>NW_027491610.1:600000-1038622 GCF_021521415.1 Bidens hawaiensis | reverse complement strand
AAAGTGAGTTATCTCGTATCTAATCCCTTTTTGCTTTTAATGTTTTGGGATGTTCATGTGTTCATACAACTTAGAGTCTCAAACTTGTTTATGAACTTTAGTCGCGCAGTATCCCATGTGTTGAGGACGTAGACTTGGCTGTTTATTTGTATGTGTGGATCATTAACCGTATGGACGGTCTATTCCGCAGTTTTCATGGTACCATTAGATGAACACGGGAGAACATTCGTTTATGATTTTCTCTTTTGTTTACACATGCACAGTTAGTCTTGTTTGTGAGCTCAATTGTGAGCACTGGCAGTCTTGTCTCTTAGAGTTGGTCCCGATCAGATTACACCCTTGTTGAAAACCAGACATACACATGTTGCGCGCAGATTTATTGTTATCTATGTATTGTATTAAACTTGATTTCTCACCAACACGCAAGTGTTTGACGTTTATTTTAACACATGTTCAGGTTTGCAGTAGCTGTTTTGGAGCTTGTGGACACGTAGGACGTTTTTACTTTTGGACCTAGAATTAAAATGTATCAAGACAAGTTAATGTTGTTTGAATGTTATAATTTATAATATATTGATTTATGTTTGATTTATGTTCTTTATTTTCCCCGCTGCGCTGTGCGCGATAAAATGTGTATTAATAAATATTGACACCAATAGTGTCGCGAGTAATGAAGCAATATCTGGCGCCCCGATGTATAATCCGCCTTTGGTCGGGGTGTTACAGATTGGTATCAGAGCCAGGTTGACTTTAGGATAGGTGGTTAGACGTAACGGCCTAGAATACCTAAGAGTCCCTTCTCGCGCATGAGAGAAATCTCATGTTTGCGCGCTTATTGTTAATTACTCGTTATTTATGAATATGCTCGCACTTGCGCAGTATATGGTTTTATGTTTTATTCCGCGATATTTCGATTTTTGTGAATTTCGATTTTTATTGATTTTACTTACATATTCGTTTGTTGGGATTGAAAATCCGAAAAGTCATGGTGATACATGAATAGTTGATTTTCAATTTCCATTTACGATTATGTTCTGAGGTTGGAGACTTGAAAAGTCATGGTGATACATGAATTGTCAACCTCCAATACTCATTTTCTTGTATATTTTATATTGAAGATTGGAAAGTCATGGTGATACATGAATCGTCAATCTCCAATACTCGTTTACTCGTATATTTTAAATTGGGAATTCGGAAAGTCATGGTGATACATGAATTGTCGATTTCTGATTCGAATTTGTTACCTTTCTTAAGTCTGCATTTAGGGTCATTTAATCTACTTTAACTTTTGATAGCATCTAACTCCGTGAAACCAAGCTTTATAAGATTAAAACTTTGCGATAAAAACCAAGATATTAACTAAAATTAAAATTTTTATAGAATGCCTCCGCTATCTCGCCGATTTCAGAGAAGAGAAGCCTCGCGCATGCGTAGACAGCAACGTTCCCAGGAAATGGCCGCCGCAATAGCCCAAGCTTTGAGCCAAAACAATACCAACACCTCGAGTTATAACATTAAATCCTTTAACGCGGGTAACCCTCCAAAGTTCACAGGTCTTGAAGGAGCCACTGTGATGCTCCAGTGGCTTGAGAAAATAGAAAACACTTTCCTCCACACCCAATGCCCCTCAGACAGACGAACCCTGTATGCTTCCAGTGTCCTGGAATCCAGAGCGCTTACATGGTGGAATGGAGTAGCTCATGCGCGTGGCGCAGAGGCTGCTTCTAGCATGACATGGGAGGAATTCAAGGAAATTCTTACGCGAGAATTCTGCCCTCCCAACGAAGTTAAGCGCCTGGAGGAGGAATTTTGGAATCTTAAGCAGTACAGTGGTGAAGCGCGAGAGTACGCGACGCGCTTCCACGAACTAAGTTTGCTTGTCCCTCACCTTGTTACCCCTTCCCGCCGAGCCATAGAGAAATTCCTTGGGGGTCTCCCCATGGAAATTCAAGATTCTGTATGGGCCAGAAACCCAGTTACCCTCTCTGACGCCATCGAGTTGGCCGCTGTGCTCAGCGACAACCATGTCAGAGCAGGAACCCTGTTCCTGCGGGGATCTGAGAAGACCAAACCCACCAAAACTGCCCCTGAACCCGCAGAAACCAAACCTGAACCCTCAAACCATAACCAGAAACGTAGGCGCAGACAAGCTTACGCGCTTACCAACCCGCCCATAGTCCAGCAACCCGCTTACCAGCCTCTAGCATACGCCCCTCAACCTCTGTCAGCCTACCCAACACCTCCTATAGGCCACAACTATGCCATAACCAATCCCGCACTCCCTGCCCCGCCTCCTAAGAAACCTTACACAGGAAACCATCCCTTTTGCCCAACCTGTAGATTTCACCACCCAACCCAGACCCCGTGTCGACTTTGTACCCGATGTGGCCGCACTGGTCACCTTGTAGAAAGCTGTAGAGTCCCTCTCGCCAATCCAATTGCGCCAACACCACCAGTCTACCCGCAGAACCCACAATCAATCTACCAAAACCCACGACCCAGATCGTGCTTTAACTGCGGTGATCCCAGTCATTTCCGGAACGCGTGCCCGAGACTACAAGTTCAGATTACACAAGCGAATCCGGTAAACCAGATTTCAAACCAAGTGACGCGTGGACAAGCTTTTAACATAACCGCGCACCAAGCGCAAGCGAATAATGATGTAGTTAATGGTACATTTTTGCTTAACGGATTTTATGCTTCTATACTTTTTGATACTGGCGCCGATCGAAGTTTTATCTCTCGCGCCTTCGAGCAGAAGCTTGCGCGACCGCGCAGCGATTTAAAAGAGGATTTTTCAGTTGAATTGGCTAACGGTGAAACTATATTAATTAACTCTGTGATTAAAGATTGCACGCTTAACCTTAACGAAAACGATTTTCTGATTGACCTCATCCCTATGCCTCTTGGAAGCTTTGATGTTATTATTGGTATGGACTGGCTTTCGCATAATCGCGCCGAAGTTATTTGCGCCAAGAAATTGATTCGCATACCTCGAGAAAATGGTGATCTTCACATCTACGGCGAAAAACCCTCCAGTGGTCTTAAACTTATGTCTTGCGCCGAAGCCCAAAGACTCATGCGGAAGAAGTGTATTGCATTTCTAGCCCATGTGGTTAAACCCGATGAAGGAAAGAAGCTTCGCGATATCCCTGTTGTGCGTGATTTTCCTGAAGTTTTTCCTGATGATCTTCCTGGTATCCCTCCCGCTCGTGAAGTCGAGTTCCGTATTGATCTTGTCCCTGGTGCTTCCCCCGTGGCTAAATCTCCTTACCGTCTTGCACCCGCTGAGATGCAAGAATTGGCCAGCCAACTTCAAGAGTTGACTGCTAAAGGATTCATTCGCCCTAGCTCTTCGCCCTGGGGTGCTCCGGTGTTGTTCGTTAAAAAGAAAGATGGATCGTTTCGCATGTGTATTGATTACCGCGAGTTGAACAAACTCACCATTAAAAACCGGTATCCCTTACCGCGTATTGACGACCTCTTTGATCAACTCCAAGGTGCCTCTTGTTTCTCGAAGATTGATCTCCGCTCTGGCTATCACCAGTTGCGCATCCGCGATGAAGATGTTCCGAAGACTGCTTTTCGAACTCGTTATGGCCATTTTGAATTCTTGGTCATGTCCTTCGGTCTAACCAACGCACCCGCCGTTTTCATGGATCTTATGAATCGGGTGTGTAGGCCTTTCTTGGATAAATTCGTGATCGTGTTTATCGATGATGTTCTGGTGTATTCTAAGACCAAGGCCGAGCATGAGCAACATCTTCGGTTAGTGTTGCAGAAGCTTCGAACCGAGCAGCTCTATGCTAAGCTTTCCAAGTGTGAATTCTGGTCTGATGAAGTACAGTTTCTTGGTCATGTTGTAAACAAGATGGGTATTCATGTCGACCCATCCAAGATTGAAGCAATCAAGAACTGGATTACGCCATCCTCTCCTTCTGAGATCCGTTCCTTTCTAGGCTTAGCTGGTTATTACCGGCGCTTTATTTCGAACTTCTCGAAGATCGCTTTGCCTTTAACAGCTCTGACGCACAAAGGTAAACCGTATATTTGGGGCTCGAAGCAAGAAGAAGCCTTTCTAACGCTCAAGCGTTTGTTGTGTGAAGCTCCTGTTCTTGCGCTACCTGAGGGTAATGATGATTTTGTCGTGTATTGCGACGCATCCAACCAAGGTCTCGGTTGTGTTCTTATGCAACGAGGCAAGGTTATCGCTTATGCATCGAGGCAACTTAAGATTCACGAAAAGAATTATACAACTCACGACCTCGAACTTGGTGCAGTTGTTTTTGCCTTGAAGATCTGGAGACACTACCTTTATGGTACTAAATGCATCCTCTACACTGACCATAAAAGCCTTCAGCATATCTTTGATCAAAAGGAACTTAACATGAGGCAACGCCGATGGAACGAACTCATCAGCGATTACGATTGTGAGATCCGGTATCATCCTGGTAAGGCTAATGTGGTAGCCGATGCGCTCAGCCGAAAACCCTGCCAACTTAACTGTATCTTGCCGCGCACCCAGCTTCACTTCGCGCCGATTCAAAGCAACCTTGAATCGCGTATTCGTGACGCGCAGCGCGCATCCATCAGTAATGGTAGCCTTCGCGCCGAGTTAGCGTGTGGCGCGGAAGCACTCTTTGTCCCTAATCTGAGTGGAATTCTCTGCTATCTCAATCGCATCTGGATTCCCTTTGATGAGAATCTTCGCGCTGATATCCTGAGTGAAGCGCACAAATCTCGGTATTCTATTCATCCCGGCGCTGATAAGATGTACAAGGATTTGCGCATAACTTATTGGTGGCCCGGTATGAAAAAGGATATTGCTGTGTTCGTAGCTAAGTGCCTGACTTGTTCTAAAGTTAAAGCTGAACACCAACGCCCATCTGGTTTGCTCGAACAACCAGAAATTCCTACGTGGAAATGGGAAGGTATAGCGATGGACTTTATTACCAAGTTACCTTTGACAGCAAGCAAACATGATAGCATCTGGGTAATAGTGGATCGATTGACTAAATCTGCTCACTTTCTGCCCATTCGTGAAAACTACCGTGTTGAGCATCTCGCGCAGCTTTATGTCAAGGAAATTGTCTGCCGCCATGGTACTCCTTTGAGCATCATATCCGATCGCGATGGCCGTTTTATATCTCGCTTTTGGAAATCTCTCCAATCTGCGCTAGGAACTCGCTTGGACATGAGTACGGCATATCATCCTCAGACTGACGGTCAGTCTGAGCGAACTATTCAAACTCTTGAGGATATGCTCCGATCTTGTGTTCTTGATTTTGGAGGTAATTGGGATTCGCACCTGCCTTTGATTGAGTTCTCTTATAATAACAGCTATCATTCCAGTATCGGTATGGCCCCATTTGAAGCACTTTACGGTCGTAAGTGCCGCTCCCCGATTTGTTGGAGCGAAGTGGGTGAAACTCAAATCACAGGACCCGAACTTGTTCAAGAGACAACCGATAAAATCGCCAAGATCCGTGATCATTTGCTGACTGCCAGAAGCCGACAGAAGAGTTACGCAGATCGTAGGCGAAAGCCTCTCGAATTTCAAGTTGGTGATCTTGTTCTCCTCAAAGTGTCGCCTTGGAAAGGTGTTGTCCGCTTTGGGAAGAAGGGTAAGCTTGCTCCTCGTTATGTTGGTCCATTCAAGATTCTCGCGCGTGTGGGAAAAGTTGCCTACAGACTTGACCTGCCGCTCGCGCTCAGTAATGTGCATCCAACGTTCCATGTTTCCAATCTCAAGAAGTGTTTAGCTGACGAGAACCTTCACATCCCACTTGATGAAGTTCAAGTTGATGAATCTATGCATTTCGTTGAGAAGCCTGTTGAGATTATGGATCGCGAGGTTAAGCAAACCAAGCGCAGTCGTATCCCTATCGTGAAAGTTCGTTGGGAGTCCAAGCGCGGAGCCGAGTTTACATGGGAAAGGGAAGATCAAATGAAGATCAAGTACCCGCACCTGTTCTCTGCGCAACCTACTTCGAGATAAATTTCGGGACGAAATTTCTTAAAGTAGGGGAGACTGTGACATCTGCCCTGATCCGACCCGACCCAGGTACCCGTTTCCCTTATCCGATCTCTTTCTTTTATGATTTAATATTTATTTATACTTATATTTTACTTTTAATAATAAAAATATATATTTCCTTCCCGCCTTTTTCTCTCTCTTTCTTTCCGCCGTCCCCTCCCTCTTCCTTCTCTCATTCCGCCTTCTTTTCCCTCTTGTCGCCGTCCCGCCCTTAAGCCTTGTTTCCCTCAACTCTTTGCTTGTCCTTTGGTTCTTCCCGCCTAAGGATGTCTGCAGCTCCACGCGCCAGACTCCTTACATGGAAGCCTGCGTGAAGACATCTTGTTCCTGCGATGCGTGAAGAGAACTCTTCTCGCAGCGCGCTAAGAATGCATGTTCTTCCCGCAATGCGCTAAGAATGTATGTTCTTCCCGCGATGCGCTTAGAATTCCAGGTTCTTCACGCAGCGCGCTAAGGAATTGTGATTCTTCCCGCAGCACGCTAAGGATTGTTGTGCCAGCCTTCGCGCTCGCGCACTCAGCCTTCTCGCGCTTGACCCTTTAGTCTAGTCCTGTTTTATCCAGCCTGTATGCTTTTGTGTTGCCTTTTCTTCTGAGCTGTTGACCTAACCTATCTAATGTCTGAATAGTTACTTTCGGCGCAGCATGCGTACCAACCCCATTGGTTGGTAGAAAAAGTGACTGACATTATCTTTTGAGATCTGCTTTTGCCATGCTTTATCCAGTACCTTTATCTGACCCGCCCATGCTTTTTACTGTTCCCTGTCAGCTTTATCTTGCCCCCTGCAGCTGCCATATCTTTTGATATCTTTACTTTTCAGAACTTTTTACCGTTGATATCTTTTCTTTTACTTTTTGAGATCTTCTCCCCTTTTTTCTAGGGTTTATGTCTCCTAGGGTTTCTCTATAAGTAATAATAATATTTTCCTAACACTTCACACACAAAACACTTATCTCTTATTATCTCTTCCTCCCTTTTTGCTCTCTGCCGTTGTCCTCCTGCCGTCTCCTCTCTTGCCTCCGTCTTCCTCCTTGTTCTTCCCTGCTTTTCCGGTAATATATATATATTATATATAATAATTTACTTATTAATTATCCTAACTTATAATCAAGACTTAAAACAGATCATTAAAACAATAATCTTATTTATAGGTTAACTTGTGCTTGTTTAAAGTTGGTTCTTGCTTTATCTTACACCGCATCGTTTATCAAGTGAGTTATCTCGTATCTAATCCCTTTTTGCTTTTAATGTTTTGGGATGTTCATGTGTTCATACAACTTAGAGTCTCAAACTTGTTTATGAACTTTAGTCGCGCAGTATCCCATGTGTTGAGGACGTAGACTTGGCTGTTTATTTGTATGTGTGGATCATTAACCGTATGGACGGTCTATTCCGCAGTTTTCATGGTACCATTAGATGAACACGGGAGAACATTCGTTTATGATTTTCTCTTTTGTTTACACATGCACAGTTAGTCTTGTTTGTGAGCTCAATTGTGAGCACTGGCAGTCTTGTCTCTTAGAGTTGGTCCCGATCAGATTACACCCTTGTTGAAAACCAGACATACACATGTTGCGCGCAGATTTATTGTTATCTATGTATTGTATTAAACTTGATTTCTCACCAACACGCAAGTGTTTGACGTTTATTTTAACACATGTTCAGGTTTGCAGTAGCTGTTTTGGAGCTTGTGGACACGTAGGACGTTTTTACTTTTGGACCTAGAATTAAAATGTATCAAGACAAGTTAATGTTGTTTGAATGTTATAATTTATAATATATTGATTTATGTTTGATTTATGTTCTTTATTTTCCCCGCTGCGCGTGCGCGATAAAATGTGTATTAATAAATATTGACACCAATAGTGTCGCGAGTAATGAAGCAATATGTGGCGCCCCGATGTATAATCCGCCTTTGGTCGGGGTGTTACACGGCCTCTTTGCGCCGCTCACCGTCGTCATCCGGGGCTCTCCGGAGGTGACATTCGCAGCCTCCGGAGCAGTGGTCCTATCACCACCCGGGTTCCCCGCCACCTCCTCGCTCTCGGTCTCTAAATCAGACCGAGGCACCGGATCGGCAGTGGAGGCCTTCGCCTTTCCCTTCCCGCCGGCAGCCTTCTTCTTCCGCACCAACGGAGGACCATCTGCGGATTCCTCATCAGAACACAAGATTAGAGGAATTCCAGCAGAGGTTTCAGCATTGAGGGGTCGAGGGTTGAATAACTCCTTACCTGGCCGCCTGGCGCTCAGGATCTCGTGGCCTGGCGGGTAGATCTCCACGAACCGATCCGCCGTCTGTTCTAGGATGGGCAACTCGTTCTCATCTAGAGCACGAGTACCCATCCGAGCGGGACAGTCAGCCTCCCGCGGATACAGGAGCGACTGCAAGTCGTTCCCCTCTGAAATAAAAGAAAAGCAGTTAGAACAAAAACCTATATAAACAAAGTAAACAGAGCATACCGTAAGGAACATAGTTCAAACCGTATTCGAGGACGATCGGGATCTTTTGCGCCTCCGCATCCTTCCACACCCGGCTCATCCCGAGCATCACCTTCCCGGACTCCGCAAAGCGGTAAACCGGAGATTGGACTCGGGATATCTTCGAGAACCATTCCGCCTCTTGGTAGTTGGAGGCGTGAAGGCTGGGGAGTGCTTGCCCATTCTTGAACTTCATGGCAAGGGGGATGGCGCGAGAGGAGATAAAAAAGAACTCCCGCTTCCATGAGCGAAGACTGCGCTCGGTTGCGCAAATCTTCAAACCCTTGATCCGGGTTATCAGAGTATACCACCCCTGGATGCACCTCCAAGAGTAGAAGGTCATCAGGCGGTCGACAAAGGGCTCAATGCCCAGAATCCGGCACACCCACTCGAAGTGGCGAATCTTCGCGATCGCCATCGGGTGCACCTCGGTCAGGTGTACACCGTGCCTCTCTAGGACACGGTACACAAACTTTGTCAAAGGGAACCTAAGATTCCCATAGACAAAGAATGCGGCATATACCCCGATCTTGCCTCTGGGGGCATCATACACCGTCTGATGAGGTTCAGGAAACTCAGGCTCGAGAGACTCGAGCATGAACTTCCTGACGATGTACTGATATAGATCGACAGGCAGAGCACACTGGCACTCGCCAGCAGTACTCTTGTCATCGGCGTACACCCCAGCCTCCTGGGCTGTAGTCTCAAGATCGTGAGAAGACATCTTGCAGATATGAAAGAAGAGAACGATTTCAAGAGAATGCTCGACTGAAAAGGTGAGTATTCGCCGGAAATCGTTTTGAAGATGAAGAGAAAAGTGAAAGTGTGGATTACAAAGAACCCTCTCCCCCTTTATATACTAATCGCAATTAATGCGATGAATTTAATGCGGAAGAGAGAGAAATCAAAGGTGCAATGAAACTATGACAAGTGGCAAAAAGCAAGCTGGCAACAGCTGTTGAAGGGACGCGAGCCATTAATTTCGCGGCCACGCGCCCGAAAAATCGCGCCAACGCGCCTGAAAAAGCGTCTGGAATGACCAGGTACTTTCACGTCACCATAACTTCCTGCACGTCCTGACACAGTCAGAAGAAACCGTCGCACGACGTTTCAGCAGTTTAGACTGTTCTTATCCTTTCACCAACTCTTCGAATTTCAAAAAGATTCAAAAGTAAGCGGGAAAATACCCCTTACCTTGGCAACCAAGTAACTGTAAGACAGGTGCGGGTACAGTGTTAAGGCAAAACCCTTCACATACTTAGCACCTGCAGGGAATTGAAGCCAAGAATACCTCGGCAACCAAGTAACTATAAGACGGGTGCGGGTACAGTGTTAAGGCAAAACCCTTCACATACTTAGCACCCGCAGGGAATTGACGCCAGGAATACCTTGGAAGTAAAGTAACCGTAAGACGAGCGCGGGTACAGTGTTAAGGCAAAACCCTTCACATACCTAGCGCTCCGCAGGGAATTGAAACCAAGAAGGATCTTCTGGGCAATGCTTGCGGAAACGGAAATAACATCCCCGCATAGCGGGAATGTCGGGAACTACATTGTTTGAAGCTTCAAGATGGAATTGGTGGTTTTAACATAATTGATCACTATGTTCAAAACTACCAAAACCTCATGGAGAATCCACACAAGTGGGACTCAACACTCCTGACTTGCGAGGAGGTTACAGACCTACCCGCATCATACCCAAAGATCAAGCAGGAAAGTCGGGAATTTCTGCAAGTGACAAGGACTTCCGCGGGAAGAATCCCCATGGAAAACCTTAAAACTAAACCCTTTTCAAAACCCTTTGCTTAAAGTCCAAAAGTTCACCTCACTTTATTAAACATTCATGAGAAGAACATTGGACTGGGGGGACTTGAAGAGGTAGGTCCCAGCAGAGCCCAGTTGGACCCGCAAGACTCACCTTGAAGAGAGACGTCTGCGCAGAAACCAACTGGATCCGCAGGACCCACCATGCTCAGAGACGTGACGTCCTTACGCGCAGTACGCAAGCTGTTCCCGCAGGAAATGCCTCCCAATGGTGAAGTACTCTGCCTGTTCCCGCAGCTGCGGATACAAGCCATCAGGGAAGGCCACCCGCGCAGCAAGGCTACACGCACAAGGCACTTAGCTCTCAATAATTCAGTTGTCACCTGAAGGAATGAGCAAAGCCGGGAACAATCCCGCACAAAGGCGGGAGGGGGAATACTCCCGCCCAAATAAGCCAGTCCGTACGATACGGGAAGATCTTTTGTACTGTACCTGACGAGGTATGGGCAAAAGATCTGACCAAAGATACGACAGCTTATTGACAACAGTATGGCGAGCAGCATGCTCTTGTACTGTATGTCACTATTAGCCGCTGCCTACTCACCAACTCCTGTCATACCACGTGCATAGCCGGCAGTTGGTGGAAAAGGAATAGTACACAGCAGGCCTGGTCACTGTCAGCCGCTGCCTACCCACCAACTACCAGCATGGCACGTGCGTAGGCCACAGTTGGTAGAACAGGAATACTATTCAGCCGGCTACACCTCCTTGGAAACCTACCTTCGGCTATAAATACCCCAAATGGTATGATCATCTCATCTTATCATCATATACTATCTCGTATTACATATTATACCTGATATCTGCTCTAGCAATCTCTTAATATACATTTATATTCAAGAGCAATCTAGTCTGATTCTCACGCTGGAGGGTGGTCACAAGGAGGAACCCCCCCCCCCCTTCTCAGTGACGAGCTCACGGTGTCTGTTTTGCAGGTTATCAGAAGAACCATCTTTGCCGGGTCTAACCCCTCGTGGGAAACATCTATTTAACCCCCAGGTTATCCGTAATCTGCCCGGGGTCGATCAGTGTTTCTTCATGCAAATCACTGAAAACGTATATTTGTTTTTGCACAAATTTTTAACAATTTATCAAATCACCGTATCAAAGTAGCATGAACTGAATAAGTGGTTGGTCGTCGCCAAACATCTCCACATAAACCACACAAATGGGAATGAACTCGAATATTTCTTTTACCTAAAGCAGCTAAAGTTGGCAAGTTATCCATCTCCGTCCTCCATCCAAAATTGTTGCATTTTAGAGGGATCTAATTATTTCATTTCATAACAAAATAACTACTTGAACCCATTGTAAATAGACTTTTAACTGAGCCCAATGAGAATTGGCATGAGTTATCCCCTACCTACAGGGCCGACCCAACCCTTTTGGGGGCTCAAAATGAAACGAAAACTCGAGGCATATTTCAAATTTTACTGTTACAAAGCAAAACAACTAACCACGAATACATTTGTTTTTTCAAATAACTTAAGGCTTTTTATGATTTAGTATGTTTTTGTCTAACTTCGGTCTAATTATCATTTTTTAGTATGTTTGCGGTGTATGTTGGAGGTCTTATCCAACTGTATGCCTAAAATCCTAACTTGAGTTTACTCTTTCTCAAAGACGGCCATGCCTACCCACAACCATATATCTCTATCACCAAAGATCTTCACATTACCGAGCATCCTATTGCACTGTTGCAATTCAGAAAGCTCAACTTGAGAGAGAAAGGTGTGTTTCAATCTCCACCTCCAACTCCAACTCCAAAACCGAAAGTTTTAAAAATTTACACGAGCACTTAAAATATTCAATTCCCGCACCACAATATTGTTCCACACCCCGAAAGGCTTTTCTTTATGATGGCTTCAAGCCTTCAACCAACTCTTCTTCTTTTGATGGAAGGCAAGGATCATTTTTCTTTTTCTAAAGGTTTTGATCTTCATTTTGTGAGGATGTTAATGTCTTTTAGTTCACAAATGCCCAAGCCTATAACGGCTTTTGGGCTGACAACTCTGATGTCCCAAGCAACCCAATAAACTTTGCAAGGTACCTTGTACAAAGAGAAGTAATAAATCGGCTCCACCCTAAAATCATATAGATTAGATTTTTATAAGTTAATTTTGAGACCAGGACACATAAAGAAAAACCTCATGTGCCTCTTATTTTATGATTTTATCATGCTAACATACATATATCAATACAAAAGTATTAAATATTGAAATTATTTGAATCTCTTGTGTATTGATAGTCAAAGTTCATTAAATAAATAACCAAACGATTAATATTATTCAACATACTTTTGGCGAAATCAAAAATTTTTATTTATGGGACAGGACTGCCTCAACCACCATAGAATTTAACACATATTTATTGTCTTATGATGTGTGCAACAAAAGCATCAATCTCCATGCGTGTAACACCTTCTTCTTCCACAGATCGCCTAACATCTTCACCAATCTTCTTGGCCCTCTTCCTCATCTCATTACCCTCATCAGAATCCATCAACAGTCGAATAGTTTCCTCAATTACCGAAGACGTTACTACGTCACCATTACGCCCCCAATCTCCTACATTTACACCAATATTTAACACTTCAGTTATTAACGTAGCGTTTCTTGGTTGGTCTGATTGCATAGGCCAAGCCGCAATTGGAACACCCATTGTAATATTCTCCATGCTGGAGTTTCAACCACAATGACTCATGAACCCACCCGTTGCGACATGAGCCAACACCTCTAATTGTGGTGCCCATTCTCTCACCACCAAACCCTTTCCTTCAACTCTTTCTTCAAACCCTTTTGGTAATTCGATATTCCTACCTTCACCTTTAAAGATATCGCCTTTATCGGCATCTCGTAGCACCCATAGAAACTTTTGTCCACTCTTCTCTAAACCATTAGCAAGTTCTTGAATTTGCGCATTGGAAAATGAAGTTGTAGACCCAAATGCAACGTATATCACCGAGTCTTGAACTTGTTTATCGAGCCACTCGAGCGTCTTATGACGCTTTGTAGGGTCTTTGTTAGTGTTTATCGACACCGGATTGAAAGGACCAAGAGCCCATTGCTTTGTACTACCACTTAGTCCTTCTTTAGAAAGATAGTCAATAAACTTACCATCAAATACTTTGCAAGTATCATGAATATTGCCCGAATTAAACTTCTTGCAATCAACATGAGTTGTGACATATTCAATAAAATCTTGTGGGATAAGATCTTCGACAACAGGGATCTTTGTAAGTTGTGTATAGGATTCAACATCATCCAAACATGGTTTACCATTCTGTTCCCAAATATAAGAAAACGTCGTAAAAGCCGATGCACCATGGAATGCATATGCTTCCACATTTGGGAACAAAACTACATCTTGCACAACCGGACTCATTAGATAGTCATGAACAACTATTATTCGCCTTGCAGTGTTTGAGATTTCGGCTAGTAGTTTCGCAAAAGGTTCACGGAGATTAGATGATGCTTTGAATGATGGGATAAGGTGTGATGGGAACTTAGTGGTAGAATTAGGGTTTGGAGGTGGTGATTCAAAGTGAGGTGTTTCAAACTCATGGAAATGAATATTTTTTTCGGAGTCGTGGTTCCAGCCGTGGATACGAAGCTTCGCTTGGCGGTTGTGGGTGGTGGATCCGACGATATGGATGGGTAGATTGTAGGCGGAAAGAAGACGGGAGAGGTGGAGGAGTTGGTTGAGATGACCTTGTGCTACAAAGGGCACCACCACTACCACAACATCATTTTCCATTGATTTGGAAATATGAATGTTATGTAATGTTATGTTTTCTTGATCAACTTATATTTATAGACCGACTTAGATTCACAAAGTGGTTTTAATATGTTATCAAATCTTTTCAAATCTGATATTGTTTTAACGAGTTTTTTTTCAAAAGAGTGTTGAAAGGAAAATTATTTATTAAATTAGTGTTGGTTCAAAACTATTTATCAAAATAGTGTTTTTATGAAAAATAACTTATTTCTCTCTCTTATTTTATTAATTAACCTGTATTTTAATTTTTTAGTACCATAAAACCTATTTATTACAATTATATATCTAATAAAAAGATTTCTACATGAATAATAAACTTAGTATACAGTCAGACAGGTCATTGACTCTGATCCAAATAAAAAAAAATAAACGATGAATTTCTTACCATTAACTTAACAAATATTTCACACCATATGATGTTATAATATATTTTTTGTCTTTGTTAAATGCAGTTGTATTTTTAACATTAGATTTTTTTTATTTAACTGTAATAAAACATTACATTTAACAATTAAATAATCTAATAGTTTTAATAAATCGTTGTGTAGAATTCTATAATATTTTCAAATAAGAGGTTTTTCTACACCATACAACATTTTTATTACTATTATTATAACATATTTTCATATTAAACGTGTATATATACATGTAGGGGTGTAAATGAATCAAATTTTCACTAAATAATTCATGAACCGTTCGACGAAAAGTTCTTTTATGTTGATTAGTGTAAAAAATGAACGGACATAATTTGAAGCATATGAAAAGTGCATGTATTTTCTTCAAACTATATAAACTACAAGAATGGGGATTGATCTTGCGAGAAGTGATATTACTGCGAGAAGTGCGAGAAGTGAAGGTATAACTCCATTAATCCCTAATTTCACTCAATTTCATATGATGTTACATACATATATGTAGGTTGCTTGTATTTATATCTTAATTACACATTCAAACATACCTACAAACATATAAATGTACCGAGCCACATTCAAACATATGTACCTACACACATACAAACATAGATACACATATACAAACATACATACACATATACAAACATAGGTACCTACACACATCCATATGCACCTACACAACACACCTACACATAAGAAATGGAGTGAAATTAAGGATTAATGGAGTTACACATTCACTTCTCGCTGTAAAAAAACTTCTGAAATGATCCAATAACCTACAAGAATAAAATAATTATGCAACAGATCCTGACATCCTGTATCCCGTGTTGAAAAAAAAACGTAAAAAACAGGTTTTCTTTTTCTTGTTTATATTATTTTTTATAGTTTCACTAGTTTATGGAGATATCTGATAAATTTACATTCTTGATAAGAAGCTTATAGAAACAAAATGTATAAGAAAACAAAGGTTTCAATCATTTTCAGTTAGTGAAGCGTTTTTTAAATGGAAAAAAAATACATTCGGTTAAGTTTTTGCAAGGAAATTCATTGCAGAATTATTTTTATACTTAAATGTTTATATCCTCGTATGAGAACTTTTTAATTTTACATATGTATAAATACTAATTGGATGCCAATTTTTATTCCTCATGTAAAAAGGCCATGATTAAACAATTATGAAAGAAATAAAATTAATTGTATTAAAATACATGTTAATTAATACTCTAGGAGAGAGAAAGAGGTTATTTTTTTCAAAAACACTCTTTTAATAAATAGTTTTGAGTCAACACCAATTTAGTAAATAATTTTCTCACCAATACTCTTTGAAAAGAAAAAATTCTTGTTTTAACTGAATCTATTTCTAGAGAGGCTAAATTAAACAGTATGTATGTGTTTCAAAATGGGAAAATTAAATGTGCACATTTGAGTGAATAACTGCACTAAGTGTCACAAATATATTTATTATTATAAGTTATGAGTAATGAGTGTGCAGTGTATTTAATGACAGGTTCTACGTTAAGTGCCGTGTACCCACCGCCTCTTTAAGTTGACTTCTCCCATGTTTCACTTTCCACCGTGAAGATATTAGATTGTAGATGGTGTGGGTCCAAATTGAAATCACATTCGGATAATGATTTTAGAAAATTTAGATAGTACAGATATCTGAAACTCTTTACTTATTTATTCAAAAAACACAATTTAATTAGAATTATGAATTAAGTACTGTAGTATTTTTTTTGACTTTTTTTGGGACGAGTTAAATTCACAATGCTGGAATGCTCCATCGGATTAGATTTAATATTTCAACCATTCAAAGGCAGACTTTTGGATACTTTTTTTTAGATACTGATTTGGACTGAAAACAACCATTAATCAAGATGTTCGAATATTCAAATTTGAACACCTTTAACGTACGCATATACAAGATATCATTAAAAGAGATATTATTTTGGTGTTATGTGTATTTTTATCCCTTTCGGTCAGAAACAAGACCATGTATAAATGTACGTTGAATGGTTCGTGTGCCCCGGGGGCTCTCCATCACGTGCTTAAAAAAAATCTTAAAATCATTTTGGTATCCTGCTTCGGCTCCTAGCTACCACCTCCCAAAGAGCACGGAATGGTGCTCCCACCCGGAGCAAGCCGAAACTTTCATGAAAAAAGAAATGGTTTTGGGTTGGTTGAAACGATCCATTTATTTTAAACATTTCAAAACATGTGCTTATAACAAATGGAGTAACCTGAAGTCCGGAACAAGACACTTTTAAATAACAGTATTTATCAACTTGATGGAACTTGATACAAAACGATGATATATACGTACGTTTAACATCACCCTATTTTTATTTTATAGTTTAAAAGGTTTTCTCTTGGAATAAAGATATTACATAATAAGTTAGGATTTTGTGGGATTACACCCCATATAATTTTCTTAACAAGGATCTATACAAAATATCTTTAACTTGACTTGGTTAACACTTACATTTGTTAATATCTAATTATATAATCAACCTGTCAACATCATTTTCAAGAGAAATTACAACGTATGCATGTCGTTTTAGAACACTTAGAAAATCGGGACGGCAGACTTTTGTCCCTTTTTAACATATGTAATAAACAATAATGAACAATTAAAATTCAGTAGATGGAAACGATATATGCCACAAATCTTCAATAATATTGATAGATAAACCACAATATTACATGGTCACTCTCTTATTCCCATAGGCCAAATACATGGATAATGATGTTGTGGTGGTGGTGGTGCCTTTTGTAGCACAAGGTCATCTCAACCAACTCCTCCACCTCGGCCGTATTCTTTCCGGCTACAATCTACCCGTCCATATCGTAGGAACCACCACCCACAACCGCCAAGCGAAGCTTCGAATCCATGGCTGGAGCCACAACTACACAAATATTCATTTCCATGAGTTTGAAACACCTCACTTTGACTCTCCACCACCAAACCCTAATTCTTCCACAAAGTTCCCATCACACCTCATCCCATCATTCAAAGCATCATCTCATCTCCGCGAACCTTTTGCAAAACTACTCGCTGGAATCTCAAAGACTGCAAGGCGAGTAGTTGTTATTCATGACTATCTAATGAATACGGTCGTTCAAGATGTAGTTTCATTTCCAAACGTAGAAGCCTATGTATTTCATTGTGCATCGGCTTTTACCACGTATTCGTACCTTTGGGAAGAGAAAGGAAGACCATGTTTAGATGATGTTGAATCCTACACGCCACTTTCGAAGATGCCTATTGTTCAAGATCTTGTCCCACAAGAATTTTGGGAATTCATTTATTCGCATGTTGGATGCGAGAAGTTTAATTCGGGCAATATTCATGATACTTGCAAAGTATTTGATGGTAAGTTTATTGACTATCTTTCTAAAGAAGGACTAAGTGGTAGCACAAAGCAATGGGCACTTGGTCCTTTCAATCCGGTTTCCATAAACAATAACAAAGACCCTACAAAACGTCATAAGTCGCTTAACTGGCTCGATAAACAAGCTCAAGACTCGGTGATATACGTTGCGTTTGGGTCCACAACTTCATTTTCCAATGAGCAAATTCAAGAACTTGCTAATGGTTTAGAGAAGAGTGGACAAAAGTTTATATGGGTGCTACGAGATGCGGATAAAGGTGATATCTTTAAAGGTGAAGGTAGGAATATTGAATTGCCAAAAGGGTTTGAAGAAAGAGTTGAAGGAAAAGGTTTGGTGGTGAGAGAATGGGCACCACAGTTAGAGGTGTTGGCTCATGTCGCAACGGGTGGGTTCATGAGTCATTGTGGTTGGAACTCCAGCATGGAGAGTATTACAATGGGAGTTCCAATTGCTGCTTGGCCTATGCATTCGGACCAACCAAGAAACGCTACGCTAATAACTGAAGTTTTAAAGACTGGTGTAAATGTAGGGGATTGGGGGCGTAATGGTGACGTAGTAACGTCTTCGGTGATTGAGGAAACCATTAGAATATTGATGGATTCTGATGGGGGCAATGAGATGAGGAAGAGGGCCAAGAAGATTGGTGAAGATGTTAGGCGATCTGTGAAAGAAGAAGGTGTTACACGTATGGAGATTGATGATTTTGTTTCACACATCAGAAGACATTAAATATGTGAAAGTAGTTATTTTATAATCTGTCTTCATATCTATGTGTGTTATAATCTATATATATGTTGGTTGATTCAACGATAAAAAAACAAATGAAATATGTTTTGGCATGCAATAGCAATGTAATTGATTTGATTTTAATCTACTAGTATATTTATATTTATATTTATCTTTATATAAAATTAGATAAAATAAATATTAATAATCTTTGTCATTGATTTTAATGAACTTTGACTATGACAACGTTGGATTCAAATACAATAACATCTTCTATTATAACCGTCAAATCGCCTCTCAGATTTGACATTTTAGAATAGAAAGGTAAATAAGCTAACATTTTTATAGTAGCATCTAAAAACTAATGAACTTTTACAGAAAATAATGATTCCTAGTCTAGGTACTCGTTTCTTCATTCTTGATATCTTTGTGTTCCCACATAAAACTATCAACTTCAATACCTAGTGAGGACTTCAAATAGTAGCTCATCCAAAAATATTCGCTTAATAAGTAATTGCATCCTACATATTTTTGTAAGGACCTAGTAATCACACAACAAAAACAATCGCATAGCATGAGTACTCGCTTAGCATGTGATAACTATGCAAAGAGTACTTAACTATGCGATAGCTACCTTTATGTAATAACTAGGTTTATGCGATAACTATATCATGCAATAACTATGAATTGAAGATTGAAGCGAACATATATTTTCAAAACAAAAATGAAACCTTCGGATATGTATTGAAGGCCCCTAATTTTTGTGAATATATTCTTCGACTTTTGTGAATATATTCCAAGTAAGCATGTATGGTTTAATGTATTGTTGCTAACATTGTTTGTGTTTGAATTTTTTATTATATTCAGATGCAAAATTACTTGAATATTTTTACTAAATTATTATTTAGTATATATAGTATATTTGAATTGCATGCCAGCTGACACTCTTTGGAATGAAATGGAGGTGAGTAAGAAAAGAAACCATAGTCATGGTTGTGTAACCGTTTACATGCATGTAGATATATGTTATGGAACAGAACAACAAAGAGGAGTATAGCTAGGTAGCGAGAGTATTAACGGGACGAATGGGGTAAAAATATATGTACATGTTTTCAGTTTTATTTTTGGTTTAAAAATACACAAATAAACAAACTTCCGTAAAAAAGATAATTAAAATCAATCGAAATAAATAAACAATAATCGAAACAACCCGTCTAATACAAACCCTAGCACAAAAAATTATATTAAATTTAACTGAAATTAATTATCATGACTGAAAGAACATTGGTCAATTTAGAAACAAGAGTTGAGTTAGGATTTTGTTATGAGATAATGAAACCCCAGTTAGATTAATAAAAGTTGGTTTAATCTAAAAATAGGTGTGATACTCGATTTTCAACTATTCCATATAATTTACTAAAATAATTCATTAAAAATATTAAAATTATCAATTAAAATAAAGCAACCCATTTAAACAGCTATTATACAAACAACGAACATTGGTGTTTAAATAATGTCAAAATACCGTTCACAATGGAGCCAGACTTTATAATTGCCTTCTATATATCTTTCATTAATAAAAATAATAATAATAATAATAATAATAAATTAAAAAAAAAAAAACTTTGTTTTGGCGTACGATCATAAAACATTCATGCAACACATTAAAAAAACATGACACAAATATAATAACGAAGCGGCATCAGTCAACAAAAAAAATTACACCGGTACAAAGTAAAGAACAAGCCCATACAACTATTATAAACCCAGAATGTATATTTTAACTCCATCCCCACTACGAAACAGTAAGAAATGTAACAAACTAAACCATTTAAAAGTATTATTATTATGTAATCGACTAATCGGTACTCGGTAATTTTTAGATGATAGCAGTATAGCACTATTCTAGACCCAACAAGAAGCCCATACAATCCCAGTAAAAGCCTAAAAAGTTCAAGCTCTAAAACACTGTAAGCCTACTTATCCCAATCCAAAGAGCCCAAGGCCATACAAATGTACAATCCCACTAAAAGCCCAAAATCAAAGTTTTAAACTCCACGCATATAAACCCAAGCCCACAACAACAACAACAAAACGGACTCAAAAAAGGACCAAAACGAACCGACCAAATTTTCGTTTTTATCGGGATCACCGTATGTCGTTAGCGGCACCCAATTTTAAGGTTTTGGGGATTGGTAAACATATGTATTTATAATATATAGGGGATTTCCGGTGCGTTGCGTCGGTGTTTAATTTTCTTCCTTTTTATCTTTGTTTATGTATACTTAAGTTTTTGCTTAGTTACTATCTTTTAACGGTTACAAATAATTTTAGAATCATTAATCATATTATGCTATGGGATGTCAATGAGTATTCGAACAAACCAGGATCCTATGGACTATCCTTTTATTAATAGTTTATTATTTATCAAAAGAACTATGTTTTGAATAAACAGTAGTATTTTTGACATAGTTTTTGATGATTAATTTAGATTAAATATTAGAAAAAAAGGAAATTAATGGCTACATATAAGTGGACCTCATAACAAATACTAAATAGTAATTGACTTCTCATTGCAGTCCCACGTCCTATTGGGTAACGTGGCCGGCAGCCACCACCGCCGCGTTGGCCCTGTCTGCAGCTGAGTTGGCCGATTTAATTGCTGACTCCATCATTCGCCCCAAGCCCTTGTCAAAGGGTAGACGAATTTCACTTTAACTTAATCATTTATCCAAAATTAAGGTGTATCAAATCTTAATAATGTTATATTTTATAATGTTTATCCCTTGAAGGACTTATAGTTGCACCCACCTCGGCCTCTTTTTCTGTCACCGGCTTTCACAGAATTAACCCCACTCAAGGCCTCCCTCTCTTCTTCCTCATCTCTTCTACCATCACTATCTGCCCCTCCAGCAATTCTTTCCCGGCTTCCAGTGGACCCTCCCGGAGTAATATTCTTCACAACAGCGGCTACAGCTTGAACGATAGCTGCCTGAATTGCGGGATCCAGTTGAACCCCCTCGTTGTTGACCGGACCTCCTCAAGCTGCACTCCCTTCATCTCTGGTATTGGAAGCTGTCTCAACCGAAGGTCGCTGGGCATGACGAGGCCTGCCTCGGCGTCCAGTGCGACCTCCTCCTCTCACAATCTCCCCAGTTCCAGCCATCGTATTCTAAAAGGGGAAACACAAACATCATCACTCAGAGAACTATTTAGTACAAGGAAAGTAAGGCTAACAGGTAATAACAGTGGCCAGTTGTGATTAGCTGATCACGTTACTTTCCGTGTCCTATACACTTCCCCTCATGAGTCTATTTGTGCTGGTTCTACTTTAAACAGTTAGTCAATCAAAGCAATCAAGTAATCCTATCCCTATCATTCACATAACCTTCTTATCATTGCACATGCGTCTTTTAATCATACACTTTACCTTTACTTAGCTTGCTTGAGTGACACATGACATTCTTGAACTAGCATATTCTCTCTTTTCTTACTTAAATCCCAATCTTTGTTCGAGTCTAAGCATGTAGGATGCTTAAATCTCTCGAACTTTGCTCTGATACCAACTTGTAAGGCCCTGTCACCGGTAGCCCTACTTTGGTGTTGGATTTACTCATAAACGCAGTTCTAAATATCAGAGTTACTTAAAACTTTACGCGGAATATAACTTCAACCATTATATATTACAAAACTGTCAAATCTTGTCTTAACGAACATTCAGATTTATTTAAACATAAAACATAGTCTTTGAAAACATCAGAACATTTCCTTCAAGATGTCAGTATCTTCGATTCCATGCCATGTGTCTTCAATCATGCGAGCTGCCTCAACCTATTTGCCTGCGTGCATACTAAAAGTCAGCTACGCTGAGTGAGTTCTAGTTAATCATGTAACATACAATACATTCACATATGCACCCGAAGGTACATGCCTTCCTACTATCTTACATACTTACGTACTTCCATTCTTTCTTTCACAATAACATACATACTTTCATTCATACGCATACATTTAAAGAGCCTTCCGCCCTATAACCTTCGCCGATATTATCAGGGTCGGTTCCCTACATTCGCTGACATTATTAGGGTCGGTTCCCTACATTCGCTGACATTATTAGGGTCGGTTCCCTTGTTCTATCTATACCTTTCGTATCCTTCTATCCATTCATAATTATAAATTTCATACGTCCATACATCATCTATACATCATGTACATGTCAATCATATCTATATACTATCCCTTGACGGCACATGCAATATCCGAAGATCGTTCATGCATCGTCAAGCATTCATTCATACATAAATCATATAAGGCATACACTTACCACTTAAGGTAAGTGTATTAACTAATCACATCGAGTATGCACACAACCCGAAAACATAACAAGGAAATGGGGCTAGAAACTCACCTGAAGTCGGTTACGTTTACCGTTGATAGTTATTCCTTTCTTCAGTTGGGCACGGCTAACTGTATAATAATTACATGCATCAATTAACTATCACTACTCATCTCATGTTTCTAGTCTAATCATTACCCACAGCGAACGGGGGTCCGGAGGCAGCGCCCCTGGCAGCGGGGTTCTAGGGGCGGCAGGCCCTAGCGGGGTCCAAGGGGCAGAGCCCCTGGCTGGGGTTAAGCTACCAGGTCAGCTTGAAAAAATTTTATTTTAATTAGTTGTCTTAACAGATTTTCCATTAGACTTTTTAATTATTTTCTAAATTTGGCTTATTTGTTAAGTCTATGATAATGGGCTAGTTTGCTTTATATGGGGTGGGTATGGGCTTGGTCCAACTGTCCAACATGGTACCTAGGCCCAACTAGGTTCAGGCCCAAACAGCATTGGGTCAGCCGAGAAATCTTGGCAGAACCATTATGTTGGCCGAGAACTCCAGTTGACCGAGAACCCAAGTTTGACCGAGAACTCTCAGGTCTGACCGAGATCTCGTGTTGACCGAGATCTCATACTTGGCCGAGAACTCGTGTTTTCGGCCGAGAACCTTAACCGAGAAATGGCCACCGAGAAATCTGACCGAGAACACAATGTTGACTGCATGTTTGACCGAGAACCCTATGGTTTGACCAAGGATTCTCAAGTTTGGCCGAAAACCCCCAGTTCATCTAATCTTTCCTATCTTATGTTTCCACCTTGCCCAGTATCTTGTTTTAAGGATCAAGTTATGGACTTTTAACCTTTTTCATCATCATACATACCCGTTTTACACCCATTACTATCACGACTTCAAGATCTATCCCGTTTTAGGTATAAAGTTTGAACCTTTACACATTTAAAACGTTTTAAGCTAGATTTAGGGCTCATATACGAGTCGTACATAACCATGTGTCTATTGAGTTCATTTCAATCATCAAGTTTACATTTTTATGAAACCTCTAGGTCCGATTTACCCTAAGGTCAAGTTTCATAGCAAACCGTTCACAAAAACGTAACCTTTAACGTAAAGAACATACCTTTTTGGTGTTTCTAGGTTGCGGCTAGCTTGTTATGAAGTATTGATCTTGTATCCCAAAGATCTATCAATAAAAGGTTTGGTTTTGATCTTGGTTCCTTGATCTAGGTTGCGGCCGAAAAAGGAAAGGGTTGTGTGTGTTATGGAGGTGTAGGGAGAATAAGATGGAAAATATGGATGGAAATGGAAAGAATTAGGGTTTAAGGGGTATTTATACTCCCTTAAGCCCATGGACCTAAGGCCCATCTTTCCTTTTTGGTCCATGATTAGCTCCATTTAATTAGCCTACTTATCTTTCCCTTTTACCATTTACTACTTATTTATTAACCCAAGTAAACTTTCCGTCATAACGAGTCAATATTTATTATTATTATTACTCGAAATTTTGGGATGTTACAGTAGGTATGGTGTTCTTTATATTGTTTCGCTCATTTCTGTATTTGCATTTCTCAGTAAGACGGGTTCGGTAACTATGTCGTACCAATTTCATCCCTAATCCGAGCTCATAAGTTTCTACCTAAACAAAATTTTAGATGTGTTGTTTGAGTGATGATAGCCAACGAGTTGCAACCGGCTCTTATAGATAAAACACAAATCACAAAACATTTAATAATTTTCTGCTTACATGTTAGACTTTTAAGTATAATTGGACGAACTAGTCGACTAACGCAAGTCATAATATACATCAAACAAGTCAAAATATGTAGGGTGTGTGCTTGTTTGAGTTTCTTATGACCTTATAGGTGAACACCCCCAAGTAAGGGGGTTCCAAGAGGTTTGCCAATGCCAATTTCCAATTTTAATGTCCATATACACAACACATCTATCATTTTCTCAGTTTTAAAAATCCTCACACAAATTTGTACAAAGTTATTGTCAAAGTTAATGAGTTTTATCCTATTGAAATTTCAGAAGAATCACCAAAATAATCGACCTAGAAGTGTATTTACGAAAGTTCATATCAAGGGCTAAAAATCTAAAAAGGAACCCAAAAAAGTGAAAATGTATGTTGCAACCGGCTCTTTTAGATAAAACACAAATCACAAAACATTTAATAATTTTCTGCTTACATGTTAGACTTTTAAGTACAATTGGACGAACTAGTCGACTAACGCAAGTCATAATATACATCAAACAAGTCAAAATGTGTAGGGTGTGTGCTTGTTTGAGTTTCTTATGATTTTAGAGGTGAACACCCCCAAGCAAGGGGGGTCCAAGAGGTTTGCCAAAGCCAATTTCCAATTTTTATGTCCATATACACAACACATCTATCATTTATTCATTTTCTCAGTTTTAAAAATCCTCACACAAATTTGTACAAAGTTATTGTCAAAGTTAATGAGTTTTATCCTATTGAAATTTCAGAAGAATCACCAAAATAATCGATCTAGAAGTGTATTTACGAAAGTTCATATCAAGGACTAAAAATCTAAAAAGAAACCCAAAAAAGTGAAAATGTATGTTGGATATAAAACATATTCATTTATATCCATAACTTATGAAATAAAAACCCTAAAAATGAAAACATGCTATATAGCATCATATCACTAAAATAATGTATAGTCGATTTTTAAAATGTGTTTTGTAATATAAAAACAAAACCCATGATAAGTTTGTTAACAATTAACATTTAGTTTTCTTTATAAATAACTTGGGGGGGGGGGGCGATATTACAAAAAAATACCTTTATGAAGTTAGAGCAAATGCAGATGGAGTGAGATGTAACACAATGTGTTCCTTTGAACATCAACCTTTTGAAAACAAATGGAGTGAAGAGATGTTTGGTTTTAGAGGAGTGGATCGCATCGTCTTTAGGTGGTCCCAATGTTTGTTAATGACTAGTTGCTTTCCATGGGTACTGTCGTACGTCGCAAGGAAGAAGTACAACAGACAATAATAATGATCAATAGTATTCTTTATCTCTTTGGTTTAGAGCAGCTCGCTATAGGTTCTTTCTATACTAGTTATGTTCCTTTAAGTAGGTGCTTTCCATGTTAAATATTAATCTTGTGTGACATGGCTGTTTTATTTGTTAGTTTCTCATGTTAAATGTTTTATTTTTGTTTGTGTTTCTTTTCTGTGTTAGTTTCCACCATTACAAAACGGTCAAAACCATCAGAAAATAACAATAGACAACACCACCCCTAATGCTTCATACTTGTAACCCAAAGTCAAACAACTAATTATGTGCGGTAAAACGTTACAAAATCTTGATTGACTCAAGATTGTATCCAACAACCTTTTACCGTGAGCCTTACAATCATCCTTTCACGGTTTCAACATTATCATCATAACCTAAGTAGTACCTGACATTTTTCATAAGTAAACCACCTTATAGACTTATCTCACAAATAATGACTGAGACGAATTATGTTTATTTGAACAGACACTAGGGACGAAAATTCTTTTAGCTTGACACAAAATTCATTCTTTCGTTTTTGGGAAGGTTTAATATCGGTCTAGCACTCGACATTACCGAGATTCAGACCATTCATACCTTAGCGACAAGTTTAAATTTAGGAAAGTGTAAATGATAATTTAATTTGACACCAATCCTAGTTTACTCAAAAAATTGATTTAATAATATGTTTATTAGATACTAGAAGTCCATCATCAATAAGTTCGAAACATATAATTTAATAAAGTATATAATAATAATAATAATAATAATAATAATAATTATTGTTATTTTTATATAACTACATAAGTATAAAGAGAAGTCGACGTTGCTACAAGAGCTAAGATCTCTGATTTTTTTTTCGAAGAATGGAGGCGAGGAGTAAGAAACCTGGTGGCGGTGAGAAAGGAGTCTCTAAACTAGAAACTTCCTTTTTCGTTTCAAATCTCCCGGAAGGGATAACTAGAGATGAATTATGTCTGATGCCTATGTGGCAAGAAAGAAAGACTTCTTTGGGAATTTATTTGGTTTCATCAGGTTTAGGGGGGGCGTGGATGTACAAGAGCTAAATGGGGTGAAAATTAGAGAAGCAAAAGTTGGGGTGACGGTTGCTCGGTATGCCTCGGTTTCGGTTAGGAATGGATCAGTCATGGGTGGACGGTCGTATAAGACTGTCGGTGATAAAGAAGCTCATAAGGTTGGAAGGGATAGGTGAATGGCCACCACCGGAATGGGTTGGAAGATCAATATCGGTGGTGGCGAAGTGCATGAAGACTGTTAGTAAACTTAGACTTATGCTCGAGGAGGCTGGTTTCCCCATGGCGATTTTATCATATGTGGGAGGCATGTCCTTCTTTGTGATCTTCAATGAAAAGACGGGCGTGGAGGAGTTTGCAGGGAAAAAGTCTATTTGGGAAAGTGCCGTACGAAAGGATTGCATGTCTGAAAATGACAGGTCTGCCTGTTCATTTGCGTGATAAGATCGCAGAAGAGTTTGGTTGGGTGGCCTGGCAATCATGGGGGAAAATGGTTAACTCCGAAGGTGTGGTATACGTTGTAACAAAGTTAGGAGGCCGCATTGAGGAGAAAATTCAAATTAGTGAAGAGAACCCGGAGGGGGATGGGCCCTCTGATATGGTGGCCCAAAATAGACTAACTTTGTCGAGGAAAAGGCCTAGGAGATTAAGGACTCCAGGATCCAATAGCCCAATGTTGGATCTCGATGGTGGGGTTGGAAGTATGGGCCCAAGTACTAATCGATCATTGTTCTATGATTTTCCTGAGGCCAATAATGTTGGGTGGTGGTTCGGACAAATCTTTTAGACCCGTTTTAATTATTTATGTCGTTTCGATAATTATTAATCCATATTAATAATCAAGTTTATAAACTAAACAATAAAACGCAGCGGATAAAAACGAGTTAAAAACGAACGATAAACCGAAACCCGAACCCGGATCCGATTACAAACGATACGAGTATGACTAGCAAATAATAATAATAATCAACCATAGGGTGTTTTCGATATACCTCGGTTAACAAGAACCGGGAAGACACACCGAGGAATTAACGAGAGTGCTAGACTGGACACAATCAACAACCAACTGGAAATCCGGCGGCGGTGGCGGATTCCGGCAGTATGTAATGACGGCGGCAGAAGGTATTGAACTCAGATCCAACAGCTACAAGACACGGCGGACAGCGGTGAACCTTGACAGCAAGCAGCAGCAACCTTAAATCACCGAAACGGAGTTCGCCGGAAAAACGTGACTCGACGGAGAAGACGAACCAGGTCGCCGGAAAAACGTATGAGCGGTTTCTTGACAGCACCGGAGCTATAAGGAGCTACGGTGGTGTTTGTGGTGATTAAAGGACGATGAATAGTGGCTGTTTGGTGCTTACGGTGGCCGGATAGTTCTCGCCGGAAAACCGGTGGTGCCGGAGTTGCAGGTTTGCGGGGATCTCGGGTCAGCCGGAGCTTGTATAGAGCAGCGGCGGTACTAGCTGTGACTAAGGAACAGGTGGTACAAGCGTTTGGTGGCTGTGATATAAATATGGCGGCCGGAATAGACCCGCCGGAAAAACGGCTGGCCGGAAAACGGCGCCGGAGTAAATATGGCAGCTAGGGTTTATGTTTTGTTAAGGGTAAGGATAAAATAACAAAATCTTATTATATATATAGTATTATTATTAGGGTATTATCCAAGTTAACCAATTGGGCTTGAGCCCAATTAACAAACAAAGCCTAGTCCATTACCCTGTCCATTATTTTATGTGTCGGGCCTAATTAACCTTTAAGTAGGCCTTTATCTCTTTATCCCCGGTGTAACTCTGTCCGGGTCGATCACGTTGACTTGACCCGAAACGTCCATAAAATCCAACAAATAATAACTCTGGGGATACTCTATCTAGAGAGGCAGGAGATTGTATGGCAAGAATAGATGCTCAAGACCCGAGTTCGGAAGGTCGAAGAGTAGGTGTTAGTGAGGGCGATGGGGTTGAGGGTGATATTTGCTTTCCTGAACCGGTTACATTAGAGGCAGAAGTTGGAGAAATGCTTCACGTGGGAAAGTCAATTGGGGTAGAACTTTGTGGCCATGTTGATCTGGTGAGGTATGCGGTAGTGGAGGCTGGTGGTTTCAAATGAATATTATGTCTTTAAATGTTAGGGGGTTGAACGAACTCAGAAAAATGAACTGGGTTCGGGGGTTGAAGACATGTCACGGAATTCATTTTGTTGCGATTCAAGAAACCAAGGTGGGTCCAAACTCAATGTTCCGCGTCAATCAGGTTTGGGGTAGAACGATCTATGATTTTGAGCTAGTAGAGGCTGTGGGTAGGTCGGGTGGGCTTTTGAGTGTTTGGGACCCGACTTATTTCTCAAAAATAGGGGTGTACAAACATAGACGGTTTCTGTTGGTGTCTGGGGTTATCAAAGCTATTGGTGTGAGACTAAATATTTTCAACATATATGCTTCAAATGAGCCCGGTGAAAGGAAATTGTTATGGGAGGCCCTGTTACAAATGAGGAGGGCAGTGGAGGGTCTTTGTGTGCTCACCGGGGATTTTAATGATGTTAGAGTCGCCTCTGAAAGACTCAACTCAGATTTTGTGGCTTCTAGCGCGGAAGCATTTAATCAGTTTATTGCAGATGCGGAACTTTGTGAGTTTCAAATAGGGGGTGGTGCTTTCACCTAAGCGTCAGATCGGGGGGATAAGTTCAGTAAAATCGACCGGTTTCTGGTTTGCGAGGAGTTCATGAGTACTTGGCCTCTCGCCTCGTTGAATGTTCTTGTAAAAGGTATGTCAGATCATAAGCCGCTTGTTCTAAGTATGGTTCCAACTGATTTTGGTCATATTCCATTTCGATTCTTTAATAGTTGGTTAGAAATGCCTGGCTTCTTTGACTTTGTGGTATCTAAGTGTTGTCGGTTCCGATTTAATGGCCCAGCTGATTTAGCTTTGACTACGAAATTTCGGTGGTTAAAGAATGGAATAAAGATATGGTTGGAAAAAAAGAAAAAAGAGTTGAATAGTGTGTATGATTATAAAAAACAATTGGTTTTAGACTTGGAGTTAGTAGCTCAACAGCGGCCGTTGTCAACTCATGAGCAAGATGTTAGATCAGAATGTGTTGCCTTAATTGAGTCGATTGATTTGGAGAAACAAAAAGATTTGAGGCAAAAGGCAAGGGTGTGTTGGGCTTTGGATGGGGATGATAATTCAGCTTACTTTCATAGTATGTTGAATGCAAATCTCTCGTCAAATAGAATGCATGGGCTTATGGTTTAAGGGAGCTGGAACTCTAATCCGGCGGTTATGAAAGGTGAGGTTTTTAATTATTTTGTTGAGCGTTTCACCGAACCGATTGATGATAGGCCGCGAATAGTTTGCTCGGATTTGTCGGTTCTTGATGATGAAGAAGCTTCATGTCTGGTGGTACCGTTTTCGTTATTAGAAATTAAGAACGTTGTTTGGGATTGTCAAGGGGACCGGTCTCCTGGGCCGGACGGGTTAAATTTTAAAACGGTTTTGGGCTTGTTTTGAGCGAGATATGCTGAAAATCTTTGACCAATTTTATATGGGTGGGCAGTTCAGTGCCAGGGTCCTAGCTTCGTTTATCGCGCTAATCCCAAAAAAAGTAGATTCGGTTCAGTTGGGTGATTTTAGACCAATTAGCTTAATTGGGTGCATAAACAAGATCATCTCGAAAGTTCTCGTTAACAGGTTAAAAAAGGTGATAGGGAAGTTGGTGTCCATGGAGCAAACAGCTTTTGTGGCAAAAAGAAGCATATTGGATGGTCCTCTAATCTTGAATGAAATTGTGGCGTGGCTTAATAAAGCCAAGAAGAGGGGGCTAGTGGATATAGAAAAGGCTTATGATTCGTTAAATTGGAAATTCCTCGATTCCATACTTGAACAAATGAACTTTCCTTCGAAATGGAGAAGTTGGATATCTGCCATATTAGTCGGTGGAAGATCTTCAGTTCTAGTGAATGGGTCGCCTACGCCGGAGTTCGATTGTTCTCGGGGTCTCCGCCAAGGGGATCCACTATCTCCGTTTTTATTCGTTTTGGCAATGGAAGCGTTGACGAATATAATGAAACGGGCCGGTAGAGTGGGGTTATTCAAGGGCATCAAGTGCGGTACGGGTGGCCCAATTGTTAATCACCTCTTATATGCGGACGATGTTGCGTTTATGGGTGAATGGGAGAAGGGCAACGCTTTAAAATTGCGGCGCATATTGAGATGTTTTTATCTAGTGTCGGGTCTTAAAATTAATCTTTCTAAGAGTTGGGTTTATGCAATCAATGTGGAGGAGCCGGAAAGGTTAGAAATGGCGAATCTTTTGGGATGTAAAACCGAGTCGCTTCCGTTTAAGTACCTTGGTTTACAAGTTGGTGGCAACATGAACCTAGTGGGCTCATGGGACCGGTTGTGGAGGTGTTCAGGAAGCGGCTTTCGCGTTGGAAGGCAAAGAAATTATCAATAGGTGGGAGGACAACAGTGATAAAGGCGGTTCTAAACGCTTTACCTACATATTATCTCTCCTTATACAAGGCTCCGGTTGGTGTATTGGAGAAGCTTGATAGAATTCGGCGGGTATTTTTTTGGGGAGGGTCGGAGGAGGAGGCCAAGGTAAATTGGGTTGCATGGAATAGAGTAATTGCTCCGAAGAACAAAGGGGGCCTTGGTTTTGGATCGTTCCATGAAATGAACCTTGCTTTGCTTGCGAAGTGGTGGTGGAGGTTCAAAAGTGAGAAAAGCAACCTGTGGCGGAATATTATGTGGGCTTTCCACCACTAGGAGCGGTCATGGTCACGTATTCCAGCCAATCTATCTCTTCCGGGTGTGTGGAAATACATAGTTAAGATGGAATGTGAGCTGGGGACCTTGGAGTGGGTTTGTGTAATATGATTCGTTGGGAGGTTAAAGATGGGAATAGTGTTTTATTTTGGATGGACCTTTGGTGTGGTGTGGTGAAACTCCTCTCATGGATCAGTTTCCTTTGCTTTTTGGGTTAGAGCTCCATAAAGATTGTAAGGTGGCAGAGAGATTGGTAATGCATGAAGGGGAAATTTGTGGTTTGTGGGGTTGGACGAGACCTCCACAATTGAATGAAAAAATTAATGAACTAAGGGGTTTGTTACTTGCATGCCAAACTGTCCAATTATGTGCAGGTAAGGACCGTCCTACTTGGGGGTTAGATGATGGTTCCGGTTTTTTGGTAAGAAGTATAAAAGAAAGAATCGGGATGGGCTCGGTTGCAGACGATCGGTATGTGTTTAAATGGAATAATTTGGTTCCCAGAAGGTATGTATTTTAGCTTGGAGAGCTGAAATGGAAAGGATTCCGTCTGTGTTTGCGTTAACCAAGCGAAATATTATGGTTGGATCGATGCTATGTCCGATATGTATGGAAGATTTGGAGACGGCGGAACATTTATTTGTTTCATGTCATTTTGCCAAAATGGTGTGGAGCTTTATTACCAGTTGGTGTAATGTCCCAAATATTTTTGCGTTCTAGACTCGTGATTTGTTGGAAGTGTACAAGTTCTCTCGCCTTCCTACCCGTAAGGCTAAGGCGTTTCATGCGGTGTGTCTTACTACAATCTGGTGTCTCTGGAAGGTTAGAAACTCTTTGGTGTTTGATGATAAAGATCCCAGTATAAAGAATATCATAAGCGAGATAAAGGCGTTAAGCTTCTTATGGGTGAAAAATAGGTCAAAGAATATGGCCTTATTGTGGGAGAGTTGGTGTTCTTTTAATTTTGTAATGTAATTAGGTGGTTGGTAGCTTAGGCTGGTTTTATATGTTTGGTTTTATATGTTTTTCGATGTTGCTAGCTAGCTTCTTGCTAGGTGTTGATTTTGTTTATATATTAAAGTTTTTGTTGGCCGTTAAAAAAAAGTATAAAGAGATGTATGTTAAAGTTAAACAACTTGTATGTTTACTAGATGCGGGGTATAAAAACAAATCCCTAAGACAATGACAGTTCATGGTCTCTTTTCCAATTTGGTTACAATGATATCGATCATTAAAAAAAGGTGGCAAGAACATATTGACTCTCCAATCACATTCAATCTCTTTTCCATTCATTTATGTATTTCTTTTTCTTGTTTACATTTGGTGAATTGTTGTGCTTATTTCAATCTATATTCTATAAAAAGTATCATATTGATTCTATCAATATTCATTTCCCTAAATTAGTTCCATTATAGTTTATAAATTGATTATATTACTTTTTCTATGTGTAGACAAATTAGATTATAATATTATTATTCATTTATTTTTTCGGTTATTTTAACTTCTCTCTCAATAGACGAATACAATTCATATCAACCTAACTTTTTTGTTCGACGGCAAACACAAGCTGCAATCACCTTGACTTTCTATGGTTGAGGATTGTGCCTATGACTTCGTTGTCGCCGTGTTCTTCATCTTTTGTCGCACTCGATAGAGGGCGAGTCGTCCAAAGTTCATGGTTTAGGGTTTACGGAGGACATGTCTTGAAATCTATACATAAAAGTCTCCTTGTGCAACATCGATCTAGTCAACATTTGCATGATATAAATTTAGGCATCTTTTAACTAAAATTTGCGATTACGTCTTAATAATGTTATATCAACCCGACACATAAAATCATTGTTTCTCGTGACAGTTTATTATAGAGATCCAATCGACTCATGAGGTAGTCCGAAATTGTCAGTTGCTTGATTAAGACAAATTCTTTTTTAATTAATATTACTAAGTGCTACTAAACTAGCATAATCTCTATGAGAAGATGCCGACCTTTTTTTACAACATTTGCAACCCAATGTTGTTCGACCTGAAACCCGTCACGACCCAAAACCCGCCCCGACCTAAAATCCGTTATGGTCCATAACCCACCCCGAACCTGTCCCGCCCATATACCTGCCTCGTCCCCGTTTCAGTTCTAATGGGTTGAGATAGGTGGAAAATTCCAATTTCATCAACAAGTTTACCAAACAAATAATCCACTCCCATTTACAATTCAAATTCTTTTAAAAGTTCGGTGAACCAGACACCCGTTAGGAGGAAGCCATAAGGAGTTTCGAAGGACATTAAGGTGTTGTTTATTTTTTCAAATGTAAAATGTCTGCAGTTTGCGGACCACATCTGCAGACATCTATAGAAGAAGATGTGGACTAAACCTCTGCAGTCTGCAAGAAGAAGATTGTTTGTTTTTTTTAACATATGCTAATTGTTAAAATAAGTTGGTGGTGGTGTACGAAGGGTGGTAGTGGGTGGTGGTGGTGGACGTATGGTGGGTAGTGGTAAACGAATGGTGGGTGGTGAACGGTGGTGGTGGTGGACAGTGGGTGTTGGTAGGTGGCGATGTTTAACCCTTTTCAGACCCTAGAAGATCTTAGAAGTGGATGAGCTAAGTGTGTAGCAAGAAGAGTTTACGCATACGTTTTTTAATGAAACGTCTTCGAAAAAACAAACAGTCTACAGATGCAATGTCTGCGCATAGCCTATACAACGCAAACAAAAGAGCATGCACTGACCTTTAAAAAAAACAAACATCACCCGAGACAACTTCGTTTTTGTGGCTTGAGAATACATGTATACTTCAAGAGAGTGATGACTGGAGTATCTGCTTCCTAAAAATATTTTAACTAAGAAAATAAGCAAATTTCTTTAACAACAGTGTAGATTAATGGGTTGTTTGGTAGCATCATTAAGTGTGTTTGGTTTATCAGAAAATTACCTCCTAATCACTTAGCAAATCTCTTATCCATTAAATTTCAAAATGATGTCGAATAAAAACTTTACCTCTTTCTCCATTCACATATGTTCAAAACCCCTAGTCTACCACTCACGCCCAACGCCACCTCCTCCATCACCAATCAACCACATCAGTGTACTCAACACTGACTTATCATTTACTAACTCAGAATTTCATAACTATTAAGATTTGTTATCGGCTTAGAACTTACGGGGGCAAAGGCTGTCAACTAGCCCCTATGGCAATTGTGTCTTTTATAACTGTTTAAATGTATTTATATTATACATGTTATTTTAAGGACTACAAATTTCCTAAATCAATTTTACAACATGGATGAAACATTTATTGTATGAATTAAATGAATATACCATAACTTGTTCTCTAGATCTTCATTTGTCACGTTAGAGAATGTTGATAACAACTTTGTTTTCTATAGAAACATTTATGTACCTTCACAACTCTTACTTGTATCACATACAAAAATCTCTATTATTGCTTCATCAATGTGACAAGAATCATATTTTATCGTGGTATGCGAGAGCACTTAGTTACTTATACAATTAGTACGTACAAATCATAAATAATCGATAACATAATATCATCAAAAACAATGAATCTTTGTCCATTATGTAATTGAATTCAAATACAAATTGCACTACCTTCTTAAATATAAAAGACATCATAAGTAACAAAAAAAAAAAAAAAAATACAGAGTTTATTTTGCTATAATGTCTTAAAATCTTGAAGGAGGCAAAGAATGACTCTTAAAACTCCAAGATGAAATAACAAAAAGACCATATACTAAATACAATGATAATATCATACCACAATCAAGAATATGCACCTGATTGAGTCGAAACCGCGAAATAATCAGTTTTAAAAATAATAGTGTTATTAGTATGTTGATAATGTGGTGTTTAGTGTTTATTAGTTGGTGTGTGGTTTTGATTTCTAGAAGAGATCAACTTTTTTCTTGGTTATATCTTGCTTCCATTTTGGTAACTTGTAAAAGTCTTCTCTTGTCATCCCAAGATAAGACTCAAATTCTTCAGTTGAAAGATAAACCTATAACATTAAAAAAAAATAATGGATTAAAATGTCTATTTTGGTGATATTCTGACCCGAACCCATTTTAACCCGCATATTATTCAACTATTATTTGAAGAATATTTTTGAGGAAACTAATTACTAACCTCTCTCCTCTTAAGATCGATTCCGGGAACAGGGTCCTCTGACTTGACCCTAACTTGTTCATAGCTGAAAGTGGATTGACTCGATAAAATACCGTTTTCGTCCTCCTCAATAGCCACTTTCGGTTCAGAATCGTCTTCTTCTTCAGGAATGGGCTCAGATGGTTCCACGGGTTCTTCTGGGGGTTCTTCGGGCTTCTCTGCATGTTTAACAAATTTGGCCCGTTAGTCTGTATGTAACGGGCCAAGTCAAAATAACTATTTAGTGTAGTATTTGTGGGCCCGTTTTAAATACCTGGTGATTCGGGGGCGAGTTCTTCGATTTTCTCATTGGTAAGAACCCCGGATAATGCAGCGACTGCAGCCCGTCTCTGTGAACCGGCACTTGAACCTTTAGCGGGTCCTTTGCCGCCGCCGCCACCACCACCGCCGCCAGATGAGTTGAAAGTTGAGTTCAAAGCCGCCAAGGCGGAAGCTCGTTGAGTGTTACCACCACCTTGATTCCCAGAGCTCTGTGTTAACAACAAATGTCAAATGATCAAATGCGCTGAGCGGGTCAGATAACGGATCAAAACAGGTCCAAATGGGCAACTTTGAAAGCGGGTAACCTAGCTGTCAACCCAGTTTTACTCGGTTTAACTAATCGGGCCCAAAAAGCTCATAGCCTTAAATGGCCAAAAACCCCAAAAGCCCAAAAAGTCTAAAAGTCCAAAAAACCCAAAACAAGAAGCCCAAAAGCCTAAAAGCCCAATAATCCCAAAACCCCAAAAAGCCCAAAGCCCCAAAATTTAGGCAAGAATTTACCTCATGGCCTGCTCCAAACAGTATAGTAATCTTCTTTTGAAATGAGTTCCCATGAATCTATAGTTGCATCACAAAAAAAAAATTAATTAAAATGAAAACAAATTACTATCCAAATAATTATAAAAACGGGTTGATGGATAATAATAATAATAATAATAATAATAATAATAATAATAAATTATTATTATTATTATTATTATTATTATTATTATTATTATTTAACAAGTACACATACCTGGGTTTTCAAAGGTTCCCATGAGAAATATGTTGTGAAGAAGTTAGGTTCATTTCCTTCCGGAACTCTGTATAATGGCACACGCGGGTTCAACCCGTCCAAAGCTTCAGCCCATGCAATGTATTTCTGAAATCAAGTTCGTTAAAAAAAGTAAACTTTCATTACAAAAATGTCACATGTAACAATTTTGACCCATTTAGTTATGAACACGTTAAACTTCAAATTAGGCCCAAAGGAAACAAGTCAAAAGTTTCACAGTGCATTTTTATGCATAAAACCTTCTAAATCATTTTTGCCGGAAAAAAGTTACTACTAAATTATTATTGAATAATCTTACATGACATGGCAAATTGGATTTGTAAAAATAACACCCATTTCGACATGTTACCCAACCCGCTTGTTGTGATCGCTAAACGAATACCTGGCCATAATCAAGAGCGTTTTTCTTCTCCTTCGTGTCAACGGATTGACCAACCCAAACGAAAACCTCAGCATGTGTATCCAATATTAATATATCCTCTGGCAACAAGTCATCTTGATCAAAGTTGTAAACTTCTTCCACCTTTAACAAAAAGTTTTTTAGAAAAAATTTATTTACACATTTGTCACATAAATAATTAACAAAACCAACCATCTAATAATTTACCCACCTCAAATTTTCCTGAAAGTCCACAAACAAAAAACAAGTTAGAACCATTAATATGTCAAATCCAAAACCACAATGTAAAAGTAAAAATTACTTCTCTAACCTTTGGCAAGTGAAAATGAAAACAAATGAGGATCTCTAATGGTTTCCAATGATACTTTGTTAGTGCTGACATTTTCTTTCCCTCCAAGCCCGAGCCAAAACGTTGCGCTTTCAGTTCCTTCTTTCTGATACTTTGCGGTTACCCCGGGCTAAAATATAAAAAAATATATATAAAACATTAACCATAAAGTCAAAAACTATATAAGAGTATGAAATGCATACTTTTAAAAAATCAGCAATTTTGACTGCCCATTGCTGTTGTTCATAAGTACTTTGTGTTCCTTGCCAAATGTATAGGTGGTTACCGGCATGTACCACGAAGCATTCGTGTGAATTCAAAGAGGCTGGTACCTAAAATACATGTTATAGTTAGTTAAAACAGGGGTAATTAAGTAATTTTATACTTACGGGGTCTAGGTGAATAGCTTTGTTATTATGCACTGCGGTTCCTGATATTCGAATGATTGAAGCAGCATCCGGACTGTAAGTTTCGTCGGCTATTCCTTTGTCTGCAATGTGGCTTTTGTAACTTGAGCTTAATCCACCCTAAGTACAAAAACAAAAAAAAAACAAAAAAAACATATATTCACTTTAACAAAATTTAAAAATGTGATTTAGAATTATATAAATGTTACAATAAGTACCTTCAAAAGAACCATGGGTTGAAAAATAGCTACAAACTGTGGCGGTTCTTTCTCTTGATAAACACGGCCCTAAAGAAAGGATCGAAAGTTAGACCTCGCTTGTAAATGAACCGAATGAACACAAACGGAGCATGTTCATGTTCGTTCATTTAAATCTAACGTAACAAACAATCAAATAAGAAAATTAAAGAACATGGTTTTCTTGCTAGTGTTCGTTCGTTAAGAAAGTAAACATGTTAGTGTTCGTTTATGTCTGTTCATTAATGTATAAACGAATGGTTCACAAACATAAATAAACAAACATTAACGAACTTCCCGCTATAACAGTTCACTGAATGTTCGGTTCGTTTACAGACGTAATGATACCTGAACGGGCCTCCCCTTGAGTGAGTTGAACATTGAAGTAGTCAACTTAGCGGCAGTATTTTGGTCCTCCTGTTAATAGAGATGGATTAAAATGCAGACATTCAATATTAATAGTTCACATAATATTAAAACAAATATTATTACTATTATTATTTTACCTCAGTACTATCTTTTCCAATCCAATAACAAAGATAAAAATCTTCTTTTTTTTCTCTAGAATGGAAACTGTAAAGAACAATGTAACAATCTCCACTGTAGAATTTACCAATGTCTTCATGGGCTACCGGGTTTTTAGCACCGCCATCAATAGACCACACCTAATGCCCAAAATACTTAAACATGTAAATAATGGTAATACAAGAAACCGGTGAATATAGAAATTAATGTGATCAAACCTCAAGTTTCCCATTAGGTTCGAGCAAAGGCGGCACGACTTCCTCGATTACAGGTGCGTTTTTTTCTTTCCCTTTTGGCCCGCCACCTTGTTGCTTCAACAGAGCTAAATTACAAAAAAAAAAAAAAAAAAAAACATTTTACATATATTTGTAAAAGAATGAATAATGCATTACAAGATCTTGCAGTCTTGCGCTAATAATATTACATGCACCATATTGTTACAATGATGAGATAGTACATTGATGAAAACAATTTAGGAAGTTGTATGCATCAAAAATAGAATTTTGACAAGTTTGAACAGCGTTGACCCAGACGGCCCGTTTGACCCATCCAAGGTCAAACACAGCCCAAATCGACCCATTTATACGTGAATGATTTGAAAATGTAACTTTAACATTACCTGAAACTTTCCCTCTATTTTCAGCCACCTTTCCTCTATTTTCAGCAGAAGGTGCGATTGATGACGGCCAAGAGTCAAAGTTTGACTTGAATGCATGTGTTTCGTAACCTTGAATTAGTCGTGTTATAAGGGTGGCTTTGGGCCGGTTATTGCTAGTGACAAACTCCTATAAATGTTTAATAATGAAAATAAGTAACTGATATCATAAATGTAAAAGAAAATATTATTTATGTATTTATTTTACCTCAGCAGCGTGCGAGGCGGCTTTTCTGTCGTCCACCTGAGTTGCTCGACCAACCCAAACGAAAACCTCGGCACCACAATCCATTAAGTAACATTTGTCAGTTTCAAATGAAGATTTTGAATAATCCTCAATTTGATCCCCAACTTGCCCTCCGGTAATGCTGCAAATATAGATCAAATATTGTAATGATAAAAAGAAATTATAGAGCAAATGAAAGTTTTCCTACAAATTTTCGTGGTGAAATGACGAAAATGCCCTCACGTGTTGTGCATATGATGTTAATGAACTTGTATGCAAGTATAGATAATATGTTGTTAAGATAAAAAAAAGTCATAGAGCAAAAGTAAGTTTCCCTACAAATGTTCTTGGTGAAATGACGAAAATACCCTTCACGTGTTTTGTACATGATGTCACTGAACTTATATACTCAATTGTAGGAGTGTAAACGAGCCCAGCTTGGTCGTACTGGCTTGCTTAAGCTGAGCTCAAGCTTTAGAAATAGAGCTCGAAACGAGCCGAGCCCGAGTCTAAACAAGCCTGGGCTCAGCTCAGCTCAGCTCAGCTCATTTACACCCCTACTCAATTGAAACATTTTCAGACTAAAAAGTCCAAACCAAAACTTTAGACTAATACCTATAAAGTTTGCCAGCTGTCCTTTCGGGAACGATATCATCATCGCTCATAACCTTTTTGCCAATAGGAGCAAACCCGCCAAAAATAACCCAAAATTCACCCGAATCACCCTCGGCTTGTAGTTTTCCATCATCTAAAAAGTTAAATAACAAATAGAAAAATTAGTAAAAAAAAAACTAAAAACTATGCATATATATATATATATATCATTATTAATATCAAAAACCTACCAACAATTGCAACATTGCATGTCCCCTCATGATATTTATCCTTCAAAAACTGAATAACCTCTAATGCCTTTGCGCGTTCTTGAATATTCGAATTCGCTCCGTTAAATTGAAATATCTTATCTTTCGTGTCCAACACAAACACGTCATCATGATTCAACACAGATCGAGAAAACGGGACCTTTAAAAAGTTAAAAATACTTTATACAAACATAAGCATACATAAATGAATATATGTTGAAAACATATGTTACCTGTTTCAAATGAACAACACGTTTTCCTTTGCACGTATACAATCTTATTTCAAACTCTTCCGGGTCGGGTGTTTTAAATCCCAATTTAACACCACCTTCGAGTGGCGCAATGCATGGTTTAAAATACGATATAAACTTATCAGATTCAAAGTTTTGAGGTTCTCTATGCTGCACTCCACGCCCACCAAGAATCGCATCAAGTTCCACTGCTTTTATTGCTGCGGTTCCAGCTTCATCCTGATGTATATCATGTACTAATAAACATTTACAAGATACATAAATAGACATAATGTATGTATATATGTTATACCGGAGTAGTATCTTTTCCTAACCAGAAGTGTATGTCATACGCGAATACACCTGCACCACCTCTACCAGCAGAAGTCTGCAAACATCAACCGTTTAAAACAATAATATCATTTAATCATTTCATAAAAATATAATATTATTTAAACATTATAAAACACCTGCAAGACAACATATGAGTCTCCAGAGTAGAATGTGCCATAGCTAGATTTCGGCAAAGGTACGGGTTGAAAGTTTTCGATTCTCCAAATTCCAAGCCCTCTATAAATTGTTAAGAAAAAAAATAACAATATACAAAAATGATATATATGCATATATACACATATTTAATTTTTTTTTATCAATGGTTCATATGTTTTAAAACTTTTACTTCTTACATACAAATGTCTGTGTTACGTGCATAAAAACCATTAAACTAATTTGTTAATATGTTCTTTTTAAAATGTTAGAAGAGAAGAATAGCCATCGTGTACTGCAACCATTTTCTTGTACTTTAGAACTTTTTAAGATCGGAAAATGAATAATTTATTTGTTCTTCCGGTTCTGCCTAATATAATGAGGCATGTAGGATACGGTCTAGAACCGACTCCCTGGAAAGCAGGTTCAAGAGCTTTTGCAGTAGCCATGTTGTTGAATATTGGCTTTTAGTTGCTTTAAATTATGATAAAAATATACATCCAAAATTTCCCACTATGCAATCTCTAGTTTAAAGCCACTGCAAAGTATAAAAGAACATGTATTCAATAGTAAATTTCAAATCTACCTTTTCATTACAGTATAATAACATCATATAATATTCAATAGTAAGTTTTGTTTAATCTTCATAAACTATAGTTATGTAAGATGTGTCATTATGCTAATATTAAAAGCAGAACAGAAATATGTCCATATTTTGATATATTTATAAGTCAATGTCAACCTCAAACATGTTTTACATCAGTAGCTATAATTTCTATGAACAAATTTCATATAAGTTGGCCCATGGAACATACAAAACTGTGATTTTCTCTGTTATTAATATATAAAACGCTGTAAGCAAACTGAACGTTCAACGAAATGTTTGTGAACTGTTTGGCAGGAAGTTCATTTATGTTCATTCGTGTAATAAATAAACAAAAAATTTCGTTTAGTTAACTAAATGAATGAACACGCACAGAGGTCATGCCCATTCAATGATGTTTGTGAACGTTCGATAATGTGTTCGTTTATGTCCGTCAATGTGTGCTTGTTTATGTTTGTTCAAATGTTCATTAAAGTTTTTTTTAATATTTTTTAATGACTTTTCTATTCTTATCATATACAGAGTCGAGAAAAATTATTAACTATAACGCTAACACGAACTTGGTGGCTGGACCTAACTGTTGACAGTTGACACTATCCATTTTCGGTTAGCCAAATCAAACAAAACATTGTTTGTGTCATTTGTGTCCGTGAACCGTTCACGACGGTTCACGAACAAGTTCATTTCCTTAATGAACGAACGCGATGAACATAATAAACTCACGATACAAGTTACGATCATGATTATCAAAAACTTAACAAGATCAGAATGTAATGTACCTGAGGTTGGATTGAAAATTGATGATATGAGAGAAGCGGATGAAAATGAAAGCAGAAATTGAATATCTGAATTAGTGTAATTAGTTTTAGAATGGTTTTGAATGGTCTTGCTATTTTTTCGTATTAAATTTCCTTTGTTTTTGGTTCCATTAATTTCTAAATTTGCCATTGACAGGTAATTGATGATAGTCCTATTTTCAAGTTCTACCTCTTCATCCATAATAAATGGTAATGAAAGAATATGTTTTTTAATTCAACTTTAATTTTAAAACATAAGTTATTGACCGATAATAATTTATAGTGAAAATATGAGCAATGAATTCATATGCATCCATCGAACAACTGGTTGATTATCTAAAACAAAATATTGTAAATAGTTTTAAAATTGTTGAAAATAAAAGCTAAGATCAGACGTTTGCTATACCTTTTTTGTTAATAGTAAATTTAAAATTTTGCAACAAAAGAGATATAGCAAACGTTTGTTCCCGTGATCTCATGCATGGTCTTTCTTACGTGCATGTCTAATGAAGTATTGAAGTGGATATTGTATTGGTGTCTTTGATACCACTAAGAGCACCAGCAGCATGGTCTAGGTGGCCAAGTTTGTCTTTTAAAATTCGTGTCGGCTACAAACCTCTTCATTGTGGAGCAAGTTTGTGGCAAGTTGGTATCTGCAAACAATAGACTGACGAGAGATGGTGGGCCATGATGTCACACCATTCTAATGTACACATATATACAAGTTTAATATTTTATAACAGGTTTGTGGAGATTTGTTGTTGTGAATAAAATATTGTTTTTTAGAAACTAGTCCAAATTTTATTGTTGATTCAACTCGAGTTAGTTAACTAGTCCAAATTTTATTGTTGATTTCCTTGTATATGCATTCTCTATACAATTATAAATTGAGATTTTTGTAACTTATTTAAAACTTGTATAAACAAAAAAATGAAAAGACAATAAATTATGTAAGAACGAGATAACTTATCATCAACAAGTTGTCCGAACTAAATTGGACTTTACAAGTAGCGCAAGCTCGACTCACACTTGAGACTAAATTCGTTGGTTATCTTTAATTAATGATTAAAATAAAAAGTCAAAATATATTTTAGTAGTCAAAACGTCTGTATAGATTATTGTTATTGATATAGCCTCTACAAATAAAGGAAAATTTGCATTATTCATAGGGGTGAGCCTTCTCATGAATTGTTTTATAAGCTTGAGTTCGATACATTTATTATTTATTAATTAAATTATATGAGTTTTTAATTACTTTTATATATTTAAGAAAAAAAACCCTTAAACGAGCCTAAACACATCTCAAATTCGTGTAATACCTTCAACGAGCCAAAGCTCAACCAGAACTCGACTGTGCATTGTGAATATAATGCATAGAATCCAAAAGAGATTAAACTTAAAAATACACAAAGCTCAATGACCAACCGATCTTTATTTGAGCCTCACATTCGAAAAAGTTTTGCTCGCTTTAAGTTTCTTATCAACCCGAGCTAGAGTAACTCGCATACAGCTAGGCTCGTTTTACTAACCCGACCCGACTCTATTTTAAACACCGTTTTACAAACACACACAGCCTCCACCAAAAGAACACACTCTTCTTTCTTCTCGCCGTAATTTGAACCCTAATTACGCAAATTGATCGTTTCAGGTTCAATTCTCATTAAACAATCATTATTTCATTCCAATTTTGAACAAACTGCTTTTAATATCGTTTTTTAGGGTTTCACTTTGACGAAAATGGTGGATTCCGTCAACGGCGCGACTGATTTGTCATCGGAGATGGAAGTCGACGCGTTCAGAAGACTCTTCCCGTTGCGATTCCACGAACGACATTTACTCGAGTCCGTACGGCCGGACGCAAGGCCACTTGGTAAAGCTAGAGATACTTCATTGGCTCTAGGTTAGTTTCAAATGTCTAGTGCTAACATGTTTTTAATCAGTTTATATTATTTATTTTATATTTTTGATATATTATGTACTAATTGTTTAAATTTGTTGTTGGAATTTAGGGGCTGTGGCATCTGCAGATGGATCAGCATTAGCAAAAATTGGCTCCACTGTAAGTTCCTTCTATAATTCTCTTAATGAATGTTATTATGATTATTTCGTGTTTGTGTTCGCTCGTTAAGAAAATGAACGAACATAACTAAACATACATGAAGAAACACCTATGCAGTCAATATCGGTGGTCTATCGATAGGATATCGGTACTGATAATATCGGTGATATTGAACGACATATCACTGATATTCCCGATATCAGTGTTTTAGGTCTTAATTTTCAACTTTTAGTGTTTAATGGTAGTGTTTTGAGTCTTAGTCAGTTCCTACTTGCTACAATTGTTAGTGTTTTGCAAGTTGTAAAAGGATAATTTGTTGATAGTAGGAGAGTTTACTAAGTTGTTGGTGTTAAATTGCTATAATATATAAATCCTGGATGATAATAAAATTACCGATACCCCACCGCGATAACCGATATCTCAAATATCGAACCTTGACCGATATCCGATGTTTTTCCTCATTAACTGCTTAGACGAACACCAGTTAAAGTAAATATAAATAATTGTGTTGGTCATAACAAATTAAAGAGTAATAATTTAGTTTCATAATAATGCACTAAATTGTAATAAGCCTAACAAATATAAATGAATATGTAAATGAACAAACTTAAACAGTAAACTAACCAATATAAACAGATTTAAAGAATGAAATTTCACGAACAAGCGAGATATATGTTCATGTCCGTTCATTTAACTAAACGAACAAAAAGCTTTGTTCATGTTTGTTCGTTTATTTAGTAAATGAATTTCCCACTAAACGGTTCACTGAAATGTTATTTTACATGCCTAGGCATTACTGATTTGGAGGGTGTTTGGATGTGCATTTTGGAAGTTTTTATGAAAATCCAGAACATGTAATTAGCTGTGATGAAATGGACTGTAGAAGATAGAGTATATATAGATCATAGATGTGCTTGTGCTGTTTGATGTTGTAACAATAAGATAGTGTATATATAGATCATAGATAATCAATTATTTTGTGCTGTTTGAAACGGACTGTAGAAGATAGTGTATATATAGATCATAGATAATCAATTGTTTTGTGTGTTTAAGTTAAACGAGGTGTTTTAGTGAAACAGGGATTCAATTTTTGTTGCAGCTAGTAATGTGATACGATTCCTAAATAATCAGAATCAGAATATGTTTATCCGAAGTTTAAAAACTGATTACTGTAATAATAAGTACTTTAGATATGTTTATCTAAAGTACCCTTTGTTGTGTTGTTTGTCTAGACTATGTTAGCTGCCATTAAAATGGAAGTCATGACTCCTGCAAAGGAAACACCAGATGAAGGCTGCATAGGTTTGATTATGACGCATTTTTATGTTCATCATTTTGCCAATTTGTTTGTTTTGAACTTTTGATAATACTATTTCACTTGTATTTGATTATTTTATCTTATGTTAAAATCAGCAATCGAATTCCACATGCCTGCAATTTGTTCTCCTATTGTTAGGCCCGGCAGGCCCGCTGAGGCTGCACCAGTCATCTCTAAGCAGTTATCTGACACCATCATAAGGTAAAGTTTTTATAAGTCATAATATTTGAAACTGTTGCATGTTACAAATCTAATATTAGTATTGCTATATACGTGGTTATTGTAGTTCTGGGATGCTTGATCTTAAGGAGTTGTCATTGGTCAGTGGCAAAGCTGCTTGGATGGCATATCTGGTACCATTTTCTAATAATTTTATGTTATTGCAAGATATTATTTATTTATTTATTTTTATATTAAATGAGTTTGATTTTGAAGGATATATATTGTTTGGATGCTGATGGTTCCTTGTTTGATGCTGCTCTACTTGCTGCCGTTGCTGCATTTTCTCATTGTAAGTGGTTTTACCCAGGGCTGTAGACGAACTGAACCGAACAAGACCTTGTTCATGTTTGTTCGTTAAGCATTTATTGGACATTTGGACGGTGCACAAACACATATTCGAATGGTACTTCTTGTTCGTGTTTGTTCATTAAGGAAGTGATTTGTTTGTCTGTTTCTGTCCGTATTTCATAAACCAACACAAACAAAAATATATTAGTTTAAAAGGTTAAAATCAATATCAACATTCTTAAACTCATGTACTAGACATAATCACTCAAAAGTAAATATAAATTCAAGTATGGGACATAAATATCTGAAAATTGGTTGACATTATAATAGTAATAAACGTACTATAGAAATTAAGGTGATTAAACTAAACAAACTTTTAAAATATAAAAAGTTAAGTTGTTTGGATTATAAGTAAAAAGTACAAAATCTAAAAAAACCTTTAATGACACAACATAAACAAACGAACATAAGCGAACAAATTATAACGAACGTAAATGAATGAACATAAGCGAACACGTTACTAAACGTTCACGAACACAATTGAACGAGCGCGACCTCTATTCATGTTCATTCGTTTATAAACGAATGAGCATAGACGAACTTTTTGCTGACATGCGATTCTTTTGCAGCCCTGGTTTTACACATATATGGGCCTATTGTAGAATAGATTTTAATATGATTAATAACATGACATTTATATGATTAATAATTTGAAATTTATATGATTAATATTCTCAGTGCAAATTCCCGTGGTGTCATTGAATGACGATTGAAGAATCGTGGTTTTTTCAAAAGAAAACGAGGGTGAGAAACTTAAGAACAACAAACCAGTAAACGAGGAGAAATGAAAGCTTAAATTAAGGAATATCCCATTCGGCTTAACTTGCATAATTCACAAGAATTACATCCTAGCTGATCCAACAGCCGAGGAAGAATCCATCATGGAAACACTAATAACTATTGTGTTAGATTCATCATATCAGTTGGTCTCTCTTTACAAGCCAGGTGGTCCTGCTGTTGCATATGAATCCATAATCCAGGTCAGCATACAACTTCAGTTTTATAATCATTGTTTTAAAGGTTTTTATATCATAATATAAATGTGTCGTATTACATGTGCAGGATTGTATTGCATTGTCGAGACAAAGAGTGAGTGAGCTTCAAACGATTCTGAATGAAGCTATTTGTGATATGGAAGTTGATTAGCTTCATAATATTATTTTGTTCTTCACTTTAGCTTTTATATCTTTTTACAGAGCTGTAGTTTTGGGATTTTTTTTTTCTTTGCTCTGTAAAAGGACAGCTTTTGAATTTTGGAACATGGTTTACCTTTATTGGCCAACGATATATTAAACGTGTTATGGGTGTCACAAACGAGATAAGCTAGTTGAACACGTGTCTAACTTGTTAACTTATATAACATGATAGGTTAAACGTGTTGTGGGTGTTACAAATGAGATATCATAACAATCTAAGAATGACTTAGATAAGTTTAATCTCTATCATTGTTATAGTGATCATGAAATAAGAATTGTGTAACCAAAGTCGTAGTGGATTTAAGTCACAACATAACAAATCATGGTGTCCAGGGTGTTACATTAAATTGAATAAAGATAACATTAAATTTTTGTGTTAAATACATATCAAGTTACGTAGTTATTGGGCTTACAGACAACCCAACAGAGCATCTCAACTTTTAAAATAATAACAAAAAAAATACTACATACAAATGTGAAACCCATAGGCCATAACGAATGTGAAGTTGAGCTTCCAAAAGGCAGACATAGATCCTAGTCAACTTAACTGATCACTTCACCCAGCTAAACTAACTAACTAACTATATCTATCTTTCCTTAGACATCTTCTATACTGATTTTGACGCTCCAGGTTTCACTTACCCAAAAACACCATTAAGGAGGAAATCCACCACTGTGAGAAAACCCTCTTGAATCAGGTTATAAACTTGAAACCTCAAAAATTTAAGCCATAAACTTCATCCACATGCCATTGGACCAGAAGGTTAATAACATATCTATCTTTCCCTAACTGCCAAAGAAAACCACCACTACTGCCTTGACATGGCAAGCCAACGGATCAGTGACGTGGAATGTTATTTTTATCAAAACTTCGGCCCACTTCACATTCAACATTGATCCCTACTCATTCATTAAGAACGGCCCACTTTAATTAGCCCCTATTTTTAAGATTGGCCCAATGAATAGCCCATACATGGTAATAGAGGTGCACAAAAAACCCGTACCCGAAAAAATACCCGAAACCGGCCTTTTTTATACCCGAGTATTCTATACCCGAAACCGGAACCGACCCATATGGATAGGGTATGCATTTTGAGCTCAATACCCGTACCCGGAACCGTACCCGTAAATACCCGACGGTCATACCCAATACCCATACCCGATTATACATGATACCCAATACCAATTCTAATACCCGAAATTATACATGAGTTTTTATAGTATATTTTTATGTTTACTTCACAACTTTTATGTTTAAGTTTTTGTAAAATGCACATTATTAATTAAATAATTTGTAATTAAGTAGATTTATGGTTTTTGTTATATAGTTTAATTATTTTTATAAATTACAAAGCCAATTTAAATTTTAAACATGTATAAAAAATTTACAAATACATACCCGATTTATGCACCTATACATGTAATCTCTTCTCATTACTATTATTATTATTATTATTACTATAATAATAATACTTTGGGCTTTAAAACTTGGATTGAAAGTAAAACATAGCAACCCAAAGAAAGTTTAAGCCCACATCTGTAGAGTTTCGGTGGTTATTATTCAAAAACTTAAAACTAGGGTTGTAAACAAACTGAACCAAACCGAATGAAACCTTGTTAATGTTCATTCGTTTAGTCTTAACTTGTTCACGAACGATTTAAAACGCAAATAAACATGTATTACTTAAAAAAACATTCTTAATCCAAAACATTAAGCATAATTACTTTAATTAAACATACAGCTAAACACTTGAGATAATAATAATCATGAACATAATATTCCTCTAATTGAAGGTTTTATAATATATATATATATATATATAAACATGTGAAATAAATAAATAAAATGCTTCTCAATACAACTATACATGAAAACAAAAGGTATATGTAAACTTATTTAATATATAGATAAATAGGTGAAATATTTTGATGGTTATAGTTATCTAGAAAGAATACATGTAAGAAAGGAAGAATGGTGGCCCAAAATGCCCCAAATGGGAGAGACAATGCATGATACAAGGGTCATGATACATGTCTAGTAAAGGGAGTGCCCAATCTACATCAAATGAGATTCCATCAAACCTCAATTTGCTTTCCTTTTCTTCTATAAATCTCATCACCATTTGTGGCTCCCACCATCCCATTACAAATGCACATGCCCTCTTTCCCACTACTTTTTCCTTTCATATTATTCCCCTTTTTATCATAACAATTCAAAAATTAGTTTACAAGGTTTTCTAACACAGGTGATAAATCTAGGGAGTTTGGTCATGATGGGTTGAAGTATATTCAAATTAAACTAAGTTATATCAAATTACTTATCAATTAAGAGGTAAACAAGTCGAGCAACATGTAAGCCACTTAATATCGGCTTGCTAAAATTTTAAATAGCCGACCTTAAATGAGCTTGAGTCTAAATCAAGGATCATTGAGTAAACTAGTCTGAACCCAGTTTCATATTTGAGCTATATTAAGCTCGCAAGCCTAAAAGATCATAGTATTAATATACATATAAAATTTTCATTTAATTTGTGTCTAAAATTAAATAATTAATAAATAATAAATGGTGAGTCGTTGACAAGTTTAAGCTAGAAAATTACTCATGAACTGATCTTGAGTTTAGACGACCTCAAACTTAACTCATTACACAACCAACCCTTTTTTATTAGCTATCAATACTTATTTATTTATGTGTTATAAAACACTAAAAGGTATTTATTACAACAAGTGTAACAAATTTAAATTGATTTAACTTGATGTAAATATAATCTAAATAAACATATTTATTCTTAAACAGATGAAAACGATGCCTCTACGGTCTACATTCAATTATGAAATATGAATCTTATCAATGACTCATTAGTTTTGTGAAGACATAGATGATTGACTGATTTAGAGTTGTCATATCCATATATAAAAAAACATTTTCATAACAATTTATTAAAACCTAGGTTTGTTATTTAGCCTACAACCAAATAACTCAATAAGCATCTTTATCGGGTTGAGATGATGACAATGAAACCCGAATCTAGTGAAAAACCCGAACCTAAAATATTTTAGATGGGTAATACCCATCCCACTATGGTATTGGACGAGTTGGGATTACTTTTAAAAATTTTAGCGGGTTTTAGACGGGTATAGGATTTGCAATATGCCTGATTATCCGATAACATAGCCCTGTATACGTGATTATATGACTGAGTAACCTAACAAAATTTTTGTTATTTATTTATTTATCTATCTTAAGTATATTACCCAAATAACTTTTTGTAATTTTACATGATATAATATTTAGTAATATTTTGTCAAAACCCGAATGAGTATTGAAACCCGTGGGTTTGGGATGGGTTTGGAATCAGATTTTATAAATAGGAGTACCTAACTCCTAAACCCGTCTCAAATCTGACTCATTACAATCTTCTAGTTTTCAAAAGTTACAAAATAAATAAATATTATTTTTATCGTACCAAAATGAGTATGTTTCAATATTTTTTTTAGAAATATCACTATACTATAGAGATACCTTTAAGCAAAAACCCTAAATCCCGCCACAATTAACGTTAGCTTTTTTAAGTTTAATGATTAGACCATTCCAAGGCAAAGGCCATGTAAATTTAATAATTTTTATTATAGAATAGTATAATTATATAGCACCATGAATCTTACTTAATATTATTAATTGAGTCGCCGTTCAAATAAAAAATATATTATTAATTGAGTTATAATTACGGCAACTGGTTAGTAGAAAGTCTTTTAAGTTCATTTTCATTTGAACGGCATTAAGTTCATTTTTATTAAAAAAAATGGTTTAGTTTTATGCAACACTAAATATAATTCAAATGTACTAAAACATGTATTTGTTACGTCTTTAAGTCTTAAAACCCCTCAGGGTGCCTAAAAAACTAATTAAAACTTGACATAGAAGTGTAAATGAGTCATACATTTTCATTACTTAGAAGTTAGAATTAAACTAAATTAATAAACTTATTGGAGTCTGAATTTCATACCTTAAGCTCATTTATATCCAAACATAACATATTATTTGTAAAAGTAATTTTTATATAATTGAAAAAACACTAAGTGACCCGGGGCAGATTATGGATAATCTGGGGGTTAAGTAATGTTTCCCTCGAGGATGAGGTCCAGCAGAGAAGGTTGTTCTTCAGGGGACCTGCAAAACAGACACCGTAAGCTCGTCACTGAGAAGGGGGGGGGTTCCTCCTTGTGACCACCCTCCGGCGTGAGAATCAGACTAGATTGCTCTGAATATAAGTGTATATTAAGAGATTGCTAGATAAGAGTGAGATATCAGATGATGTCCTTACCATTACAAGGTGTTGGAGTATTTATAGCCGAAGGTAGGTTTCCTAGAAGGTACAGCCGGCTGAATAGTATTCCTGTTCTACCAACAGTGGACTACGCACAGGCCATGCTGGTTGGTGGATAGACTACGGCCGACAGTAACAAGGTCGGCTGTACACTGTTCCTTTACTGCCGGCTATGCACTGTTCCACCAACTGTAGGCTGCGCACGTCCCATAGTAAGGGTTGGTGAGTAGGCAGCGGCTAATAATGACAAACAGTACTAGAGGGTGCTCCTCCTCGTACTGTTGTCGGTGAGCTGTCACCCTGTGATTGGTTCATGGGCTGTTCTGGTCAGATCGTCTGTTCTGCCCATACCTTAGTAGGTATAGTACAAAAGATCTTCCAGAAGCATACGGACTGGCTCATTTAGGCGGGAGTATTCCCGCCTTGCTCATTCCTTCATGTGACTACTGAAGTAGCTAGTGCCTTGTGCGTGTAGCCTTGCTGTTAGTGCGGGTAGCCTTCCCTGATGGCTTGTATCCGCAACTGCGGGAACAGGCGGGGTACTTCGCCATTGGGAGGCTTTCCCTGCGGGTACAGCTGGCGTACTGTGCGTAAGGTTTTCTCTGAGCATGGTGGGTCCTGCGGGAGCAGTTGGTCGTTGCGCAGACGTCCCTGTTCAAGGTGAGTCTTGCGGGTCCAACTGGGCTCTGCTGGGACCTACCTCTTCAAGTCCCCCCAATCCAATGTTCTTCTCATGAATTATTAATAAGTGAGGTGAACTTTTGGACTTAGCAAGGGGTTTCGAAAAGGGTTTTTAGGTTTTCCGTGGGGATTCTTCCCGCGGTTTTCCTGATGTCACGCAGAAATTCCCGACTTTTCTGCTTGATATTTGGGTATGAAGCGGGTAGGTTTGTAACCTCCTCGCAAGTCAGGAGCGTTGAGTCCCACTTGTGTGGATTCTCCATGGGGTTTTGGTAGTTTTCAACATATTGATCAATTATGCTAAAACCACCAATTCCATCTTGGAGTTTCAAACAATATAGTTCTCGACGTTCCCGTCATGCGGGGATGTTATTCCCGTTTCCGCAAGCATGGCCCAGAAGATCCTTCTTGGTTTGAATTCCCTGCAGAGTGCTAAGTATGTGAAGGGTTTTGCCTTGACACTGTACCCGCACTCGTCTTACGGTTACTTTACTTCCAAGGTATTCCTGGCGTCAATTCCCTGCGGGTGCTAAGTATGTGAAGGGTTTTGCCTTGACACTGTACCCGCACCCGTCTTATGGTTACTTGGTTGCCAAGGTAAGGGGTATTTTCCCGCTTACTTTTGAATCTTTTTGAATTTTTTTGAAATTCGAAGAGTTGGTGAAAGGATAAGAACAGTCCAAACCTCTGAAACGTCGTGCGACGGTTTCTTCTGACTGTGTCAGGACGTGCAGGAAGTTATGGTGACGTGACAGTACATGGTCATTCCAGACGCCTTTTCAGGCGCGTGGGCGCGATTTTTCGGGCGCGTGGCCGCGAAATTAATGGTACGCGTCCTTTCAACAGCTGTTGCCAGCTTGCTTTTTGCCACGTGTCATAGTTTCATTGCACCTTCGATTTCTCTCTCCTCCGCATTAATTTCATCGCATTAATTGCGATTAGTATATAAAGGGGGAGAGGGTTCTTTGTAATCCACACTTTCACTTTTCTCTTCATCTTCAAAGCGATTTCCGGCGAATACTCAACTTTTCAGTCGAGCATTCTCTCGAAATCGTTTTCTTCTTTCATCTGCAAGATGTCTTCTCACGATCTCGAAGCTACAGCCCAGGAGGCTGGGGTGTTCACCGATGACAAGAGTACTGCTGGCGAGTGCCAGTGTGCTCTGCCTGTCGATCTGTACCAGTACATCGTCAGGAAGTTCATGCTCGAGTCTCTCGAGCCTGAGTTTCCTGAACCCCATCAGACGGTGTATGATGCCCCCAGAGGCAAGATCGGGGTATATGCTGCATTCTTTGTTTATGGGAACCTTAGGTTCCCATTGACAAAGTTTGTGTACCGTGTCTTGGAGAGGCACGGTGTGCACCTGACCGAGGTGCACCCGATGGCGATCGCGAAGATTCGCCACTTCGAGTGGGTGTGCCGGATTCTGGGCATTGAGCCCTTCGTCGACTGCCTGATGACCTTCTACTCTTGGAGGTGCATCCAGGGGTGGTATACGCTGATAACCCGAATCAAGGGTTTGAAGATTTGCGCAACCGAGCGCAGTCTTCGTTCGTGGAAGAGGGAGTTCTTCTACCTCTCTGCTCGCGCCATCCCCCTTGCCATGAAATTTAAGAATGGGCAAGCTCTCCCAAGCCTTCACGCCTCCAACTACCAGGAGGCGGAATGGTTCTCGAAGATATCCCGGGTCCAATCTCCGGTTTACCGGTTTGCGGAGTCCGGGATGGTGATGCTCGGGATGAGCCGGGTGTGGAAGGATGCGGATGCGCGAAAGATCCCGATCGTCCTCGAATACGGTTCGAACTCTGTTCCTTACGGTATGCTCTGTTTCTTTTTGTTGATTTAGAATCTCTTCTAACTTTTTTCCTGTTTATTTCAGAGGGGAACGACTTGCAGTCGCTCATGTATCCGCGGGAGGCTGACAGTCCCGCTCGGATGGGTACTCGTGCTCTAGACGAGAACGAGTTGCCCATCCTAGAACAAACGGCGGATCGGTTTGTGGAGGTCTACCCGCTAGGCCACGAGATCCTGAGCGCCAGGCGGCCAGGTAAGGCGCTATTCAACCCTCGACCCCTCAATGTTGAAACCTCTGCTGGAATTCCTCTAATCGTATGTTCTGATGAGGAATCCGCAGATGGTCCTCCGTTGGTGCGGAAGAAGAAGGCTGCCGGCGGGAAGGGGAAGGAGAAGGTGGCCTCCACTGCCGATCCAGTGCCTCGGTCTGACTCAGAGGCCGAGAGCGAGGAGGTGGCGGGGAACCCCGGTGGTGATAAGACCACTGCTCCGGAGGCTGCGACGATTGTCACCTCCGGAGAGCCCAGGATGACAACGGTGACCGGCGTGAAGAGGCCGGCTCCATCGGGTTCATCCCCGCCTGTCCGCACTTTTAGGCTCAAGAAAACCCGTAAGTACAAACTTTATTTTTAACTTCATAGATTTCCATCATTAATACTTCTTTGTGCAGGCGTGGATGTTGACGCATTCCAGGGTGGAGCGGGGAGGAGTACCCCCCCGCCAATGACGGTAGGCCTGGTCAGCCTACCTGAGGCGATGACCCAGGCGGCTGCGCCTGCTTCCGCTGGTTCAGTTGCTCATTCCATTGAGCCAACTGTTCCAGCTGCGATGACGTCACCGCCGGCTGTCAGTGCCATTTTTATAGCATCTTTCACTGAGCCGGCGGTTACTTTTGCTGCGGACTCTGCAACGGCGACCGCGGCGGCCGCGGCGGCCTTCACCATGCCTCCTCCGTCATCGGCAACGACGGCCGATCCTTCAGGTATGCATGGGGCTTCTCGCCAACCTCTGCCTCCTTCCCATCTACCTGACCTTTTGGACGGATTTCCCTTAGGTTCAGGTGATGGGTTTGGCGGCTATCGGCCTGTTATTGACCCTACAGGTACGTAGGGTTTTTTTTTTGGCCTAATTTTTATTTATTTTTTATATCATCTTTTCCTAACTGCTTTTTATTTTTTGCAGTGTCGGATTCCAATGAAGTGTATGTTCCACGATGGAACATCCGCCGAGGAACAACCCTTCGCACACCTGTGGAGTGCGTGGAGTGGGCTCGTCACGCAGCTCCCAGTGGTGCGTTGGGGAAGCCATGGCTAGCTACCAGGAGGGTAGGCTAACCAATGAGCTTCGGGTTCTCCTGGCCCGGATGCAGCCGCGCGTCGAGCTGCTTTGTCGTGAAAACGACAAGTTAAAAGCAGCTCGTATTCAAGAAGTAGCTCAGGCGCGGGCTGTCCGGGAGGAGAATAGGAGGCTCTCCGCCGCGGCCGCGGAGAAGGAGAAGGCGTTCAAGGCCCTTGAAGTTGAGGTTCAGGCCCGTCTCGAGGCCCGTTCCAAGGCTGCCCAAGCTGTTAACGAACAGCTTCGGCTGGCTAAGGAAACTGCTAGGAACGCAACTGAAAGGGCCACCAAGGCTGAAGCTGTTGCTGAGCCTCTACGCCTCGAGAATGAGGAACTTAAAGCTAAATTACAGGCGCTCCAACAGGCTCATGATGCCTTGGCGATGGAGGACGCGAAGAAGCTCCAAGAGATCCTGGACCAGAGGGGCGTGCTTGACCACACTGAGCGGAAGCTAAAGGGCGTCGAAGAGGCTGCTGCAAAGGAAGTGTTGCTTGCCAACCTGAATAAAAGTGAAGCCGAACGCGCCTGTACCCAAGCTCAAGCCGCCCTCCAAGAAGCTCTGGTTGCCAAGGAATGGCTTCTTCGAGAAGCGTTGTCTCAGGTAGGCTTTTCATGTTTTTACGCTTTTCTTTGTAAATAGAAAAGGTTTTGATACTTGTATTTTTTTTTGTAGGTTGTGCATCGGGTCTTCACGGAGACATCTTATGATGATGCTATGAGCACAGCCCTCAACGCTTCTCATGAGGATGGGGAAAAGGCCGGCTTCCTGCTTGGTCTAGGGTTTGTTGAGAAAGGCATCCGCCTTCCAACTTCCCTTTGTATAATGTGGATACTGAAGCTGTTTATGACCAAGCAGTGAACCAGTATGCCGCCTTCCCGCATCCGGTGGTGGAGAAGGTGAACGAAGTCGCTGCTGCTGATGATGGGCTAGCTATTCTTAAAGCTTTCCTTGAACCGCCACGCTCTACTGATGGTGCGGGTCCAAGTGGAAGTGGTCCTGAAGCATGATCCTGAAGATCCCTCTCCACCATTAGCGTAGATTTTTGTTTTTGTATAGCTTCTTTTGTATGCGGGTATGCACCCAGCAATCTTTGTAATATTTGAACTTTGTGGAATAAAGATTGTGTTAATCCCTTGCCTTGTTTATTTTACGCATGTTTTGATTTAACTTAGCAAGTTCTTTAGTACTTAGATAAGTTAACTTTTTAACGTGGCCAATTATAAGTTTGTTTCGCTTCCTCTTTCATGATTGTGCGGGTATGACCGTCACTTACACTTAGTAGGATGGCTTAACTTTACTTATATCTGTCCTGCGTGGAAGTTTTCCTCATCTTTTCCTTGGAAATTTTCTAAGTGTTCAGAATAAGTTAACCTTTGGACGTGGTAGATAATAGGTTGAAGTTTTGCCTCCTTGTTCGTGATTGTGCGGGTAAGACCGTCACTTGCACTTACAAGGATAGCTAAACTTTACTTACATCTGACCTGCGTGTAGGTTTTCCTTAAAACTTGAGATTTTTAGCGTTGTGTTTATGCGGGTTTTGCCGCCTTCCACACGTAACGACTTACTTCTTCCCCCATTTATGCGGTGAATACCGGCACATCAGTGTGGGAAGTTCATAAGTATAAAGGTAAGGCTATCAACACATTGTGAAAGGAGAATCATTTCCATTAGAAGTGGCTCTAGGCCTTTTCTTTACAAGTTTGGAATTGATCTACATATAACATTTGCGTAATTGAGCTCCATTCCATGTTCTTGGGATGGGAGTGCCATCGAGCCTTTCGAGCCGGTATGCGCCCTTTCCTAGAACTTCTTTGATAATGGATGGCCCTTCCCAGACCGGGGCCAGCTTTCCTGGGCGTTCTTGGTTCGAAGCCTCGTTGTTACGCAGTATGTAGTCTCCTACATTGAAGTTGCAGAGTTTTACCCGCGTGTTATAGTACTTTTGCATTTGTCGCTTGTAGTTCTCTTCATGCACTGCGGCTAAGTCTCTGCGTTCCTCGGTTAGCATAAGGTCCAACCGTCTTTCCGCATCATTGTCTTCTGGCTGAATCAAGACCCTTGGTGAGGGTAAAACAATTTCGACCGGGACCATGGCTTCAGTGCCATAAGTGAGACTGAACGGGGTTTCTCCCGTACTGGCCTTCTTCAGCGTTCTGTTTGCCCAAAGGACGTGCGGTAGCTCGTCCACCCAGCCGGATCTATGTTCCAAGAGTCTTTTCTTTATGCCTTCGACGATGCTCTTATTTGCTCTTTCCACCTCACCATTGCCTTGCGGGTGTGCCACTGAGGTAAAGGTGTGGGTGATTTGAAGTTCTTCCAGCCACTGTTGTAGCTTCTTGTCAGCAAAGTTGGTGCCGTTATCGCTCACCAAATTCTGTGGAAGTCCAAAACGACAAATAATGAATTCCCAAATAAATTTTTTGATATGTTTCGCGGTTGTTTGGGCTAAGGGTTTTGCTTCTATCCACTTGGTGAAGTAGTCGATGGCTACCACTAGGAACTGAACATTTCCTGCTGCTGTAGGAAATGGGCCTGTCACATCGATGGCCCACTTCTGAAAAGGCCATGAAGAGGTGACTGGAACAAGTTCATTCTTCGGGCGGTGCGTGTTGGGTGCGTAGAGCTGGCAAGACCTGCATTTTCTGATGTATGCCAGCGCATCCGTGTGCATCCCCGGCCAAAAGTATCCCGCGTTGTTTAGCTTAGCTACAACAGCGCGGGGACCTGCGTGTACTCCACAGATGCCTTCGTGTACTTCCCTTAGGAGGTAGTCAGCATCTTGGTTGTCCACGCATCTTAAGAGTGGGCCAAGAAAGTTACGTCTGTAAAGGATGTCATCGATGAGTTGATAATTCAGTGCTTTACAGCGTAGTTTTCTTGCCTGTGTTTTTGACTCTGGTAGTGTACCTGCCGCAAGGTATTTTATTATTGGTGTCATCCACGTTTCTGTACCGGTTTGGATGACACAAATTTCCTTGTGCGGGACCGAAGGTGTCTCGAGGAGTTCGATGCGAATGTCCTTTCCTAAGTGGGTGAAGGCTAATGATGCAAGCTTGCTTAACGCATCCGCAGATTTGTTTTCACTTCGCTTGACGTGTATGACTTTGCAGTCGTTGAAATCGCGCATAAGGGATTTTGCTTGTGCGAGGTACAGGGCCATTGTGTCGTTCACGGCCGTGTACGTCCCGTTGATTTGATTGGCTACTAACATGGAATCCACGTGGGCTTCCAAGTTTTTCACTCCCATCTTACGCGCAATTCTCAGCCCAGCCAAGAATGCCTCATACTCGGCTTCGTTATTCGTACTTGGAAAATCCAGTCGAATAGCGTAAGTGTATTCTTGGCCTGCTGGGTTGGTTAGTTTCAGCCCTGCGCCCGAACCCTCGTTACTGGCTGCTCCATCAGTGTAGAGTCGCCAGACATCATTGATGTCTTGTGCTGGAGAGGGTTGAGCCTCTTCCTGGCACTCTTTTTCCCGCGATGCAGGTACTTCCGCAATAAAGTCGGCGAAAACCTGGCCTTTTATGGCTGGTCTTGGCTTATACTTTATCGCGTACTCCCCCAACTCAATTGCCCATTTGGCTAGGCGTCCCGATAACTCGGGTTTGCCTAGAACGTTTGCAAGTTTGAAGTTGGAGAGAATGGTGATTGGGTGACCCTGGAAATATCGTCTTAACCTGCGTGAAGCGTGTATAAGTGCTAAGACTAATTTTTCGAGGGTAGAGTACCGGGTTTCTACGTCTGTTAGGATACGGCTGACATAATAGATTGGCATCTGGATGCCTTTTCGCTCTATTAGCAGGACTGCCCCGGTTGCTCTATCTGTTTGCGGAAAGGTATAGGATTAACTCCTCTCCCGCTTTTGGTGCTGTGAGCGTTGGGAGTTCGATCAAGCGTGACCGAATCTCCTGAAAAGCTGCTTCTGCTTCTGGTGTCCAGCGGAAGTGCGTTTTCTTTAAACAGTTTCTCAACGTTGACACGAAAGGAAACGACTTATCCGCATGGTTTGCCAAAAAGCGATTAAGTGCGACTAGTCGTCCATTCAGTGTCTGAGCCTGTTTGATGGTAGTAGGTGATTCCATTTTGATAATGGCTTCGACCTTTTCAGGGTTCGCTCTGAAGCCATCTTTAGTGACGATGACCCCCAAGAACTTCCCTTCTTCCATTCCAAAGGCACACTTGCTCGGGTTGAGCTTCATGTTTATCTTCCTGAGCGTGTTGAAAGTTTCTTCGATGTCTTTCAACATCGCTTCTGCGTCAGGGCTTTTGATGACCAAGTCATCCATGTAGACTTCCAAGTTCCTCCCAATTTGGGCATGAAACTGGTTGTCCATCAGGCGTTGGTATGTGGACCCGGCATTCTTAAGTCCTAATGGCATCATTTGGTAACAAAATGTGCCATCGGGCGTCCGAAAAGCGGTTTTGTCCTGATCATCAACGGCCATGTGGATTTGATGGTACCCCTTATACGCGTCCAGGAAGCATTTAAGGCGAAATGGTGCTAACGAATCCACCTTAAGATCAATTTCGGGTAACGGATAACAATCTTTGGGGCATGCTTTGTTCAAGTCTTTGAAATCTATGCACATGCGCCATTGTTTGTTATTCTTCGGTACCATAACGGGATTTGCAACCCATGTTTGATATCTACTAACTTGTACGATGCCTGCGTCAAGGAGTTCCTTGACTTGGGTTCTACACGCGTTAGTTTGTTCTGGCCCCATTACTCTGCGCTTTTGTACGATTGGCGTAACAGCCGGATCGCATTTGAGCTTATGCTCTGCCTTACTTCGAGGTACACCAGTCATGTCAGCTGGTGTCCACGCGAAGATGTCAGCGTTTTTCTGTAATAAGCGCTTGAGTAAGGTGCGTGTGGGATCAACAACTGTTGGGCCAATGGAAACGGCCTGGTCAGGGTATTTGCCGTTGAAGGCCCATCTTTCTGGCTCGGTGATGGTTGGTTTAGCCATCTTTGGTTTGGGTTTAGATGAGACAGATGCGATGCACACCTGGGGAATGCCGGTGATCATCGCTACACCCTTAGCTGTTGGCCATCCCATCATGCCGTGGACTGAGGATACCACGGCGTTGAATCTTGCCATCCCGTCTCTTCCGAAGAGAATGTCGTATGTGTGGTGTGGCTTCCTCATTACGACAAAATCCACGTCTTCTGTGCGTGAGTGATTCCCGTCCGTAAGAGTGACGGGGAAAGATAGGATACCCAGGGGGGTGTTTGTGCTGCCATCGAACCCTTCTATCGAGGCGCAGATCGTTTCCAGGCATTCCTTGTCTTCGTCATCTAGCTTGTCTAAGAACTGCCTGTACATCACCGTTGACGAGGCGCCGTTGTCAGCAAGAGTGCGAGAAGTGATGTAGTGCCCCAGCTGGCTTTTGATGACGATAGGGCCTTCTTTGCTGGGTCCTCCTGGCACTCGCGGGAAGCGCACCTCAGCTTCCTTCCACGCGCATAGTTCTGTCGTTCGCCTTTTTCTTCCTCTGATCTTACCATGAACCATGTTGATGCTGATGTCAACGGGCTTTCTTCCGTTGCCTCGGTACCGGTTGTCGTTCCTTCCTCCCTTCTTGATTGATGCCACCAGGTGTGCAAGTCTTCCATCCTTGACGAATGCTTCAACAATATCCTTCAAGGATGTACACTCTTCCGTGCTATGACCTTTTGTCCCGTGGAAGTCACAGGATTTGCTCTGATCCGCATTGGGTCGCTGCCGGATCATTGGAGCTTTTGGCCATGGTAGCTTTTCAGTGGCAAATATCTCCGTGACGCTTTTGGTGAGTGGCGTCCACCGGTGTTTTTGGCTTGAAGGGTGTGTGTTATTTCTTCCGCCAACAAGAGGGTGAGAGCTGGATGAGGTGTCAAAGTTTACCCTTGACTGCCAAATACCTAGCTTCCTCTTTTTGTTCTGGCGGGCGATCCGAACATTGTTTTCTCTAGTCCTTTGCGTGTAGAGGTGTGTACTCTGGGAAGATCCCTTCCCAGTTGCTTCTCCGTCTCGGCAAAGCGCTTGGCCGCCGTCTTGATGGCATCCCATGTGGATGGCATGCCGTCCTTACCCGTCAATGTGCGGATAAGCTCTGGGTATTCGGCGCCCTGGATGAAAGCGGCGCGAACAAGATCTTCACTTATGTTGCCCAGACTTAGCTTTTTGGAGTTGAAGCGAGTGATGGCCCAACAAGCGTCATTTGGAACATGTAACACCATGTAGGTTCCGTCCAATTGCTGACGGTTGCCCCCGCTATGAATCTGTTCAAATGATCATCCGGGTCAGATATACCATCATATGTGCCTATGTTGGACATTTGTTTGGCACTTTTTGGGGCGATTGCTTCTGCAATGTCCCTTGCAAATTTGGACGTTCCCGCATTTGCAACGTTTGGTCTGAATGTTTTGGAGAAGTCACGTGGACTTCCACCTGTGTTTTTTGGTTTGAAGGCTTCTCCAAAATGCCTTCTCGGTTGGGAGTCCGTTTCCTTACACTTCCCTTTTGCCCTATGGCGAGGGTTCGCGTCGGTGTCGGATTCCTCCGAGTCATCGTCCAAGTATTCTTCGAATTCGTCAGCCTGTTGGACGGAACGCAAGCGTTCGTCCAACTCAGCTTGGAATTCCCTTTGACGTGCCTCCGCCCATGCCTTAACTTCATCGAGTGTTTGGCGGGGGAGTCTTGTTCGTTTCTCTAACTGGGTATCGGTGAATCCCAGTGAGCGATTATTTACTGCACTTGCCCCAGCTTGGGTAACTGGGGTAGTGTTCGTAAAATTTACTTCACTTGCCCCGGCTTGGGTAACCGGGGTAGTGTTTGTAAAGACTGTGTAGCCGGTATTCCCCCCAGTAGCTGGGGTTGTGGTTACCGGAGTTTCTTTAACCATCTTTCCAGAAGTTTGAAAAAACTGAAAAGAAATGAAGTTCTAGCTTTTATGCACGGATGGCGCCAATGAAGAAACACCAACCGGACCCCGGGCAGATTACGGATAACCTGGGGGTTAGATAGATGTTTCCCACGAGGGGTTAGACCCAGAAAAGATGGTTCTTCTGATAACCTGCAAAACAGACACCGTGAGCTTGTCACTGAGAAGGGGGGGGGGGTTCCTCCTTGTGACCACCCTCCGGCGTGAGAATCAGACTAGATTGCTCTTTAAATATAAATGTATATTAAGAGATTGCTAGAGCAGATATCAGGTATAATATGATAAGATATGTTCTGATGAGATGATCATACCATTTGTGGTATTTATAGCCGAAGGTAGGTTTCCAAGGAGGTGTGGCCGGCTGCAATAGTATTCCTGTTCCACCAACAGTGGCCTACGCACGTGCCCTGCTGGTAGTTGGTGGGTAGGCAGCGGCTGATAGTGACCAGGCCTGCTGTGTACTATTCCTTTTCCACCAACTGCCGGCTATGCACGTGGTATGACAGGAGTTGGTGAGTAGGCAGCGGCTAATAGTGACATACAGTACAGGAGCATGCTGCTCGCCATACTGTTGTCAATAAGCTGTCGTATCTTTAGTCAGATCTTTTGCCCATACCTCGTCAGGTACAGTACAGAAGATCTTCCCGTATCGTACGGACTGGCTTATGGGCGGGAGTATTCCCCCTCCCGCCTTTGTGCGGGATTGTCCCCGGCTTTGCTCATTCCTTCAGGTGACACTGAGTGATTGAGAGCTAAGTGCCTTGTGCGTGTAGCCTTGCTGCGCGGGTGGCCTTCCCTGATGGCTTGTATCCGCAGCTGCGGGAACAGGCAGAGTCCTTCACCATTGGGAGGCATTTCCTGCGGGAACAGCTTGCGTACTGCGCGTAAGGACGTCACGTCTCTGAGCATGGTTGGTCCTGCGGATCCAGTTGGTTTCTGCGCAGACGTCCCTCTTCAAGGTGAGTCTTGCGGGTCCAACTGGGCTCTGCTGGGACCTACCTCTTCAAGTCCCCCCAGTCCAATGTTTTTCTCATGAGTGTTTAATAAAGTGAGGTGAACTTTTGGACTTAAGCAAAGGGTTTTGAAAAGGGTTTTTTAAGGTTTTCCATGGGGATTCTTCCCGCGGAAGTCCTTGTCACTTGCAGAAATTCCCGACTTTCCTGCTTGATCTTTGGGTATGATGCGGGTAGGTCTGTAACCTCCTCGCGAGTCAGGAGCGATGAGTCCCACTTGTGTGGATTCTCCATGAGGTTTTGGTAGTTTTGAACATAGTGATCAATTATGTTAAAACCACCAATTCCATCCTGGAGCTTCAAACAATATAGTTCTCGACGTTCCCGCTATGCGGGGATGTTATTTCGGTTTCCGCAAGCATTGCCCAGAAGATCCTTCTTGGTTTCAATTCCCTGCGGAGCGCTAGGTATGTGAAGGGTTTTGCCTTAACACTGTACCCGCGCTCGTCTTACGGTTACTTTACTTCCAAGGTATTCCTGGCGTCAATTCCCTGCGGGTGCTAGGTATGTGAAGGGTTTTGCCTTAACACTGTACCCGCACCCGTCTTATGGTTACTTGGTTGCCGAGGTATTCTTGGCTTCAATTCCCTGCGGGTGCTAGGTATGTGAAGGGTTTTGCCTTAACACTATACCCGCACCCGTCTTAAGGTTACTTGGTTTCCAAGGTAAGGGGTATTTTCCCGCTTACTTTTGAATCTTTTTGAATTTTGAAATTCGGAGAGTTGGTGAAAGGATAAGAACAGTCCAAACCTCTGAAACGTCGTGCGACGGTTTCTTCTGACTATGTCAGGACGTGCAGGAAGTTATGGTGACGTGACAGTACATGGTCATTCCAGACGCTTTTTCAGGCGCGTGGGCGCGATTTTTCGGGCGCGTGGCCGCGAAATTAATGGTACGCGTCCTTTCAACAGCTGTTGCCAGCTTGCTTTTTGCCACGTGTCATAGTTTCATTGCACCTTCGATTTCTCTCTCTTACGCATTAAATTCATCGCATTAATTGCGATTAGTATATAAAGGGGGAGAGGGTTCTTTGTAATCCACACTTTCACTCTTCTCTTCATCTTCAAAACGATTTCCGGCGAATACTCATCTTTTCAGTCGAGCATTCCCTTGAAATCGTTTTCTTCTTTATCTGCAAGATGTCTTCACGTGATCTCGAATCTACAGCCGATGACAAGAGTACTGCTGGCGAGTGCCAGTGTGCTCTGCCTGTCGATCTGTATCAGTACGTCGTCAGGAAGTTCATGCTCGAGTCTCTCGAGCCTGAGTTTCCTGAACCCCATCAGACGGTGTACGATGCCCCCAGAGGCAAGATCGGGGTATATGCTGCATTCTTTGTTTATGGGAATCTTAGGTTCCCATTGACAAAGTTTGTTTACCGTGTCCTGGAGAGGCACGGTGTGCACCTGACCGAGGTGCACCCGATGGCGATTGCCAAGATTCGGCACTTCGAGTGGGTGTGTCGGATTCTGGGCATTGAGCCCTATGTTGACCGCCTGATGACCTTCTACACTTGGAGGTGCATCCAGGGGTGGTATACGTTGATAACCCGGATAAAGGGTTTGAAGATTTGCGCAACCGAGCGCAGTCTTCGCTCGTGGAAGCGGGAGTTCTTCTACATCTCCGCTCGTGCCATCCTCTTTGCCATGAAATTCAAGAATGGGCAAGCACTTCCCAGCCTTCACGCCTCCAACTACCAGGAGGCGGAATGGTTTGCGAAGATATCCCGAGTCCAATCTCCGGTTTACCGGTTTGCGTAGTCCGGGATGGTGATGCTGGGGATGAGCCGGGTGTGGAAAAATGCGGATGCGCAAAAGATCCCAATCGTCCTCGAATACGGTTCGAACTCTGTTCCTTACGGTATGCTCTGTTTCCTTTTGTTAATTTAGAATTTCTTCTAACTTCTTTCCTGTTTATTTCAGAGGGGAACGACTTGCAGTCGCTCATGTACCCGCGGGAGGCTGACGGTCCCGCTCGGATGGGTACTCGTGCTCTAGACGAGAACGAGTTGTCCATCCTAGAACAAACGGCGGATCGGTTCGTGGAGGTCTATCCGCTAGGCCACGAGATCCTTAGCGCCAGGCGGCCAGGTAAGGCGCTATTCGACCCTCGACCCCTCAATGTTGAAACCTCTGCTGGAATTCCTCTAATCGTATGTTCTGATGAGGAATCCGCAGATGGTCCTCCGTTGGTGCGGAAGAAGAAGGCTGCCGGCGGGAAGGGGAAGGAGAAGGTGGCCTCCACTGCCGATCCGGCGCCTCGGTCTGATTCGGAGACCGAGAGCGGAGAGGTGGCGGGGAATCCCGGTGGTGATAAGACCGCCGCTCCGGAGGCTACGACGATTGTCACCTCCGGAGAGCCAAGGATGACATCGGTGACCGGCGTGAAGAGGCCGGCTCCATCGGGTTCATCCCCGCCCGTCCGCACTTTCAGGCTCAAGAAAACCCGTAAGTACAAACTTCCTTTATCTTTAACTTCATAGTTTTCCATCATTAATGCTTATCTTCTTTGTGCAGGCGTGGATGTTGACGCATTCCAGGGTGGAGCGCAGAGTATCCCTCCGCCCATGACGGTAGGCTTGGTCAGCCTACCTGAGGCGACGACCCAGGCGCCTGCGCCTGCTTCCGCTGGTTCAGTTGCTCACTCCTTTGAGCCGACTGTTCCAGCTGTGATGACGTCACCGCCGGCTGTGAGTGCTATTTTTACCGCATCTTTCACCGAGCCGGCGGTTACTCTTGCTGCGGATTCCGCGGCGGCGACCGCGGCGGTTTCTACCATGCCTCCGTCATCGGCAACGACGGCCGATCCTTCAGGTATGCATGGGGCTTCTCGCCAAACTCTGCCTCCTTCCCATCTGCCTGACCTCTTGGATGGATTTCCCTTGGGTTCAGGTGATGGGTTTGGCGGCTATCGGCCTGTTATTGACCCTACAGGTGCGTAGGGTTCTTTTGGTCTATTTTATATATTTTTTTATCATCTTTTCCTACCTGCTTTTTGTTTTTTTGCAGTGTCGGATTCCAATGAAGTGTATGTTCCACGATGGAACATCCGCCGAGGAACAACCCTTCGCACCCCTGTGGAGTGCGTGGAGTGGGCTCGTCACGCTGCTCCCAGTGGTGCGTTGGGGGAAGCCATGGCTAGCTACCAGGAGGGTAGGCTAACCTATGAGCTTCGGGTTCTCCTGGCCCGGATGCAGCTGCGCGTCGAGCTGCTTTGTCGTGAAAACGACAAGTTAAAAGCAGCTCGCATTAAAGAAGTAGCTCAGGCGCGGGCTGTCCGGGAGGAGAACCAAAGGCTTACCGCAGCTGCTGCGGAAAAGGAGAAGGCCTTCAAGGCCCTCGAGGTTGAAGTTCAGGCCCGGCTCGAGGCCCGTTCCAAGGCTGCCCAAGCTGTTAATGAACAGCTTCGGCTGGATAAGGAAACTGCAAGGAACGCAACCGAGAGGGCCACCAAGGCTGAAGCTGTTGCTGAGCCTCTACGCGTGGAGAATGAAGAGCTTAAAGCCAAATTAGAGGCTCTCCAGCAGGCTCATGATGCCTTGGCGATGGAAGACGCCAAAAAGCTCCAGGAGATCTTGGACCAGAGGGGGGTGCTTGACCATACTGAGCGGAAGCTAAAGGGCGTCGAAGAGGCTGCGGCTAAAGAAGTGTTGCTTGCCAACCTCAACAAGAGTGAAGCCGAACGCGCCCGTAACGAAGCTCAAGCTGCCCTCCAAGAAGCTTTGGTTGCCAAGGAATGGCTTCTTCGAGAAGCGTTGTCTCAGGTATGCTTTTCATTTCTTTACGCTTTTCTTTGTAAATAGATAAGGTTTTGACACATGTATATTTTCTTGTAGGTTGTGCATCGGGTCTTTGCTGATACGTCTTATGACGATGCTATGAGCGCAGCCCTCAACGCTTCTCACGAGGATGGGGAAAAGGCCGGCTTCCTGCTTGGTCTAGGGTTCGTTGAGAAAGGCATCCCGCCTTCCAACTTCCCTTTGTACAATGTTGATACTGAAGCTGTTTACGACCAAGCAGTGAATCAGTATGCCGCCTTCCCGCATCCGGTGGTGGAGAAGGTGAACCAAGTTACTGCTGCTGATGATGGGCTAGCTATCCTTAAAGCTTTCCTTGAACTGCCACGATCTACTGATGGTGCTGGCCCAAGTGGAAGTGGCCCTGAAGCCTGATCCTGAAGATCCCTTCCCACTGCTAGGATAGATTTATCTTGTATAGATTTATTTTCTTGTAGGCGGGTAGTTACCCGGCCATTCTTGTAATGAATCATTGTGAAATATAAATCTTTGTGCGGGTAAGACCGCTACTTTCTCTGGATTCCTTGCTTTATAAACGTTATGACTTGCATACTTTAGTTTAAACTAGCAATTTTCCAAGTGTAGAATAAGTTAACCTTTGAACGTGGTAGATAATGGGTTGAAGTTTTGCTTCCTCTTTCGTGATTGTGCGGGTATGACCGTCACTTGCACTTAGTAGGATGGCTAAACTTTACCTATATCTGACCTGCGTGTAGGTTTTCCTCATCCTTTTTTGAAATTTCTAAGTGTTTAGGATAAGTTAACCTTTGAACGTGGTAGATAATAGGTTGAAGTTTTGCTTCCTCTTTCGTGATTGTGCGGGTAGGACCGTCACTTGCACTTAGTAGGATGGCTAAACTTTACCTATATCTGACCTGCGTGTAGGTTTTCCTCATCCTTTTGTTAGAAATTCTGTTTTGAATAAGTTAACCGTTCGACGCGCGGTTGTTAATAGGTTAGTGTTCAGTTTCCTCTATCATGATTCATGCGGATAGACCGGCACTTTCATTTAGTAGGATGACTGAACTTTTCCCCTTCAACTGACCTGCGTGAAGGTTTGCCGTTTTTTGGGTTTATGCGGGTTTTGCCGCCTTCCCCACGCAACGACTTTCCACGTAATTATGCGGTGAAAACCGGCATATCCGTGTTGAATAAATTAACCGTTCGACGCGCGGTTGTTAATAGGTTAGTGTTCAGTTTCCTCTATCATGATTCATGCGGATAGACCGGCACTTTCATTTAGTAGGATGACTGAACTTTTCCCCTTCAACTGACCTGCGTGAAGGTTTGCCGTTTTTTGGGTTTATGCGGGTTTTGCCGCCTTCCCTACGCAACGACTCACACTTATGTATGCGGTGAAAACCGGCATCAGTGTTGATAGTTCATAAAGTATAAATGTAAAATCATCAGCGTCGATGTTCTAAGGAGAATCATTTCCATTAGAAGTGGCTCTGGGCCTTTTCTTTACAAATTTGGAATTGATCTACATGCAAACTGTGTAATTGAGCTCCCTTCCATGTTGTTGGGATGGGAGTGCCATCGAGCCGATATGCACCTGGTTCGGGATCTCGTTCTTTACGCAGCATGTAGTCTCCACATTGAAGCTGGAAATTTTATTCGTGTTTTCCCCAGCTGGGGTTCTACACGCATCAGCCTGCTCAGCGTTCATTGCGCCACGAGGTGCGCGAGCGTCCCATCTCTGACAAATGCTTCGACCATGTCCTTTACGTCTGTGCATTCTTCAGTGTTGTGGCCTTTCGTCCTGTGAAAGTCACAGTATTTGCTCCGATCAGCATTGGGACGATGTCGGATTATTGGAGGCTTTGGCCATGGGAGCTCTTCAGTGGCGAATATCTCGGTGACGCTTTTGGTGAGCGGCGTCCATCTGGAGTTCTGGTTCGACTGTACGTTACCCCTTCCGCCTAACCGATGTTGCAAGCCGGATGTGTCAAAGTTTACCCTTGACTGCCAAATGCCTAGCTTCCGCTTTTTGTTTAATCGGGCGGTAAGGACGTTGTCTTCTCTTGTTTTCTGGGTGTAGAGGTTTGTGCTCTATGGGAGATCTCTACCCAGTTGCTTCTCCGTTTCCGCAAAGCGTTTTGCTGCTGTCATGATGGCATCCCATGTGGATGGCATGCCATCTTTACCCGTTAAGGTGCGGATGAGCTCTGGGTCGTTCGCGCCCTGAATAAAAGCAGCGCGAACAAGATCTTCGCTAATGTTACCCAGACTTAGCTTCTTTGAGTTGAAGCGAGTGATGAAGTCTGGCAAAGATTCATCTTCCTCTCGAATGCATTTGAGGATTGTCCATTGCTCCTCGGTATACTTTCGTTGTTGGCTGAAGTGTTGGCTAAACTTCTGTTGGAAGTCTGCCCAGTCGTAGATGTGGTTGACCGGTAGACGATCGAACCACGCTCTAGCTGGCCCAACAAGCGTCATTTGGAACATGTAACACCATGTAGGTTCCGTCCAATTGCTGACGGTTGCCCCCGCTATGAATCTGTTCAAATGATCATCCGGGTCAGATATACCATCATATGTGCCTATGTTGGACATTTGTTTGGCACTTTTTGGGGCGATTGCTTCTGCAATGTCCCTTGCAAATTTGGACGTTCCCGCATTTGCAACGTTTGGTCTGAATGTTTTGGAGAAGTCACGTGGACTTCCACCTGTGTTTTTTGGTTTGAAGGCTTCTCCAAAATGCCTTCTCGGTTGGGAGTCCGTTTCCTTACACTTCCCTTTTGCCCTATGGCGAGGGTTCGCGTCGGTGTCGGATTCCTCCGAGTCATCGTCCAAGTATTCTTCGAATTCGTCAGCCTGTTGGACGGAACGCAAGCGTTCGTCCAACTCAGCTTGGAATTCCCTTTGACGTGCCTCCGCCCATGCCTTAACTTCATCGAGTGTTTGGCGGGGGATTCTTGTTCGTTTCTCTAACTGGGTATCGGTGAATCCCAGTGAGCGATTATTTACTGCACTTGCCCCAGCTTGGGTAACTGGGGTAGTGTTCGTAAAATTTACTTCACTTGCCCCGGCTTGGGTAACCGGGGTAGTGTTTGTAAAGACTGTGTAGCCGGTATTCCCCCCAGTAGCTGGGGTTGTGGTTACCGGAGTTTCTTTAACCATCTTTCCAGAAGTTTGAAAAAACTGAAAAGAAATGAAGTTCTAGCTTTTATGCACGGATGGCGCCAATGAAGAAACACCAACCGGACCCCGGGCAGATTACGGATAACCTGGGGGTTAGATAGATGTTTCCCACGAGGGGTTAGACCCAGAAAAGATGGTTCTTCTGATAACCTGCAAAACAGACACCGTGAGCTTGTCACTGAGAAGGGGGGGGGGTTCCTCCTTGTGACCACCCTCCGGCGTGAGAATCAGACTAGATTGCTCTTTAAATATAAATGTATATTAAGAGATTGCTAGAGCAGATATCAGGTATAATATGATAAGATATGTTCTGATGAGATGATCATACCATTTGTGGTATTTATAGCCGAAGGTAGGTTTCCAAGGAGGTGTGGCCGGCTGCAATAGTATTCCTATTCCACCAACAGTGGCCTACGCACGTGCCCTGCTGGTAGTTGGTGGGTAGGCAGCGGCTGATAGTGACCAGGCCTGCTGTGTACTATTCCTTTTCCACCAACTGCCGGCTATGCACGTGGTATGACAGGAGTTGGTGAGTAGGCAGCGGCTAATAGTGACATACAGTACAGGAGCATGCTGCTCGCCATACTGTTGTCAATAAGCTGTCGTATCTTTAGTCAGATCTTTTGCCCATACCTCGTCAGGTACAGTACAGAAGATCTTCCCGTATCGTACGGACTGGCTTATGGGCGGGAGTATTCCCCCTCCCGCCTTTGTGCGGGATTGTCCCCGGCTTTGCTCATTCCTTCAGGTGACACTGAGTGATTGAGAGCTAAGTGCCTTGTGCGTGTAGCCTTGCTGCGCGGGTGGCCTTCCCTGATGGCTTGTATCCGCAGCTGCGGGAACAGGCAGAGTCCACCATTGGGAGGCATTTCCTGCGGGAACAGCTTGCGTACTGCGCGTAAGGACGTCACGTCTCTGAGCATGGTTGGTCCTGCGGATCCAGTTGGTTTCTGCACAGACGTCCCTCTTCAAGGTGAGTCTTGCGGGTCCAACTGGGCTCTGCTGGGACCTACCTCTTCAGCACTTCTCGGGGCGATTGCTTCCGCAATGTCCCTTGCAAACTTTGACTTTCCTGCATTTGCAGCAGTTGGTCTGAAGGTTTTGGAGAAGTCCCGCGGGTTTCTCTCCGCATTCGTTGGTTTAAAGGCTTCCCCAAAATTCCTTGTCGGTTGGAAGTCCGTTTCCTTACGCTTCCTTTTTGCCCTATGGCGAGGGTTTGCGTCGGTATCGGATTCTTCCCGCTCATCGTCTGAGTACTCGCACTCACTGTTCATATTGAGATGTTGGCGAGTACTGCCGAATTCTTCAGCCTGTTGAACTGAACGCAAGCGTTCATCCAACTCAGCTTGGAACTCTTTCTGACGTGCTTCGGCCCACGCCTTAACTTGATCTAGTGTTTGGCGAGGGACCCTCGTTCGTTTTTCCAACTGGGCATCAGTGAACCCCAGTGGAATATTTACTGCACTTGCCCCGGCTTGGGTAACCGGGGTAGTGTTCGTAAGATTTGTATAACCGCCGGTGTTCCCCCCAGTTGCTGGGGTTGTGGTTACCGGGGTTTCTTGGTCGATTACTGGCCTTGGGACCGGAGTAACGTTAACCATTTCTTCAGAAATTTTGAAAAAACTAAGAATTAGTTCTAGCTTTTATGCACGGATGGCGCCAATGAAGAAACACTAAGTGACCCGGGGCAGATTATGGATAATCTGGGGGTTAAGTAATGTTTCCCTCGAGGATGAGGTCCAGCAGAGAAGGTTGTTCTTCAGGGGACCTGCAAAACAGACACCGTAAGCTCGTCACTGAGAAGGGGGGGTTCCTCCTTGTGACCACCCTCCGGCGTGAGAATCAGACTAGATTGCTCTGAATATAAGTGTATATTAAGAGATTGCTAGATAAGAGTGAGATATCAGATGATGTCCTTACCATTCCAAGGTGTTGGAGTATTTATAGCCGAAGGTAGGTTTCCTAGAAGGTACAGCCGGCTGAATAGTATTCCTGTTCTACCAACAGTGGACTACGCACAGGCCATGCTGGTTGGTGGATAGACTACGGCCGACCGTAACAAGGTCGGCTGTACACTGTTCCTTTACTGCCGGCTATGCACTGTTCCACCAACTGTAGGCTGCGCACGTCCCATAGTAAGGGTTGGTGAGTAGGCAGTGGCTAATAATGACAAACAGTACTAGAGGGTGCTCCTCCTCGTACTGTTGTCGGTGAGCTGTCACCCTGTGATTGGTTCATGGGCTGTTCTGGTCAGATCGTCTGTTCTGCCCATACCTTAGTAGGTATAGTACAAAAGATCTTCCAGAAGCATACGGACTGGCTCATTTAGGCGGGAGTATTCCCGCCTTGCTCATTCCTTCATATGACTACTGAAGTAGCTAGTGCCTTGTGCGTGTAGCCTTGCTGTTAGTGCGGGTAGCCTTCCCTGATGGCTTGTATCCGCAACTGCGGGAACAGGCGGGGTACTTCGCCATTGGGAGGCTTTCCCTGCGGGTACAGCTGGCGTACTGCGCGTAAGGTTTTCTCTGAGCATGGTGGGTCCTGCGGGAGCAGTTGGTCGTTGCGCAGACGTCCCTGTTCAAGGTGAGTCTTGCGGGTCCAACTGGGCTCTGCTGGGACCTACCTCTTCAATAATATTATATGTAACTATATAATCAATTTATTATATACAAATACAAATAAGATTTATATATATATGTAAACTAATAATATGTATAAATAAGTAATAAATGCAACAAGTCCGAGCTTATAACATCACTTATAGGTTGAGACCGAACTTTAAACCTAAAGCTTGAAACTAAACAAACTGAAATTCATTTATATTAAACAAGTGAAGCTCAAAATTAATCGGTTTAACTTGTTTAAAACTTAACTCTGAACCATATATAAATACAAATAAAATTGGTTTCACTCCATGGATCTTATGAGAAACCACTCTTAGTTATAGTTTTGATTTTATGCCATGACTTTAATAGGTTATAATGTGTGTTATTTGTATATTAACGTCATACTTAATTAATTTGAGATATAATTATAAAGGTATAATTGTTAAAAAGACTTGATTTTAATTTAATAAAAAGAAGTAGATGATTGAGTAGCATCTTTTTGACTTTGAAAAAGGAAAACCCGTAAAAGATAGATGATGATTTTTGCCACCCTTCCAAGTCCACACCATCACTACCTGGTCCCACATCTCTTTTTTGCCGGCTGATTTGTGAATAAACTTGTAACATAATCTAAGTCTATAAACCATTTTTTTTCTTTTTTTTAACGGCCAACTAAGCAATGTCGGGTACCTCGTACGCGGCCCTTATTGGCTAAAGGTAGCCCGAGCCGGCCACTAGTCCGGACGGACGGAGCCCCTAACGGTCCACCTGTTGATGGATTCACCGGATAAAATCCGACCCCCACGCCCGCCAAACGGCACGACAGCGAGAAGCCGGTAAAACCGGGTGAGATCAGGACTCGAAACCTGGCAAGCCAGGGTCATCCCTCATATCTCCCATATAAGTTGGTGGTAGTGAGGTTTGATCCCCTACCTCTCACTTGTAAAGTGAGTGCTCTAGCATTGAGCCACAACCAACTTAAAAAAAACAAACAACTTTTGTTTTAGATTATTTTAAAATTAAAATAGAAATGTTTCTAAAAATTATTAGGACTTTTTGTTAATGTATATGGTATGAATATTTGATGTGCATAGACAAGGATGTACAATTATCTTATAGTTGGACATATTAGACATATGAATTATTTTATAAATATTTTCTTGTTTCAAAACCATCAAACCAAACACATTCTAAACTATACAATGGCTTATGCTTAGGCTTCAAAATTTTACTTTAAACTTGAAAGGCTTAAACCTTTAATTAGATTATAATTAGTGTTCCTGAAATTGAATGCAATTAAAAAAGGCATTAATGTTTGGTTGGTGAGCTTCTTTAAAAGACACTTGCTTCAAACCCCTTTTAGGAATTTGTAAAAGTCTGGATAACAACAACAAAATCAGGTCTGCTATAATATATGAAAACTCGTATTAGAATTAGACTAAAGATCGTCTTATATAGAGGATGGACGATTATAATGCTTTAGTTGGTGATTGTAAATGTCGATAGTTATCACTGATCATCAAAAACCACTCACGAGAAGTTACCATTAATTATCAGCTGCCACTAACGATTATTTTCACATATGAACCAATTTACAACTTATTAGCTTCCTTAGAAGTTTCCATCAATCATGCAAATTTGGTGTAACTTCTAGTGATTCCACCGCCAAAGGTGTTGCCCCTAGACCTCATCTAAGGCGTAGCTCTCGAACCCCTTAGAACCTCTACAAAAGGGGCGCTACCTCTTAAACTTTAAGGGTTCATTGGTTCATGAAACAATAACTATTTATTATTTAATGAATAATTATGTACTTCATACCTCTTATCAATTTATATTCTTGTTCCTTTTGTATCAATGGATTTATTCTCTTTGGCCTTAAGGATTTATTCTCTTTTATCTTAAAGTATAAACTCTTTTATCTTAAAGTATAAATTGTTACTTTAGAAAGACCTCCGACTAAAAGCCAAATATAAACATGAAAATATATTATAAATACGAAGTGTTTGCTATAGTTGTGAAAATTACACATTTTGTATATTAAATATAAGGGCAAGATAGTCATTTTGTCCAAATATAGATTAATACAAGCTAAAAGGTGTGACATACACACTTACTTCATTTTGTCAAACGCTTAAATGACAATCTCATTATAACGAAAACGCAACTCCCGTTACTCTTAATAAACAACTTATTGATTTTTATCTTAATCGAATTGTTGTAAATTGTTTTGAAAGAACATACTGAATTTGAAAGTTAATAACAAAAGAAATTACTTTTCCGCTAAAGTAAGACGGTCCTTAGACAACAAAAATAAAAATCAAGGGTGTTACATATCACATTACCGGTATGGATTAATACCGGCGAACTTAATATTATATATATAATTTTTTTTCCTTACATTTTTCACTAAATTCAAATCTATTATTATATGATGACAACATTAACGTAAACCTTGGTATTTGCAACATATTTAGTCTACTCGTGAGAGTCGTGACTGATCATTTATGATATTGGCCTCCTACTATCTATCATCTCTTTCCTTCTGTATACCCATTCAATACATCTATCTGCAGATATAGATACTATACTATATACTATACTGTGTTCTAAACATTTGTACCCATCTTTATTCACTTCTTCACTCAATTCATATCCATAATCCTCAACCAAACAAAACCCTTTTTGGGTTTTCATCATAAACAAACCTTTGCTCACTTCATCTCCTCAAATCAAGAAACTGATTCTTGATTTTTAAGCTTTTTTACCCATCTGGAAAATGGTTATCTGGGTGTGGTGAAAAACTGAAAATTTACAATCTTTATGCATCTTTTCAGTGTTTTGAAGCATAATTGAATGAAAATTTACTGAAAAATTAGTGGGGTTTGGTTGAAATTCAAGAAAAGTGGAAAAAGATTGGAATTTTATGCTAAAAATGTTGAATTTGTGGTGAAAGACTGAAAATTTAGGGTCTTTTAGCATCTTTTTTTAGTGTTTTGAAGCATAACTGCATGAAAACTCACTGAAAAATTAGTGGGATTTGTTCAAAAATCAAGAAAAGTGGGAAAAGATTGGATTTTTATGCCAAAAATGGTGAATTTGTGGTGGTTCTTGATTTTGACAGTTGGGTTTCTTTCATGGTGTCAAGATACTGTGAATTCAGAGCTTATAAATGGCAACCATGATGATCTTTTCACTCTGGTAGCCATTGGCAAAGAGCTTAGGTTACTCGACTGGGACGGCGAAAACGGGCTCAAGAACACCTCAAATTACTGTTTTTGGCCTCACATTACTTGCAGCACAAGTGAAGCTGTTGAAAGACTTGATCTTTCTCATCAAAATCTTCAAGGTAACCTCACATTAATATCCCAACTGAAATCTTTAAAATGGCTAGATTTGTCAGTTAATAGTTTTCATGGACCAATCCCTGTGTTGTTTGGTAACTTATCTGATCTTGAGTTTCTTGATCTATCTTACAATAAGTTTGATGGGTCAATCCCAGTTGAACTTGGTCAACTCAAAAAGCTCAAATCTTTAAACATTTCGAGTAATTTGCTTATCGGGTCAATACCTAAAGATCTTGAAGGGCTTGTAAAGTTGCAAGATTTACAACTTTACACCAACCATTTGAACGAAAGTATTCCGAATTGGGTCGGAAACTTGACCAATCTTAGAGTCTTTACAGCTTACGAGAACGAGTTAAGCGGTAAAATACCCGAATCTTTAGGGGCATTTTCGGAACTTGAAGTATTAAACCTGCATTCAAATTATTTAGAAGGTTCAATCCCAAAGAGTGTGTTTGCTAATGGGAAATTAGAAATCTTGGTGTTGACTCAGAACAAACTCAGTGGTGAGTTGCCTGACTCAGTAGGAAACTGTGAACATCTTTCGAGTATTAGAATTGGGAATAACGATTTAACCGGGAATATCCCTAGAGAAATCGGTAATGTTAGCAGTCTTACTTATTTTGAAGCAGATAACAACAATCTTTCTGGTGAAATAGTTCAAGAATTTGCTAAATGTGCTAATTTAACTTTGTTAAATTTGGCTTCTAATCGGTTTAGTGGGATTATACCCCCGGTGTTCGGTGAAATGACGAATCTTCAAGAACTTATTGTTTCTGGAAACAATCTTTCTGGAGAGATTCCAGATTCTGTTCTTGGTAATAAGAATCTTAACAAGATTGATTTGAGTAACAACCGGTTCAACGGAAGCATACCCAAAAATGTATGCAACTCTTCAAGATTACAGTACTTGTTATTGGGTCAAAACTCGTTGACTGGTGAAATCCCGAGTGAAATTGGCAACTGTGTGAAGCTGCTCGAGCTGCAGCTCGGTGGTAACCGTCTCACCGGAACGGTCCCACCCGAGATAGGTAAAATCAAGAATCTGCAAATTGCTTTGAATTTGAGTTTTAATCATCTTCATGGCCCGTTACCACCCGATTTAGGAAAACTTGATAAGTTGGTTTCGTTAGATGTTTCAAACAATCAGCTCGCGGGTAATATTCCCATGGCGTTAAAGGGTATGGTAAGTTTAATCGACGTGAACTTTGCAAATAATCGTCTAACGGGCCCGATACCGACGTTTGGTCCGTTTCAAAAGAGCCCGGGTTCGAGTTTTGAGAAGAACACTGGTCTTTGCGGGTACCCGTTGAATTCTTTTTGTGGAAACTCAAACGGGCCCGACTCGTTTCACCACAAGGTTTCTTACAGGATTGTGTTGGCAGTTATCGGGTCGGGCTTGTTAGTGTTTCTCTCGGTTACAATCGTCGTTGTTTTGTTCATGATGCGAGAGAAGCAAGAAAAATTGGCGAAAGCGGTTGGAAAAGAAGATGAAGAAATCAATGATAGTAATAATAAACCGTTGGTGATTGTTGGAAACGTGTTCGTTGAGAATCTGAAACAAGCCATTGACTTTGACGCCGTGGTCAAAGCAACGTTAAAAGATTCGAACAAAATCAGTAGCGGGACGTTTAGTACGATCTACAAAGCGGAGATGCCTTCGGGTTTGACTTTATCGGTCAAACGGTTAAAATCGGTTGACAAAACGATACTTAACCAACAAAGCAAGATGATTCGGGAACTCGAGAGACTTAGTAATCTTTGTCATGATAATTTGATCAGACCCGTCGGGTTTGCTATTTATGATGACGTGGCACTTCTACTGCACCAGTTTTTACCAAACGGGTCATTGGCCCGGTTTCTGCATGAGTCGAGTAAAGAAGAAGGGTATAAGCCCGATTGGCCCGTTAGGCTTTCGATAGCGGTTGGTGTTGCCGAAGGGTTGGCTTTTTTGCATCATTTGGCTATTATTCATCTTGATATTTCTTCTGGGAATATTTTTCTTGATTCCAATTTTAGCCCGTTAGTCGGTGAAGTTGAAATTTCAAAGCTTTTGGATCCTTCACGCGGTACCGCTAGTATCAGTGCGGTTGCGGGCTCGTTTGGTTACATTCCTCCAGGTATAATTTAAGCCCGATTTCTGTATTTTTTTTACTTTGTTTAAATCCGGTTTCAAACCCGATCCTTTGACTGTTTTCAACTCGGTTCCAACCTGAACTGCTTCCAACAAAATCGGTTTTGACTTTTGATCCAAACCGGAACCACTTTGGGCAAAAAGCCCAGTTTGTGCACCTCTAGTCAGGCAGGTAGTTTTATTATTAGTCGAAACGGGTTGTCTAATGGGTCAACCTTTGACATCTTTTTAATTATTTTATTCGACCCATTTGAATTTAAACACAACCCGTATAAACACTTTTACAAGTAAATGGATCAAACCTGTCATCTTGACTTTTGTAGTTTCGTGTTATGAACCGTATGTTGCAATGTGGCGGGGTCATTACATGTTTAATGTTTTCCAACACGGTCAAACGGGCTATTTTTGTGGGTACATGTTTAAACGGGCCGGGTTGACCCAAAACACCGCCTGTCCCAAAAAGATTTGCAAACGGGTTTTATATATATGTATTTATTAATATAATTAGGTTGTCAAGTCAAATTAAAAAGATTTATATTAGAAAGAATCAGCGAGTTTTATGCATAAAAAACAAAAAATACATTTTAGACAAGTGTCAACCCGTTTTGACTAAACAATACTTTTATAACTAAACGGGCCAAAACCGTCATATCTATACGACCTGATCATCATTTTAATAACCGGGTTCCTAATTTTGTTTTACAACAGAGTATGCATACACTATGCAAGTAACAGCTCCAGGAAACGTGTACAGTTTCGGCGTCATTTTACTTGAAATTTTGACAACGCGGGTCCCAGTGGACGAAGAATTCGGGGAAGGTATAGATTTGGTGAAGTGGGTCCAGGGTGCACCCACAAGAGGTGAAACACCAGAGCAGATACTTGATGCAAAGCTTAGTACAGTGTCGTTTTCGTGGAGGAAAGACATGCTTTCAGCATTAAAAGTGGCTATACTTTGCACAGACACCACACCAGCAAAAAGACCAAAAATGAAAAAAGTGGTGGAAATGCTTCAAGAAATTATAGATAGTAAGTGAAAAATATGAAAAAGATTGAATCTTTTAGGTGGTTTTGTATGTTGTATGAAAACTTTGAAGAATTTGATGTAATACAAAGCCAGCATTTGTAATATTGATCTTGTGGTAGTAAACGAAAACGGTTAAATGCGTCGAACAAATATATTTAGTAAAAAAAAAAAGTAGAGTCGTGTCTGGTTGGTGGGTTAGCGGGTTGAATTGCTCAACCCGAACACAACCCGTATTTTTATTGGTGTGTCATTTAATTCGTTTATCTAAACGTGTCAAACATATTGGCGGGTGATTACCAGGTTGTTAAGATGTTAATCAAGTTGTTGGGTTGTATAAAATGGTTGAAATGGGTTATAAACACCTTAGTAGGTTGACATAAATAGGTTGGTTGGTCGACCTGTTTAACTAAATGGGTAAGCAAGTCACCCTCAACATGACTCGTTTAATTAAACAGGTTATCCCACACACAACCCGTTTAATAAGTTCAAATAACAATTTAATTAAAGTTTAACAAAAATTTCAAGGATCACTTAAACTAACCCAACCTTTAATAATAAAATAATATCTCTCTCGTCCATCTACTCAACCCAACTCAAGTTTTTACTTTTATTCACAACCCAACCTAAATTAATATTTTATTACATATATATGATTTTGGTGTTGATTTATTCTATAAAACTTATTATAAATAATAAAAAATTTATTTATTAAACAAAAATATTATATATATAGAAGATTATTAAACAAAACAAGACCATATAATTGGATTTAAAAAAACTAAACACATAAATTTCATTTTGAACCTAATAATTTATTTACAACTTCTAATTAAAAAGAATCTTACAAGCTCATATTTTAAAAATACATATTCTTGCAAATACTCCGTTTTATATAAAATTTGTATCAAAATGTTCATAAAAAACAAAACAAAACTGTGTTTTTATATATTTCTTAAAAAGTTAAATAATATAAGTTATTAAACAAAAATCAAATTACTAATAATACTAATCGTAAATATTGAAAAAAAGGTAAAAGAAAATTTATCACAACCACTCTTGGGTTGACATGGTTGACATGTGTCACACAACCCATCACAACCTTGGGTTGTCACACGGCCCACACCAACCAAGTTGTGAAGTTTTTATGACTTTTCTATTTTCTTTTAATTATTTGGTCAACAACCTATTCAAAAAAGTCACCAATAAAGTTGATCTTAGAGTTCAATTATTGTTAAAGAAGACCATTAATCTTTTAGTAAATGGCAACTCTAGTATGCAAATAAATTATAATTGAGCACTCATCACCTAATACAAGTGCCAAACTTCATTACCCGTCCCGAATGTTTCAGATCTTTTATCCATATCTCCCTACAACAAATTCAAGCTCAATGAATATCAAATACAAATGCACATACAAAATCTTAAAACACTCTTTCAAACCTTTTGTTGGATAAAAATGAAATTTACAAGCTAACAATTTACAAATACAATGTTCACATTCACCTTCAACTCAAGGGTGAAAAAGAATACTTAACCCCTCAACAAATTACTAACAATTCACTTTTCTAATTACAAAATAAACTCTCAAAATGCTTAAAGATCAGACCTTTAGGCCATCTCCATGCCTCTCAGTTCTATACATAAACACAAAACAAATTTATGAATAAACAAATTGTGTTGAATAAGTAACTGAAATAAGCAATCGGGTTCCGATCCGATCACAAACATAAGAATTCATCATCTCTAAATTTTGCAGCATGCAAGCACAATGTCTCGGGACGACTGACCTTCATAACCATATCTTTTGTGCAAGTTTAACCATTTTAAGAGCGCGCGCGATACTATGGTTCCAAAAGATTTGGTTGGTTGACTAACTTCTAGCAGCTTTTAAGAAATTATCATATGGACTTGATGCTGGCAGCCTAAATGATTGGGGTATGTGTTGGTATTCTCTTGCACATGATGATCCTCTACATTGTCCATTCACAGCCGGAGGTGTGCTTTGTTCCAAAAATGGATGGCCCGCTTGCTGAAAAAAGATTAAAAAATATATAATATAAACAAAATATAGTATAATGCAAAAATGCTAAGAAAATATGAATCAAGATTAATAGGGTTGACCAAAAAGATTAACAAACGTTTAAGTGATTCTCACGGTTCTCTACTTAAAACGGGTTCTGTATTTTTTATTTTTTATTTTCAGTCGTTATACGGGTCATGCTGCTTTAATCATTATGATATTCCTCCGCCACTGTCACATCAGTCAATTCTCCAGTTACAGACGGCCCTCTGTATGAGAGCCGTCAGACACTGTCAAAAATCACCGACGCGCGATACGGGCCGTATGCCCGTCTATAGCAATACGGGCCGTATTGCTTGTAACTGGTGTCTGGAAATGTGTCAGATGGTATACGATTTTCAGTTGCCTTTGTTCTTTTTTTTATTTTGTGGGATGACCCCCAAGACGACTTATTGATTTTATTCTATACTTTATGTTAAGGGTATTTAGGTCATTTCACATCTAGTTAACAGAAAAGGTTAACTAACATTCACTTCATGGACAAAACATGTTACGTTTATGCATAGTTACGGTCCAAACATGTAATTACTTAAACTTGGAGACCATAAACCAAAAATTGGCCATACCACAGGGACCATTTGTAACTTACTCTATTATATGAACGCGACACAATGAATATAATAACATATGGCACGTAATGAACATATATAATTCAAGAAAACTATACCGATTGGAAGGTTGTGTTAGTTTGATGCGCATTATCACTACGACTAGCGGGCCGTTGTATACTCATCAAATTGGACATTTTCTCCCTTTTTCCATTTACAAGAGCTTCACATTGATTGGTCATTTCTTTATAAGAAATCTCGGGTGCAACACTTATAGACATTCTTCCCACGTGTTGTGCAGACTCCAAAACCTTGAAACAATATAAGGTTTTTATCATATTATGATTACTATTAAATCAAATGGCATAACAATAACATGCTCAAAAGACTTACTGAATCCAATAGTTGATTAACACTCAAGAGATCATTACTCTCACTTGTTGCCAGTGAAAGACGGTTGCTACTTTCAAACGGATCAAAATCAAAATCATCATCCACAAATAAAAGAGGAGCATCCTGAACAAAAAGGAACAATTTTTTTTATAAATATTGACCATTCATAGTCATGATTATTTTAACTTATAATATTCAAAGTTCATAATTACCTCCTCCATAGATTTACGATTTTCTGCATTCTTTTTTGGTACATTTGCAGATGAGGAGCCAATAGGACACACATCATCATCAGGTACAAATCTGTTAAGTAATTGCTCCTTAATGATCGATAGCTCTGACTGCACAAACAAATTATTTACTTTTAATTTCTACATATTTAAAAACTTATGACTTCATAAATTTGAGTGGCAAATGGGTTATCATTACACATGGCAATTTCAAACCGTATATTTACAAATGAGTTGACTCAGCATTAGGATTAAACTAGGTAGAACAGAAAAAAATAACTTAAAAGGATACGGGCCAATCCGGTTATAAGTCACCAGTCAAACCCAACCAGACACATTTTGACCAGGCCCAAAGCGTTTCTGATCAAACCCAGCCAGGCCCAAAACACCCGTTTTGACCAAATAAGACATGAACCCGGGAAAGAGGGGGGGAGGGGTACCTCTGAAACCGATTCCAAGTGCTTGACGATTGTACCAGCCAATGATTCCATTGATTGTTCTTCTGAAAACTTTACTTCTGAAAGCGATTTTTGAGCTGACATATCATCTTCCTTTGACCCAAAACTAATGTTACCCGACCCGGGACCCGCAGTCAACTTACAATCTTCAATCAAGCACAAGAATGGATCCACCTATAACAAAAGAACAGATATATTTACAACCAACATAAACACCAGCATAAAATTGTTGAAATAATAATCAGTTTACCATCTTATTAGCAAGTGTCGCCTTTGCAACTGGAACAAGAGGAACAATACTAAATGCTTTCCCAGAAACAATAATCATAGTGGTTGCCAAAGTGTAAAGAGACCGCCTACGCGATGGTGGCAAGGCTCCTGCCATAATCACAATAATATTAAACTCCAATACCTTACATTGATGAAACTTATAAAGCTCATTCTTTTGAAGATAAGAACTATAAGATTCATACCTCCTTCAGCAAGAGAAATATCAAGCAATGAAAATGCCAGCTGGAAACTTCTAACTAAAGCCTCACGGCCCGAATGCTGCACAAATTCCATAATTTCAATGATTCAGTAACAAGAAAGCAGTACGGCTCGGGTGGGTCAAAGAGGGCATCTTTGTACATTAGTACATGCCGGGTCAGGTCGGGATGACCCAAAACACCCTTTGTCCAAAAAAATTTATAAACACAAGGCTTGTACATGGCGGGTCACATACCCAGTTTTTTTTATAATTTAGTACATAAGATATTACCTTTGCTCGAGAGAATAACAACACAAGACTGTATGTGTGAGCAATTGCTTCATAATTTTCAGGTGTGTTTTCAGGTGAAATAGATTGTGCCCAAATTGAAGATAACAGTAGTGATATTTGGTGAGAACTGAGCCTAAGAGTAACTGCCTCCTGATAATTGAAATAATAAATAAATAAAAATAATATATAACCCATATTACAAATAAAGATTGCGAAAAAGAAAACAACAAAAACCTACCCCATCTTTGTTAAAATTACTTCCAGAATTTGCATCGATTTTTATCGAATAAGTTCGGCTATAACTCGACTTCATTCTGTTAAATGCCCCGCTATTGTTTGACTTCTGTTGACTAGCATTATTGGTCATTAAAGGCCCGCCTTTTTTCATTTTCCCAAAAAGGGCAGCAGAAGAAGAAAATACGGAAACAGTTCTTGACAGTGACCGTGGGACCGCCGCCTTATTGGGATCAGTGCCAGCTGGCACGAGGCTTGAAGACTGAGGACAAACAGATGATGGCACAAGAACAACAGAAAATATTCTATGTGATCCGACTCGTGTTTCGTGATCTTTATGAACCATTGCAGGAAGTAACTGATGAAATAATGCTTCTGGAAATGCCTTAACAAAAAAAAATTATATATAATAATTTTAGTAACATGATTCAATTGCCCAAAAATTCAAAATTATGGTCAACATAGTCTGGCCATATTTCATCAGAGTTTGCCCAAGCTAGTTTCAGAGTTTGCCCAAGCCAAACTCTGAAACTAGCGTGGGCCCGGTACAACATAGTCTGGCCAGAGTGGGGCAACGAGACTCTAAAATTTGGAGAGTGCGGTAGCCTAAATACAAGAAAGTCTCCATTCTAAAAAAACAAAAAAATATTATTTTAAATGTGTACAATTAATGCAGATGCTAGTTAGCAGCTTGTCAATTTTACCCTTATTCATTAAAGATACCAATTGGGCCGAAAATTTTTTAGCCTGAAACTTTGGGCCAAGTTTTGGGCTTAAAAACTTAGGGCCGAAAAAATGGTCCAAACTCCAAACTAATGGCATTGGGATCTAAAACTTTCGGACTACACCATATTAATATCTTACAAATTACTAAAAGTTGGTTTGGTTCGGTTTGGTTTGGTTTTTGGTCGATAGCAGAACCTAAACCCAAACCAGAAAATCGAATGTTTAAACGTGAAATCAAACCGTCGGTTTTAACGGATTTGGTTATTTCGATTCAATTACATCAGTTATTCCAGTTATGGTTCAGTTATTTCAGTTTTGTGCATACCTCTAGACTCAACAACTTGCAACATTTAACGATTAGGGTAATTAACAAAAAAATGGGAATATATGTAAAGTTAATGAATATTTTAGTTAGCAATATGCCAATTTTACCCTTGTTATGCATGCAGACCAATTTATACCTTTAAATATGATTACATATATGTATATGTGTACTTGCCTTATTGTTGTAGGCCATATTAGGCAACGAAGCTACAATTTGAGCAGTACGGTAAACAGCACTAACTGTAGTTCTTGCTATAACCGTAATACTTGAAAGATTCTCCATCATTCCTGCCATAATATCAAATATTGGACTCGCATCACCGACCTGTGTTGACCAAGTTTGAGCAATCACATTTTTAAAGTAAAAAAATTAAAACTTTTGGTGTACAATAAAGAAAATGAAGGGGACCTTAGAGGATAACTCCACAAGGCATTCATCAACAACTTCATGAAACCTTCTGTTCCCTTTGATGACATCAGCACCCAAGTCTGCATCGTCTAGTGCCAAATGCACACTTTTTCTAAGATGTCTAATGACATCAGTAATTGCTCCAACTATTGCAACCGAAGCTTCTTTCTTTGTATCGTGTGCAAGTGAGGTGGTGACTTCTATAATGTCGACTTGCATTTCGGGCTTTTTTAGGACGTTTTTGTGGTCAAGATGCTTTATTAATATTGAAAGAAGAAAATGTGCATTGTGTCCTGAAAAAGTTAATAATAATAATAAGAGGAATAAGATTATTATTTGCGAAAGAGTATCTGCATAAAACGCAACCAACTTTCATCACATTTCAGCTTTGACTAGTCAACTTATTTTAGGCTAGAAAAATCATCAAATTAGGAACTTTAATTTGAGGTAATCGCCTAAGATACGCTCAAACATGATACGAAAATAATCAGGTTTGGGTTGGCATATCTAACCCGTTTTTCATTTAATAAACAGGTCATTTTCAGGTTGACGTTTTTAATTAAAAGGGTCATCAGTCATGTTTGGGTTTGCCTGTTTAGCCCGTGTAGTTAAACAGGTCTAACCACCAACCTGTTTAGTTAAACAGGTCGGCCCGCAAGCCGTTTATGGCCCATCAGTCCGTCTTTTTACAACCCGCCAACCCAATTAACATATTAACTTGATTATTTACCCACCAACCCGTTTGACACGTTTAAATAAATGGATTAAGCGTGTCATGTGGGTTACACAATTTAAAGTGTATATGGGCTAGGGTTGATGCTTCTGATAGAAACAAAAATACTGGTCATGTTTGGGTTGAACAATTCAACCAGTTAACCCGTCAACCTGACACGATTGACACTCAAAACTAGATAACCAGTTTACACACATTAAATCAGAAAAAAGTCAGCACTGTCAAATATATCGACCATTTGCCATGCCACCATTTTTACTCGTTACCCTAAATCATTTTTTGAATGGGATGTTTTTTCTCTAATGAACACCTGATACATTTGACACAGCGGTGGTTACTTTATATATGCAATTAACCCAAAACGCAAATAACAGAATTCATACCGGATTCATCCATTATAATCTGGATGTCTTTTAGAACAGGGTAGGCAACCCCTTGTTGAAATGGCCACAAATTTTCAGAATCAAAATAGCGGAATAAAGATTCAAGAACACGGCGCATTGTTGTAGCTTCTTTGCCCAAATTAGCCATATTATGAAGGCACACACGGGCCCAAAAGCAAGGGTTTTTAGCATCAACCCTACAAAAAGGAAAATAAATTTTGGTATACAAGTGAAACAAAGTGCAAAAAGTAGAAGTTTGAGTGTTTAAATTTTAATTATTTTAAGAAACTGAAGAATAAAATAATAATAATAATAATGACATTTTGTTAAGTTGCAAGTAAAGGGAAGTTTGGAGTTTTATATGTATAGTTTTATCTGTTTATTGATTTTTCTAAAGCAGGGTGTTTAGATGAAAAACGCTGCACATGATTACCTACTTGTTTAGGTTAAGACAACTAAATAATTTGTTAAAATATGCGGTTTGAGATGGTTTTTATTTCAAGCCAACTTCTTTTGTTTGATTCAAAATTACAAGTTTACCCTAAATAGGTTTTCTTTTTGAAAAAAAAACTGATTATTTGACTCCAAAATAACCATAAAGTATGAATTTATAGAATTTGGGAATGCAACTTACGCCGACACATTTAATTCGCCTTTCTCGTTAACAATTGTACTCCAAGAAGGAACCTTTATCAAAGCCTCTGATGGGGTGGCATGATGCTCATTTTTCAGTACTTCTTGGACCCATCGATTTTCATTAGGATTTTCGGACTCCTTGTTCAAAGATCCATAATTTTCCAACACTACTGAAACAATCTATGTAATGGAAACAAAATGAAAAAAAAAATCAATATAATAATGACTTTATTATTTGATACTAAACTAGAAAAGGTACAAAATTTATACTCAAAGAGTGAGTGAACACATAAATGTAGAAGTAAATACAATTTTCCTACTTATAATATATGCTTACATTATCAAACTCTGATGATATATGGGAATATCTACCCATGAACCAAACCTACAATACAAAAAAATAAAATTAATTATTAAAAAGATAACATACATATATAGTAATATTATTAATAAAAAACAACCATATACATGACAAGAAAAGTTCGTAAAAGCAACAATGAAAAATACCATTGAAGAAAGAGCTTGCAATGCAGCTGAACGGAGCGGGGCAACTCTTTCATCTTCGCCAACTTCTTGAGCTATTTGACAGAGTTTTGGAATAAATCCTTCCAAATTAAACATATAAGTTCCGTCTTTCTGCAAAATATAAAGAAAACCAAAGATAAGGTTGTTGAAAGTCAACAGAAATATCTAACAGCTAGGATTTGCAAACGGGCGGATCAGGTTACATGTCAAAGTGGGATTGGTTCAAACTTTTATATAATTAAAAGATTTAGGACAATTTCAACCCGCGTGAGGCGCCTTTGACCCGTTCAACCGATTTGGCATGTTTGACTTTTAGCTGATTCTCTAATTTTGACCCGACATTAATGAAATACAACACAAATTGCCCATTTCAATGTAAATAGGTTATACTACCCGCCATCATAAACATTAACAACCACCAACCTGACAATTTACAAAATCAAAGAGCGTTTGGCATCCGATAATTAACATTTCATCATGTCTTGTTTCATCCAGCAGAGTTTGCATGATACTCAGTAAACTATTTGCAAATAACGGCCTGCCAAAAAAAGACAAATATATTATTATTATTTTATTATTATTATTATTAATATATTATTGCCCAAAACTATACATATTAATGATGTGTGAATGAACTCACATTTGGTCTTTGCACGAAATCAACAATTTTCTGTAAATTAACATAACAATTTTTGCAGCCCGAAAATTCTCATTTCTTAATTCCTTATAATAACGATGCTCAAGAGAACATGTGATCTGAATGTAAGATTAAAAAAACTAATTAATAATACAACAACCAAACAATATCATAGCTTCATTAATCCAATAAAAAATGATATCATATGGTACCTTTGGAACACGTAAAGGATTTCTACCAGCATACTCACAAAGCTTCCCAATCTTCCTATCATTCGGTTCTTCACCCTTTTCAGATCACAAATAAAAATGCAAACTTTAATACTTTCTTGCTGCCATTTAACATGTAAACTTATCTAGACACAGTGTTTCTTTTTTCTTTCACAACATCAACAACTATGATGTAAACTGTGAATAAATTGAAGAAAATAATAACGAACTAACCGGATTTTTTGGGAAAATATCTGAGATCAGCTTCTTGTATCTCTTAACGGGCTGTCTAGACCTTGTAGCCAACGCGGGGCAGAAGAAACAAAGGCTACCACATACCGGCAAAACTTGCCTTGATACTAGCCCAGAAACAGCACTCATTTTGTATACCAATTTATACAAAATAACACTAACTTATAATAACAATAATAATATTTCAAGATTGTGTTTTGAGCTTTCTTCCCTTCTTAAATTCAACCATCTTGATAAATAGAGAAGGGGAAGAAAAGCTTCCAAATCCCAAATAAATTGGTACTTCAACAATAATCCAACCAGCCTACAACAAATAACACGACAATTTGGGTCAAGCATTTCATTAAACAGGCCATGTGCAGTGCATATATACCAATGTAATACGAAGAAGAGAAAGAAAAGCTACCAAATTCCAAAAAGAAATTATAACTTCAACAGTAATCCGACCAGCCTACGACAAATAACGAAGATTAAGATCAATCCCACCTCAAAAACCCCAATACATAACTCACATTGGGTTAAACATTTTATCGAACAGGCGCATAAATACCGAATGCAATATTCATACGAAGAAGGGAAAGAAAAGCTACCAAATCACCAAAAAAATTAATGGTATTTCAACAATGACCCGACCAGCCTACAACAATTTAGGGTCAATTCAACCTGAAAAACCCCATTACCGATGAGACATTTCATCGAACAGGTGGTGTGCATATATAACATAACCCAACACAAAATTCATTTGAATCCAATTTTACAACAATTAAACAATGAATTAAGATCAATCCCACCTCAAAAACCCCCCATTGCATAATTCAATTTGGGCGAGGCATTTCATCGAACAGGTGGTGTGCATAAAAACCCAACACAAAATGCAATCCAATTTCTTCGATAAAAAGGAATGAAATTGATTACCTTCAAGTCGATGCCTGTAAGAGCATTGAGGCTGGAAGGCTGGGAGGTTTTGTGATCACGAGAAACAAAATTTGTCGTCGAACAGGTTTTGATTGATCTCAGATCAACAATCCTGTTCTTTCTTTCTGTTTTCCTTCCTGTCTCTCTATATTATTATTACGATTACGATTCGATTAATAAACTATGGATCAGCCGGTCGAACAACTTATCATTATTAATTATTAATTATTATTATTATAATAATACTAATAATACATTGTAGTTTTTTTTTTAAATATATATAATGGAATGACAAAATGGATTTAAATTTTGTCAAATTGTAATCATGATGTCATGTCACCTCAATCATTGCATTTTTTTGTTTTCACTTTCCCACTCAAATTTTAGAACGTTGGGCGCATTTGTCTTGGTGCTAACTAATGTTGTATGAGAAGACCGTTTAATTTCGTTAGACCTAAGTATATTTTAAAGTTTCAACTATTTTGAGCTTTTAATTGTGTTAGTTTCACACTACACAGCTACTAGTTGAGCTTTGGCTCGCGTAAGGAGTAGCAAACGAGGTCAACCCAAGCTTAGGCTTGTTTACAGTTTTTCTTAAAATATAAAATAATTAAAAGTGTATATTTATTAATTAGTAAATAATAAACGGGCCAAGTTCGAGATTTAGAAAACTGGCTCAAGCTCTCGTAAGTCAAAACGAGTCGAGCTCGAGCTCAACTCTTTTACACCCCTTTAACAATATTTATAACAAAATTAGAGTGGAATCTAATTAGATAAACATTAACTTTTTTATTTTCATTGGTAAATGTTTTCAAATGAACGAATTTGAACTTGACACATGGCATGAATGAATACAGAGGACACAATGAGCCGACTGCCCAAAAGCAAAAGTTGATGGCTTAAAATGTGTCATACGTCGGCGACGGAATGAGTCTTCAAAATAAAATATAAGAGCATTTTTTATCGTAAATATATTTTTTAATAATAAGGTATATGAGTGACAATATTATTTTGAGTGTCTTTAGGATTTAGTATTGATGACATACCGAACTTAACCGCTTAAACGATACCGATCAAATTCGTGTCCTTGTGTCACCTCAACCAGGGGCGGACCCACATAGTTCCCATCGGGGTCCCGGGACACCAATGTTTTTTAAAAATTACTTAGAGTCGAAATATTAAATTTTGTAAGGACCCCATAAAAATTAATACTTGGAACACATACTATTAAGGTTGAACTAGTCTAGTGGAATTAAATTTTTTCTTTGAGATGTTGCAGGTTCAAGCCTCACCATACCCAGTTTTTGTTGTTTTTTTAATATTCTAGTCAATATTAGTTATTTAGTTAGGGTATTTGTGTTTTTTCTTTAGTTTATCCCATATAACCATTATCACTTTAGTTTATCCCATATAACCATTATCACCATGCAACATATATAATGACAACATGAGTTTTACATATACTTAAATTATTTATCTTGTGTATGTATATTATAATTAATCATTTATTTGTGTAAGAGTTAGTTTTTCATGTCTTGGTTATTCATGTAAGACCATATATATATAGCTTACGCTTATGTTTTTCGGGTATGAATAAAAATGAATTAAAAGTGTATGTTCTATCTAGTTTCTAATCTATATTCTTTCTGCTTACTCGTTTCCGATGACACCATATTTTCGTGTTTTATTATGTTCCTCCTCTCGACCCGACCCGAATAACGACCGACCCAAAAATTTTGTAAACCGGAAAAATTGGGACCCATTGACCAAAAATCCTGGGTTCGCCACTGGCCTCAACGCGACACATTTAGTTATATTCTTATTAGATTGATTTTCATATATCCAAATCATTTTACTGAAAAAAATTGAGAAGTATTTTAGAAACTCACAATTTTTCCAATAGTTGAGTAATAGGTTTGAAAACTAAACACGTCTTATATAAATTATTATTATTATTATTAAAAAATAAAATTGCAATTGGTTAGCATGTCCATTTGGAACGTGGAGGACGTAAAGCTGATATGTGTTGGCTAAATCCTAACTTTCAAATCAAGTGGAACAATTAAATACGGAAAATTCTAAAGGTACACCATCTACACCTATTAAGTAAGCATATTTGCACACCATTCAGCATACGTTTCGTATGCTCAGCATACGTTGCGTATGTTGTAATACTTTTTCAGATATCATACGATTCGTATGTAATGTTATACGGTTCATATGGCTTTTGTATAAACAATACGAATAATATGAAAAGCATACGATTCATATGAACAACTTTTAAGTAATGTTATACGGTTCATATGGCTTTTGTATAAACAATACGAATAATATGAAAAGCATACGATTCATATGAACAACTTTTAAGTAATGTTATACGGTTCATATGGCTTTTGTATAAACAAAACGAATAATATGAAAAAGCATACGATTCATATGAACAACTTTTAAGTAAAATTAATAAACGCTTCGTATAAAAATGATACATTTCGTATAGCTTAAATACGAATCATCTAAAATGTATACCGTTCGTATTTGAATGTGTAACAAAATAAGTTTTACTTGTAACCATCTAAAACAAAGGCGTAAGCTTTGTCTCCAACAATAGTCATTGCATGTGAGCTTCTTGCACCAGGACATCCTTTTTGGTTCAACTGCAAATAATAATATTTGCAGTTAGTAAATATGGTTTATTTGGTAAAATCAGAAATCATGAACCAGTGATCAATTATTGACATAACTAACATCTAAAGATGAATAAACCGGACAATAATTATGGTTTAAATGAATTTGATAATGATTTAGCTTGAATTCAAGAACAGTAGAACACTAATTCAATGATCTTTTTAAATAATTACTTTCATGTCAATGAATTTTGCAGCCTGCTTCTACTGGAGAACAAAGTGTAACCTAACTAAGGCTGTAAATAAACGAATGTTTGAAGAACTGTTTGGCGGGCCATTCGACCATGTCTGCTCTTTTAATATATGACGAACACGAGCAAGGAATTTTGTTCCATTAACTAAATGAATGAACACGAACATAGGCCATGTTCATTCAATTGTGAAGACTTTGGGTCGGTTTTGGGTTTGACCTAAAAAAGACGAAACCATGAACATTTCTAAATACTAAACTCACATAGTTGTATAACAAATACATAAAAATAAAAGCATTAACATTCATCAAACCCCAACATAGTTTGAAAAGGAAATCACTGCTACATCCATCCAAATTACTAGAATTCACGCATACAACAAAAAAAGATAACGTTTACGTGCGTCAACAATAAAAGATAAAACCATAATAGCTAAATTGTGCATTTATCATACTAGGTATCATCATAAACCATGATCCTCGTCACTACCATCACCAAAATCATCATCATCACCGTCACCTCTATCATCATCATCACCAACACCACTAGCATCATCATCACCTGCATCATCACTACCGTCATCACTAGCATTATCACCAACATCATGAAAGCCCGACTCCTCCTGCGGCCGCGACTCCTTTGGCGGTGGCACATCAGCAGTGGGACCGTTCCTGTCTCTAACCAACCACTCTATCATCCTCTCCATCCTTATCATACGCTGCTCCATATTAATTAATCACATATCCTGATTCACCGTCCCGACATTGCCATGCGACTGCCCCTCATCGACACGTGGCCCCTGAACAAGTACATAAACGTTAGGATGGCAATGTAAGTAGGGATGGTAGTGAAACTCGAACCCGGTGGGAAAACCCGAAACCCGACAAATGGCAAACCGTACCTATTTGTCTTGTATGTTGCATCTACGAACAACACATGCGGGAATGCACGCCAAATCGGGAACGATAATTCATGAACGATGAATAGCCTCTCCAACTTGTGAGTGGATTCATTTACCTCATGCTCTTGAAGGTAACCAGCATTATCCAAGAGTGTGAAAATAACTTGCATCGGAGACTTGTTACCGTGGAGGGATACTCGTTGCCTTTGTTGTTCGTTGTATACGTTTTTTGCCGTAGACACACAACGAGGGTTCTGTTTTCTTATTATTGATATAATGTTTTGGGGATCCACGTTCTGGTTTGTCAGATCCTTAACCAAAACTTTTTGCGCGGGGTTCAACCTCTTTGCAAATTCATGATCTTCCATATATAGAGCAGGCGGATGATTATGTGTACCACACACAACTTTTAGTTTCCAACCATCTTCCACTTTGTGGTACTTTGCAATCAACTGAAATGAACAGTTGATTTTCTTGGTACCACCAACGTGTCTGACAGTTGCCTTCCCCTTGTATACACCACCACGATCACATCTAAGAAACAACTTGTTCTTGTCGCCAGCAACATTTGTCTTAGACCTTTGGGTAATTATCATGTAACCATTGTTAAGTCCGGTGTTGTACGCCCATTGCTTCAACTTATCGAAACACATAAACACCTAAAATAAGATTCATTTTTGTTAATAACAGGATAACGTAATACAAACATGAATAGAAAACCTGACCTGTTCGGTTGTGAAAAAATGACCAGATTCCACAAAAACGGTGGCGAAAGATTCATCGGATTCCACAAAACTTTCTTCAAAATTATGCATTTCATCAACGAAATTTATCAATGTGGTTGGAAAAATAAATTTAGGTTGGTAATATTTTTAACAACATTTGGAAGGGATGAAGGAGGGGGGGGGGGGGGGAAGTGAGTAAAATATACACACACTTCATTGTTAGATGTATATCGTTCAAGAAGTAAGTAGGTAAAAAACCATATGAGATCACACAATTTATATGGTTGAGAGATTCCTTTTATTCCTAATATTCGTCTTACAGTCTCACAATATGGTCAAAGAATCAATGAGGCCTAAATATATGTGAGAGATTGATGGATTAAATATGTTTCACGCTTCTTGCAAAAGTAATTGTACAATTTTAAAGATTCTTCGTCATACGTTTCGTATTATTTCCTATACATTTCGTATAGATTACTTCTCATGAGTTTTCAAACACCTACATGCATACGATTTGTATTCTTCATATACGGTTCATATGTTTATGTTAGATTACATGCTTCGTATGAAATCTTATACGTCTCGTCTTCCATATAATACGAACTGTATACAAAAGCATATGACTCGTATAGTTTCTGAAGTATATGACTCGTATAGTTTCTGAAGCATATGACTCGTATGGTTTTCCATATGACTCGTATGGCTTCCTTGATTTGACTAACTTAAGTTATTATTCTATACGTTGCGTATGCCAGCATACGTTGCGTATGAGGCCTATGATTAGATGGGGGAATGGTGTTTAAATAAGCTAAGCGGTGTATCTCTAGCAAACCCATTAAATACCTTTAAAGACCAAATCAAGAGAATATATTTTTTTAATGAAGGTTGATATTGAACAACTGTCAACTTTAGTGCAACAACAAGAATGAACCAACGTCTACAAACGTTCTTGTATCAAATTAAAAAAAATAATAAATAATAATAATAATAATAATAAAAGATCTGAAGCGTAGAACGAGTGAACACTAGAGGTTGTTATGTGACTTTGCCAAACAACTACGGTATGTTCTAAAAAAAAGATGGTCTATGTAAACTGTCTTTCTAAATATGGTTAAATGTCAAATACGAGTCTAAAATCCATATATTTGAATACGGGCGTTCCTATGTTTTTATATGTATGCCACTTGTAAAGGGGGGTATTGTTGCTTGCACGGCTGCACGCCCTCACTCAAGTTACATTAGTCATGTCACCTGCCAAGTGGCCATTTAGTTCTGGCATTTTGGGAAATAATTATGTTAAATAAACTAACGTTCATACATGCCAAGGGCAATTAAACTATAAACAGTGTGATTAGTCATGGTTGTTCATTGTAAAACAAGTGTTTAGTGTGTGAAACATATATGGCTGCTCATATATGTGTCACCTGAATCACATCTGTAAGAAGGGTTGATTAATGTTGCAGTTAAAAATTAAAAAAAATATATTTTTTTTAATTTTTAGCATATCATTTAATTGGAAACATATATAAAACTTTATATATATATATATATCAAAGTTCAAAATCAAATGAACATGTATTCTGATTTTGTCATTGTTCGTTCGCTCGCTACTCAATATTGACCCCCTAAACATGAGTTAAACGAACAAACACAAACATTGTGCAGTTAATATATGTTTGGTTTTATTTTGTTTTGTTTATAGACTTATGTGCATATCTCACTCTCACACTTCTCTCTCCACAATCATTTAAAAAAAAACAAAGTAAAAGAATCAAATCCAACAATTTAAACAATGTGTTTACAACATTGGATTTACATAAATTGAATATCAAAACCCAATTTTAACATTTACAACCCAATTCAACAAATCAATATTATGTTTTTAAGCTTTAGACACACCTCTATGTTCTTTTTCAACATGTTCTACCAAAGCCACCGGATCCCGGAACCCTTTGCTGCACTTTGGACACACGTCAACTGTCACCTTCATCACACCCTTCTTCTCATGAACCATTTGAACATGATCTATCAAACTCGAAACCTTCGAAAACTTCATATTACAAATCGGACACTCCTCCACTTTACCACCGGAATGGCTCGTACCGCCATTTTGACCACTCTTATCATCATCACTTATAATAAGAGATGAAACCGCTTTGAGTAAACTTGTTGTCCAACTTGATGACGACGAGGAGGATGCATTAGACGAAACGGTTCGTGAGTCTTGTTTTGTGAGACTTGAAAACCCCCAAAATGTAGAAGTGGGTTCGGGCTTTTTGGGTCCGGGACAACTATGGTCGAGTCCTAACCTATGTTTAAGGCAATGGTCGATGGTGCAGTCACGACACTTGATCGTGTTGGAAAATGTTAGGATTTCTCTACACCCGCGAACAGGACATTTTTTTTTCTTGGTGGCCTTTTCGTAATTTGACGGGTCGCAGTCGGTGTTAACATGAGATTCCCATGTTATGTTTGGATCTTGGCTGGGGATTAAGTGAACCGCTTTCGCGCATAGAGGGCATATGACTACGGTTCGGTTGTTTTTGTTGGCTTTTGGACAATTGTGTGTGATATAACTTCTATGTTCAAGACAGAAAACCTGCAAAAAGTTTAGCAATTTGAAGAATTAAATATTTTGACAGTGTATATTGTTTGGATTATACCAAATATTTGTTTTTTAAATTGATTATTTAGGGTCACATAAGCAACTAGAAGCAACACAACCGGTTATATAGCAGAACAATTACTGAGATGAAACAAATATAATCAGATTTCATAATGTCAAATCTAACCCATTTTGAGCCAAGCCACTTGTGAGCTACCGGAGATAGGCTCACTAAAAGCTCAAACTGAGCCGAGCTTAAACAGGCACGAGCTCAAGTCTATAAACAAAATCGTTCAAAATACGAGCCCGAGCTTCATTTATCGAGCTCCAAGTAGGCTCGTGAGCCTAAATGAGCCCACATTTTATATAACTTGTATTTGATGCATTAAATAAATATCAACAGATAATAATTGTGCATATATAATTTAAAATTATGATCAAGTTGATCTCGAGCTTGATAAACTTATCACGAGCCAAACTCAAACTTTATTAGTATAGCTCAAATCAAGCCAAACTCGAGCTCAAGCTCCTATAAGTTAAACAGGCCGAGCTCGATCTTGGCTCGTTTACACGCCTATGTTTCGTGCTAAGGTTCACATGTTTAACCCATTCAAATTAACAGAACGACCCACTTATCGTTAACTAACCGTTTAATCAAATTTATCACAGCCCGTTAGCCCATTTAACACATTTACAACCTGATTATAACTTTCTAAAACCCATTAATCCGTTTGACTTGTTTATATAAATAGGTTAAACAATTTGCCTTTGGTAAGGCTGTAAACGAACCAAACCGGACAAGGCGTTGTTCATGTTCGCCCGTTAAGCTTTTATCGGACAAAAGAACGGTTCATGAACACCTAGCCACACAAAATTTCTTATCCACAGTCTTTCAATAAGAAAACGAAACAGTTCAACAGGCCAAGTGTGTTGATAAATGGAAGACATTTAATATTCAACAGGCGAAAACTAACTAAATTAATATTATTATTAGCTGAATACCACCAATAAACACACAAAGGGTTTCAAATCAATAATCATCATCATCATCATCGTACTCAGTATATCCCACCAATAGCAATGCTATGGTAGGGTCTGAGGAGGGTAAGATGTAGACAGCCTTACCTCTATCCCATAGGGATAGAGAGGCTGCTTCCGGTGAGACCCCCGGCTCGATAGTAGTTTTGCATCAAGCCTTGGACATAAGGCACATAACACTCAATCATCGGGACACCGGCTGATTGGTGCATGTGCCCTTGTCTTTCGGCTATCAACGCCACCACATGATGCCTGATTAACCTTCCGCCACTTTTAACGTTATTTTCACGTGATTAGTAAAATAACGTCAAAATTAGTGCAATTTTAATAAAAGACTACTCATTCTAATATATCTATTCTAATAAAAGACTACTCATTCTTGCCACTTGTCAATCCTCACCTTTTTTCAACAAATTTCAATATATGGTCCTTATCTTTTTAAGTAATTGCAATATATGAATTCAATTTTATTAAATGCAAATCTTAACACATTCATTCATTAACATTAATTGTGAAATAAGAATATGAGGAAAATTCAAAATTGATGTTGCAATCATGTTAGAATAAAATTTTAAAGTCACATGTAATTGCAAATTAAAGAAAATACAGGTTCTTCATTGTCGAAGTATTCGGATTTGTATGGAAATTACAAATTGTTTTTAAACTGAGATTCGAGCAACATTGCATAATTTTTTATATAAGATTTTCAAACTTGGATTTAAAATTTTCTCATATGCATTTGAACCCAGTAAAATGTGTATTTTTCTTAATTTTCTCCGAACATTTTGTATAAATATTGCAAACATGAAGAATACTTATTATATATATCTTTAGCATTATAATTATAATCATATGTATAACGATTTACTATATGAACCATTTGTCATTTATTTATATGACTTTTTAAGTAGTAAATGGTTTTAGCAATAAGAAGATCAATATTTAGTTTTCAATATTTTCTTTCATAACTCAAACCGAAATGCTTCTAAAATATATATTTTATGGCTTGATTAATACTTTTTTTAATATATTTAAATATATTTAAAATAATATGCCTTATAAGACAAATTACTTAACTAAAAACATTCAAAACGTTAAACCAAAAAAGTGGATTCAATCTCATTCCACTATTTTAGTTTTCCAAAAATCATTTAGGATATTGACATCTAGAATATCGTTTTTATCAGTTATTTACATAATTTCTATATTATATTAACTTATTAATTTTATTTTTAAACAAATACAATGAACTGGGTTATGTTAGTTTCCCATGTTGGTTAGTACAAAATTAAAATCTTTATTATATTTTATATTCAAAATAATAAAGTTATACACATTTTTTTTAAAAAAAGAATTACATTTATAACATTTATTATTAAAATTTATAAAAATTCATTAAGATTCACATATTCCTTATAATGTAACTTAATACAAATATATATTATTTTTATTTTTATTTTTTATTATTTGTAACTTAATCATGCTTCTCATTATATTTCAAAGACATTCCACATTCACATTAATTATGTAAAAAAAATATATAGTTAATCTGGTTAAAAGTCAAGTCATTTACCATGCTTTCATAAAATTCAAAATTTTTGCTTTTTTTTTCTATAAGTTGTTATATATATATATATATATATATATATATATATAGAGAGAGAGAGAGAGAGAGGAGGGTTATACTAAAAAGAAGTAGTTTCCTAGGAAGACTAAGAATAAATCATAGCCATTAGATCATGTTAATCAATGGTTGAGATTTAAAATTACCAAAAACCGACATAGTTTCTTACAATTACTCTTTCACCACTATAACCGACATAGTTTCTTAGAATTGTTCTTTCACCATAGATTTTAATGCCACTTGTCAAAAATCTATTGGTTCTTACCATTCTTAGGAAACTCTTTCTTTTTATTTGAACCCTTTTCTATATATATATATATATATATATATCGATTAGTTAAATAATCCAACAACTTCCCATAATATTAACTAATAAAACAGGATTAGTATATAAAATTTAAACATTCCTAACCAATATTTTCAAGTATTATAAATAAGAATCACTACCTTCACTTTATGCAACTTTAAATCTTCTATTATTTTGTTAACTCAAAATAATCATTGTTACTTGAACATGCTTTAAGGTTAGTATGTCTTTGTCTTTTTTCGGCAATTACATTCATATGAAATGAAACAAATCATTTTGTTATATTTTAATTTTCGATTTTATCAGTTCGTTGATTATGCAATTGTTAATTGTAAGATATAATATCAATTAAAAATTTGTCATACACAGAATATTAATGACAACAATTTATCATGATTAATCAATCAATTTAAATTCTAAAGATTCTAAGGATGATTATCTCATCAAAGTTTAGGTAATCTGGTTTTTGGTATAATCATGATTTTTGGATAAACATGAGCAGATGATCTCAAATGATATCATAATAATTGATTAAAAGATATGATATTTTACGTGTATGAATATTTATTTTTTAGTTTCATGGATACATTATCATTTATCTATGGTCGGTATGTACTTGAAGAACCTTACTTGACACACGATAGAGTTATAATCAGGGCTATATGCTACCTTATCAAGAATTACAAGCAGACATGTATTAAAGATTTTCATTTTTGATAAACAATGTATACCAACCAATACAATCATGAATGTAGTGTAAAGAAAGATTTTACTTATTTGTAACATATTTGTGTATTCTCTGTTATGTAATTTCTTTAATTTAAATGTAAATTGTAATTACATTAACAATATATGATCATGTTGTTGACTATATTTTACTTAATGGTTAAAATTTAAATTTTTTATCAATTATCCGTGTAATACACGGGCCTCAAACGAGTAATAATAATAATAAAAGGAGGAGTAAGTTGAAAGTGGAACCTTGTAGCAGCAATCGCAGGTGAAAGGAAGGAAATCAATGAGTTTACAATCGTCAACGGAGCAATGTTTTCCCAGATCTGGGAACGCAGGAGTACCCATTACTTTACGTACTACTTCCACCGATGATTATTGATTGTTGAATTTTTAGTATATGAAACTGTCAATTTGAATGAATGAATGTATTGATTGTTTTAGTGATGGATAGATCTTTCGAATTCCGCGTTCAAAGTCGTCGTCGTCTTCACGCGGAATCCAAAGTCCAAATTGCAGAATGAATGAATTGACAGGGAACAAGAGCTGTTAGGAGATAAAATAATATTAATATTAATATTATATTACTTAGAACAGGGCATAATTGTAATATACTCAACTTTTCTTAGGTCTGTAAACGCAACGAGCCAAGCCCGAGCTTAGCTCATTTTGATCTTACGAGCTCGGCTTGTGAGTGATTTCTCAAGCTCGTGCTCGCCTTGTTTATAATGTATATTAAATAATTTATATATGTTTCTAGTTATTGTTATAACTTTGAGAAAAACCTTAAATGAGCCTGAGCCCGTGTAATACCTTAAGCGACTCAAACACGGTTGTGCGGTGTGAAATTGATGCATAAAAATCCAAAAAATGTTAAACTTGAATACAAAGCTCGTTGTGGCTTGACAAACCTAAATGAGCTTCAATACAAGGCTCAAGCTTTCATTGACGCTCGAGCTCAGCTTTTTTTGAGCTTTTTATCAATTCATTCTCAAATAGTTCGCGAATGACTTGACAGGTTTGCACCACTAATTATACCTTATTAATGTTAACGCAATACAGTACACTTCAAATATTATGGATGTGTTGTCATACAAACCGTGTGTGCTTGACAACAAAAAATGATCAAACAATGTTATATGATAAGCAGAAAAAATGGTCACGTAGTTCGTATGAGTAGCAAATCATACAATTTTCTAGTGTTTTGTGATAATGTGATCAGTCATGGTATACACAATTTGCTTTTAACATTTGTCTCTTTAGATTTTGTTCACATTTTGATCTTTTAGTGATAAACATAATATCCAAGTCATATTTAAGTTTTGCAAATTTGATAATTTTAAAATTGCCTATCAAACAACAATACAATCCAAGACCCTAAAATCTTTTAGTCCGTTGTTACTAAAAGTCATTACAATGATTACGTTTGTCAAAAACCTACATAGGCTAACTATGGTTTTAAGTTGACTCGAACTGAACTGACCACCAACAGGTAAGCTGGGTCGACCAGACCTCACTGGCTCTAAGCAATATAAGGCTTTCATGTCAAATCAAAACACAATGATCAGATAAGCAATCAAAACATCAAAGTATATACTAAAAAAACGCAAATATAAAATCATAACTTCAAATAAATCAGTGTTTCTTAAAAATAAATCATGATCCACCAAAATAGATAATTCAACCAAAATCTGATAATCGCATGGCAATGCCTGCATAATTAAAACCAAAAAGATCGAAAATAACTGTGCAGTTTTCTACCCTCCCTTTCCTCAAAAGTAAAAAACAGAACATAAATAAAAAACCTTGTTCTCGAACAAAAAAAATCTAAGATTTCTGTCCTTCAGCAGCTGCTTCAAAGGTTTCACCAGCAACAAGATCGGGAACCTCATCATCATCTTCTTGTATTGTTGCCATACTGCCTTCACCTGCCCCAGCCTGACCTTTTTGTAGCTGCTCAGCAATTTTTTTGAAATTATTGGCACCTGCACAAACAACATTGTCAACCACAAATCAAGATTTTTTATACATTGTTTGAGTATAGAGCCAGCTATACCACATAAGTAAGGTTAAAAATAGCTGTTTTTGGAATATATTTGTGTATAGAAAAATCAAAAATTTATATTCATACTGTTAGTAGTACTGCAAACGAACGAAATGTAAACAAGTCATGAAATGTTTAACAGGAAGTTCGTTCATGTTTATCAAAAATGAACAAAAAAGAACACATGTCCCGTTCGTTCATTTATGTTAAAAAGCGTTCATTTCGCTCATTCATTTCAGTTCGTTTATTTCATTCATTTACATGTGTTTATGTTCATTAGCGTACGTTTGATAATGATCCATTCTTTCATGTTCATCAACCATTCATTTATATTGTTTACGAGCAAACACGTACATGTTCCATTCGTGTTCATTCAGCTCGTTTGCAAGCCTAACTTAGGGTTTTAAACAGCAAGATAATATGCAGTACCAAATCCAGATACTACCAACCTCTACCAAAATTACAAAAACAGCAACTAGCAATTTTATGCCGAAAAAGAAAGTAAACGATAAAAGTTAGCTGATATTTCATGTAATTTCAGCTGCTAGAAAAAAGCACGAAATGAGGAAAAATACCATGCTATTTTTAACTGTAACAAAAAAATGTAAAACCAACAAATAAGCTTTAAACATACCCAACTGGTTGAGCAGATCATTCACTTCGGAGGCAAAATCTTCCAAATCTAATTACCATAAAAAAAACTTACATGTAAGATAACTACATAACTGAATAAACAAAACAAACAAATTAGTTAAAATAAATAAAATAAACCTACTTTTTACTTGAGTAGTACCACTGACGACCCAAGTGTTAGCAGGGACTAAGGCTTGAACTGAAAGACAACAGAAATTAATATTACCAAACGCTTTAAAGTTTAAACAGAAATAAATTTAAAAATGAATACCTTTAGGATTCAAGAATTGGATAACTTTATTATCATCCTTGAAAAGTCTAACTTCCTCAATTTGAGGGATTGAGTTTACTCCAAGTCTTTTCAAAGTGCTTTGTAGCTTTTTGTCATCAGTTGAAGTTGTTTTGTGCACAGCCTTCTTCTTTCTGTAGGTGTATAATATTAACTTATTAACTTATATTAGATAAACTCATATAAATATGTGCTATACATTAAAAAACACATGTGTAAAAAAAACAAACCTTCTAACGCTACCCTTTCCGCCGGTGCGAACAGCACCAGCCATCTTCTGCAGCTTTTCAACATTCATCTGTCATGTCATAAATTTAAAAAAGCATGTCAATAAAAGTAAAAAATAAAAAAATTGTTCACTCAGCATCCACCTAGATAAAGATTATATGGGACGCTACAGATTGTTCCTAATACTAGACAATGATTCGTTTAGATCGAGAAATCCAACAATATTATATGGACAAATGATGATAAATATGAATATAAAACACATATATTAACTGATATTGAAACACAATACACAAAGGACAAGCAAAGCACCCAATCAAATAGTTATAAACTAATCAAAAGAATTGCATTTAAGCATACAATTACATATAATCAAATACACAATTGAATTATGAATCTGGATATAAAACACATTGATTAAGTATAATTAGAACACAAAACACAAAAGACAATCAATGCACATATCTAGTGATGATAATCTAATCAAAAGAATTGCATATTTAAGCATACAAATTGAGGTGCAAACAAGCCTAGCTGCTCGCAAAATTACTCGGGCTCAAAATAAGCTAAGCTTTTTCAAGCTCGAGCCTTGAGCTCATCGAACCTTGTGTAACTCTCTTGGACTTCTATGTATTAATGTTTACACCCTACAACACGAGCTAATACTAATCTTAGACTAGTTTAAAGTTTTTCTCAAAATATAAATTAATTATTAAATAACAAAGCCCAAGCTTGAAAAAACAGCTCACTACCTCGCAAAAACAAGCCGAGCTCGAGCCTGGTTGTACGTAAAAACACGACCGCAAGGTTTAAATAAAGATCTAAAAGCAAGCGATCTCGGGCTCTCAGCTCGGCTCGTTTACACTAACACAAATATATAAAATCAAACACACAATTAATAATTAATAATGAATATGCATATATAATAAAAACACATAAATCACCTAAACATTACACCAGCAGAAAACCAAAACTAATATACAGCATAACCTAAAACCCTAATTACCAAATCCACGTCATCATAAACTTACGTCACACGTAACACATAAACCTAACAATTTAAACAAACACGGAATCAGCATCTATTAAAAATAATAATAATAATAATAATAATATTATTATTATTAACACTCTGTTTTCATATTTATAATTACAAATCGAATGTGTAATGACATTGGAGTATACGTAACGGCAAGATTGAATCGGATTTACCTTCGGCGGCGACGGTGGAAACGAACGGTGGCCGGAAAATAATTATATTATTATTATTATGGAGGTGGCGGTAGTTGGGGTTTATATAGTGGATGATAAAACCCTAGTTTATTCTTTTGTGATGAGTGTAGGATTAGTCCTATAATATTATTTTCAGTTTCAGTCCTCCAGGAATTAATTAGCTCCTTTTTTTAAACGGTAATCGAATCCTTCAAATGGGACTACTGGTTGGATACACTCGCCTTCTGATACGGAAAAAACCCTCACTTAAGGCCAATGTTTGTGAACACTCGCCTGAAAGAATCCAACTAATGAACGAAACATACTCACATAGTCTCTCATCATCATCCAGTGTCGTCAAAACTAAATAATGGGGGCAAGAATCGACCCGTGTCACATGAAACACCAAGTCTTTCCATTATCACTTCACTATTAGCTTGTTGACAAATTAATTAATTAATTAGCTCATAACAGAGTTAGTCAATTATACTAATAGAATATAGGGGAAAGTTAACATACAAATAAAATTAACGTACTGAACGTGAAAATCAATTAGAGTGATTATCTATACAAATAGAGTAACTGAAAGTTAACATACAAATAAAATTAACGTTTGCACATGTGAACTCTAATGTTATCTCTATATATTTATATCATTATTCCTCACAATATATATTAGTTGCGACTCTTTGACTTAGGTAATTTAGACCGAACTATGCAAATTCTCGTGTTCTTTATTTTTACGTTGTTTGTTTGTGTGTGTGTTTGCAACCAAGCTATACAATTTATTATATAGAAAATCATCTAAAAGACTATTAACATTTGAATACCCTCGTTTTACTACCGGTTGTTTTATTTGAAATGCTTTTGATAAGTAGACAAATAGAACTTTTAAGTAGAGTCTTGTGTGAATCGGCTAATATGACACCTTTGCTATATATATTTATTATTCTTATTATTGTTGTTATTTAAATGGTAACTCATGCCTCCTAAATTTTCACATTATTGTGTACAATATAACTTGAATTCTCATCACTTGAAAGGACTTTATATTTTCAATACCTTGATACTGTTGGACTACAAAAATACAAACTACCATTCATTTAGTAAGACGTGTTATATGTTATTATACACATATCAGAAAATAATTGTATGTGTATCCTAAGATATATGTGACTCGTAATCACTATCTGTTTTAGGCTACTTTTAGCTCATGTAGTATACTTTAATCCCCTCAATATGTGACTTAAATGCATGCAATACACGAATGACAAATCGCGCATCAACTTTACACTTGTACCATAGGACAACATTTTCTCAAAAATTCAATGCATACGATAAATGTGCTCGAGTATTATAAATAAGCTTTGTTGTTTATAATGATCTCTACATAACGAGTACAAGAAGAAACTAACAAAAGCCATTGTATTGCATTGGTTTTATCTAAGTTTGCACCAATAAAGACCCGCATTTGATGCTTATTGTCACACCCCGACCAAAGGCGGCGGAACATGCCGGGGTGCAACGATTGCTTATAAGCGCATGACACTATTTAAAGCGACAATATTTAACAAACTCATTTCATTTCACAACATCGAAAATGTCACATAACCAAATATTCATAAGTCAAATACAACAAAATATAACAAATCAAATATTGTTCATTTTTGCTAATATCCTAACGGTATTTGTGACGTTTTCTTCACCGAACTCCAAAATCAACCTAGATGCAAACCTGTAACATTTCATAAAATAAAGTTTATCAACACAAAGGTTTGTGAGCAATTCATAAGTTTGAACAATAGATATATAGTATGAAAAGCCACAAAACCAGTATACAAAACCATAAATAATAGCTATAAACTTGGATAAATAGTTATCGCTAACAAGTTAGCGACACCCAACTATAAGGGGTTGCCAAATAGTTTAGAATTTTATAGTTATCGTTAATTGCATTACGTTAACGACACCTTGCCATGAGGGGTTGCCAAATGGTCTAGGATTTATAGTTCCACCATCAAAAGCGATAAACACATAGGCAAATAAGCATAGAACACCAAATCGAGCAATTATTCAAGTAAAGTATACAACAACGTTTGTGGTTTAAGACCCAAGTATAAAGCATTTAGTTTAGATAAGATGAAATGTCACCCCCAAAATAAAAGATAGAAAACGGGGTATGAAGTTACTCACGTTCAAGAATAAAACTTGATCGGTAAAAGATGAATAACCGGATGGATGAAGTTAACGAGCAAGGCCTAAATGACAATAAAATCTTGGATTTAGAATGGTTGTCTTGAAGATCTTTAAATAAAATAATTGTTGCAAAAACTAATCAATTAAAGTTCAAGGTTTAAAATGTAACTATTTAAGAATTTATAATAACAATCCTTTAAAAATGTAAGTTTGCTCGAAACCGGGTTAAAGTATCTAACCTTAATATTTACTTAACCAATGTTAAGTAATAAGGTGGGAAAAATGCTAAAATGCAAGTTCCTTTGGGACAAAGATACTAAAACGGGTTTTTAACGAGTGTTCGGGTTGTCGGTTCGGGTCTTGACAAATGGTCAAACCCAAAGTCAACTTTCCAACATATTAATTGTTATGAGATAACTCATTAAAATATACTAACACTTAACCAAGTATATAGATCTATTGTTTAGAACTAACAACGCACGTTAAGCGAGTGTTCGGTTTTGTCGGTCCAAACTATGTGATGAGATCAAGTTGGATCCAACAATTCCAAGTACTTAAGAAAATAATTAAAATTAGTTTGTAAACTATTTTTAAAGAAATATACAAGTCTTGATAGCTAAAAACACACTTGTGTGTCTTAAGCGAGTAAAAGTCGGTATAGTTCGGTTTGGTTCGGTCTCCATCTCACAAATAGTTCATAGATGGTTTCTACATGCCCAAATATCATACAGCTTGAATATTGGTTTATAAATGAAGAAAACTTAAATTTTACAACTAAAAAGTTAACTACAAGTCTTTTAAGCAAAAGTTTCGGTTTAGTTCGGTTTTCATCTCCCAACGAGTTCATAGATGGATTCCATATGCTTAATATCAAAGAACTTGTAAAAATGATTTTTAAAACTCAAATCTAGCAATAAACATGTTTAAACAACTATTTTAACAAAACTAGTAAACAAAAGTTCGGTTTCCGGTTTGGACTAGTTTCGGTTAAACCGAGGTTAGTCTTATACAAACCCACACCATGGAACTTGTAAATAAGATGAACAAACAAAAAGGGTTAGAAGATAGTCATAAGTGATATGTATAATAAGTTATGTGTGTGTAAATATATATCAAGAACACGAAGTCCTCCATGAAGCCTTACCTTATGACATTCGAAACTTAACCAACCGGAGTCGGTGAAGTAACAAATAAAGGAAACAAGGGGTGTGTATTATATATATGTTGTACCACCATATTAAAGAGTTAGTAATGTTAGATGAACAAGTTAGAATTAAAGATAAAACTCAGTTTGATTTTTAGAAGTCAAACCTTCAAGAACACAATGAAAATAACCTTAAGATCTTTGAATTTGAGAGAGAATTTGGAGTTGTAGCAGATATTAATGGATGGAAAGGGTGGTGTATATATAGGGTAAGTTGAAATGGTCAAGCATAAAGGGTCTTGCTTGAAAATGGGGTGTTTTGGTCACATGTTTACATAAAAATAGCCAAAAAAACGAGTTGCTGCAGGTATGCCTTCGCGCTACGCGACCGCCCCGTCGCGCCCCGCGAAGGGGTTTATTTCCAGATTTTCAAAAATGGCAGTTTTGGCCCCCGAAGTTCGTTTTAAGTGATTTTAAGCGTTTTAATGACCGAAATGAATGTTTTCAAGACCCAACAAGTGTAAAACAATATTATAACATAAAATCCATCATTTTTATTATATCAAAGGTTTCGGTTTACAAAACGGGTCGGTTTACATCAATAAAGTTTACAAAACAACTACGAATCGAGACCCGAAATTGACGAATGTCACACTTATGGACGTAAAATCTTATGATATGCTTGCTCTATCTTCTAGTTTTACCACGGTTTCTGTCCACCGGCCATATATAGCTTGTTTCTCCCATTGAAGCCAAGGTGAATCAATTTCATCTATATTATATAAGATTTTTAGTACTAGTTATGTGTTTTATGTGCAAAACAATTTACAGTTAACACACATCAATTAACATTTGTGCTTATATTAATGTTGTGCTTATATTAATGTTGATAAATAAATACAGTTGCACCCTTGTGGTCAACACCAAAATGCGGTATGTGACCCCCTTAAAATCAGAGTATTATATTGAGATATTTCTTTGTATCCATGGCAGATGGATATTGATAAGCTAAAGACAATGGCCGGCGTTGTTCGCATTGGTGGGAAGGGGAGCGTTAGAAGGTGCGTTTTTTTCCTGTTATCGAGCATACATATTTAACTTTTACAAAACATGTTTTTACATATATAAACTTTTACATATTTTAACAATAGTAACTTTAAAAATTGTATATATTTTAGAAAAGTTGCATGAGAGATGCTATTAGATGCATAGTGTCATAATACAATTCAGACTTTATATAAATTACTATTTATTTACACACAGAAAGAAGAAGGTTTTGCATAAAACCACAACAACAGATGACAAAAGGCTGCAAAACATTTTGAAAAGAATTGGAGTAAACATAATCCCACAAATTAGCCCTGCTTGCGGTGCGCACATATGATGTATATATGTGTGAACCCTCGGGTGGGCAAAAGTGAAATTGCACTAATTTTGACGTTATTTTACTAATCTCGTGAAAATAACGTTAAAAGTGACGGACGGTTAATCAGGCATCATGTAGTGGCGTTGATAGCCGAAAGACAAGGGTACATGCACCGATCAGCCGGTGTCCCGATGATTGAGTGCTATGTGCCTTATGTCCAAGGCTTGATGCAAAACTACTATCGAGCCAGGGGTCTCACCGGAAGCAGCCTCTCTATCCTTATGGGGTAGAGGTAAGGCTGTCTACATCTTACCCTCCTCAGACCCTACTATAGCTTTGCTATTGGTGGGATATACTGAGTACGATGATGATGATGATGATGATGATAATCCCACAAATTGAAGAAGTTAACATTTTTAAGGATGATACAGTTATCCAGCTTTTAAACCCTAAAGGTACATAGTTTTAATAATAATCATTTGTTCTCTTTTTTATTTGTTTAAAACATTAGTTTTTTTTTTCTTTTTTTTGTGTTTCAGTTGAAGTCTCACTTCCTGCTAACACTTGGGTTGTTAGTGGTTCTCCCAAAACAAAAGGTAGGTTGATGTAATCCAACTAATTTTTATCTTGTTTATTCAAATTATGCCAATACTTGTGATTTTTTAGGTGTTGATTCAGATGCACAAGATTTTCTCCCAGACATTCTTAACCAGTTGGGTATGCACATAACTTATTTATCTTTTTACAATTTTTTATGTTCCTGATAAAAGGAGCCAAGGAGGTATTTATGGTACGAATCAACACTTGACCGAATGTCCGAATGTATAATTACATATCATGTGAATCAATGTAGCTGAATCTAATCATCTAGATAATTATGATTAGTTTTCGTATTTCTCTTTTTTCTATGATTCCTTAAATAATATTAATGCACTCATATATATAACGATCTGTGGTATACAGGGCCCGATAAATTAAGAGAATTAGTTGAAGAGTTACAAAATTCAGGTCTTACAGCAGAAGAAAAAACTTTGATAAAGTCCATATTTTTAAGATACCATATTGGTGTGAATCAAAGTGTTAGCAGAAAAGATTAAGTAGAACAACCGAAGTTGGCAGTTTTAACCAATTTGTTTATATATTAACTGAGTTATGTTGCGTTTTTTTCCTAAAAAATCACACTTACAAGTAGGTAAAACTAGAACAAGTCAACCTTTTTTCATTGCATATTACCTCCATTATTTGTTATATCTATTTTTTTATACTTATTGTCAAGGAGATATTCTTTAGAGGTAAGTACTTAAGCTGATAATCAAAGTGCTTAAAATCTAACCCTTCGTATAACCATCCATTTATTATAATCTTAAAGTTGTAATAATCAAAGTGCTTAAATTTAAAACGGCATAATTTTCAGAAGCAGGCACTTTGGCTGATAAGACAACCGTTTGGGTAGATCGCTTGCAAGGTGTGGCCCAATCTTTTTGGCAGCTTACGACGAAGTAAAACTTCGTGGCCCGTTTTATAATGTCATTGTTCTAAGTGAAACGATGAGGTACGATACACTTTATTTTGTAAGGGAACATAATTCTTAAAAAAGTCGGTTTCTAACCGTTGTCGTATATAGATTTTGTAGTTAAAGGTTAATTATTTATGATTGTGATTTGCAAATTTATTTACTACAAAGCAAGTTCTAGTGTAGCAGATCCTACTTTATAATGCCCTGCCCCTTACCACTCTTACAACTTTGAATATGAAAATATCGCGATTCAAGTTGATGGGTCGGCGTGAACATGACTTGTTTAATAAACAGGTTGATCTGCTAACACTATTGAGTTTTATGTAAAAGTATGAATGCTTGTGGTGCTAAGTTAGTATTTTATGTAAAAGTACAAACGCTTGTGGTGCTATGTCAGTTTATCGTGCTTGCATAACGTTCTTGTTTTGTCATACGTTGTGATGTGTATGTTGTATACTTCCATTACCCTTTCATAGTTTCATTCATAAAGAAAATGTTCGCTCAACGATTAAAATTTCCAAGAAAACACACGGCAAACGCAAGAAAAAACACCATAATATAGCTTACAACTCATCCTTTTGTACTTTGCACAAATTATATAAGCAAGATACATATTTACATCCAAGAAAACACTATTTTACTCCCCATAATGATAATTCCCATGCATTTAAGAAACATAATGAAAAATGAAATGAATAAACCCCCAACAACATATTACAAGAACATTAATAACAACAATAATATAATAATATTATAAAAGTTACAGTCACCAGAAATTTGTGTTTATGTTCCCTATATATCAGTTTAAGTTCATTGATCCGTCTTTGAATAACTTCAAGCTAAGATTATTGTAACGTTCTCGTGAGTATTGTCTAGAGGCCTTCCTCCAATCGGTTCCTGCTTTCATCATTGCGGTGAATTCCTCATAACTTATTCTTCCATCCTGCAAAATTCAAACGAACGTTGGATCGGTTTTTCTTTTTTAGAGAGCGTATTGAAATAGATTACGTGACAATAAATGTAACATCCCGAAATTTCTAAAGTAATATTTATTATATTATTTTGTCGGGTGAAATAAACGAGTTAGTGGAACGATAATAATAATAGCAAAATATGAAGACTTAGTAGGATAATTAGATGGGATTAGATATGGACCAAAAGAAAATATGGGCCTTCGGTCCATGGGTTTAAGGGAGTATAAATACCCCCTTAAACCCCAATCCTTTCCATTCCATCCATTTATCCATCCTAATCTCTGCACACTCCAAAACACACACAACCCGAACCAAGATCCAAAGGCGAGGACCCGAGCTCGTTGGTGCTAGATCGTCGTGACGAACCAAAGCAACAAGACCAGCTCGTGTTTGTAGTTCGACTCATTTACGGTACGTTTATATCGAGAACTTGTTCGTTTAGGTTTGGATTAGTATAGAAATGATAGATCTGTGTTTGTATGGTAAAAACGAATCCAACAAAGCTAAACTTACTGAAAATGGATATGATTTGATGGGTTAATCGATTGATAAAAGAACCCGTAACCTATATGCCTAAATCGCACCCTTTAAACATCGATGTTAGGTCGATTTGATGATTGAGGTTTGTAGGCGCTGGTCAGACGATTCCGTGGATACCTAAATCGAGTTATTTGGTTAAGAAACGAAGACGATTAAGGGATTTAAGGACGAACAGTACCTGCAGCTGGACAACTTCGCCTGCAAACTAAGTTCGCCTGATGACGCCTGCAAAACTAAGTTCGCCTGATGACAACTTCGCTGCAAAGCTAAGTTCGCCTGATGACAACTTCGCCTGCAAAGCTAAGTTCGCCTAAGGTTTAACTACGCCTAAAGCTAAGTTCGTCTAACTGATAACTTCGCCTAAAGCTAAGTTCGCCTAAGGTTTAACTTCGCCTAAAGCTAAGTTCGCTTAAGGTTTAACTTCGCCTAAAGTTAAGTTCGCTTAGAAAATAAATTAAAAACCAAATGGAAAATGTGTTAAGACAGTTAATGTAAATAAAATTTTTCCAAGCTGACCTGGCAGCTCGACCCCAGCCAGGGGCTCTGCCCCTTGGACCCTGCTAGGGGCTGCCGCCCCTAGACCCCGCTGCCAGCCGTTCGTTGTGGGTCATATAAAGATAGAAATACAACATGAGTAGTAGTAGTTAATTGATACGTGTAAATATTATACAGTTAGCCGTGCACAGCTCAAGAAGGGAATAACGATTAACGGAGAGCGTAACAGGATTCAGGTGAGTTTCTAGCCCCATTTATGTGTTATGTTTTCGGGGCTGTGTGCATACTCGATATGTTTGTTAATACGCTTATCCTAAGAGATAAGTGTATGCCTTATGTGAATAATGTGATATGTATGAATGATGGCTTGACGGTACGTGAACGATCTTCGGATATTGCACGTACTGTCAGGTTGTAACGCTAAGTATAAGGTAAGTATGATATGTATGCTTATGTGTATGAATGTGATAAAGTTAAATAAAAAAAAGGAAAGGATGGTTGTATGGTAACGAAGAGGGAATCGAACCCTACTAATATTCGAGAATTAGGGAACCGAACCCTACTAATATTCGAGGAAAGAGGGTACCGAGCCCTAATAATACTCGAGGAAAGAGGGTACCGAGCCCTAATAATACTCGAGGTATGATGTATGGTTGTATGGTAACGAAGAGGGAATCAAACCCTACTAATATTCGAGAACTAGGGAACCGAACCCTACTAATATTCGAGGAAAGAGGGTACCGAGCCCTAATAATACTCGAGGAAAGAGGGTACCGAGCCCTAATAATACTCGAGGAAGGAGGGTACCGAGCCCTAATAATACTCGAGGAATGTAGGGCGTAATGCTCTTTATAACGTAAGATATGAAAGTAAGTTAATACAAAAGAAAGTATGAAAGTATGAAAGTATGAATGTAAGAATATAAGTTTATGTGTATTGTATAGTGTATGATTAACTAGAACTCACTCAGCGTAGCTGACTTTTAGTATGCACGCAGGTGAGTAGGATGAGACAGCTCGCTTGAGGAGACACGTGGCACTGAATAAGAGGCTGGCATCGGAAGACTCAAGACATTTAAGTTTAATGTTTCGTTTATTTTGAAAGACAAAATGATGTTTTAAGACAAGACGTGTTTTGTTATGAAATGTTTTATGAAAGTTTTTATATTCCGCGAAAGTTTTAATGAACTCTGATTTGTAAGAACTGTGTTTATGAGTAAATCCGACGCTAAAGTAAGGCTACCGGGTTCGGGGCCTTACAATAAATAATCTAAATCAGATAATCAACTCTTATATAAAATATATAGGTGGCCATTTGCAAATGAAATGATGAGCACGACACGAAATATGAAAATTAAAATATGAAATTTTATGTTCCATCAACTATAAATATACTCTTTTTTTTTACAAATAATCTGTTTGTAAATATTTGGAAAAAAAAAATTACGATGTATAAGAATATAGGTTGATATCTAAAATGTGTCGAAAACCTCTTTAACTATCGAAACGTAACGACAAAGTCACAGATTTTTATATTTTTTAAATAAAAGGTCTTTTTTCCTTGATTAAATCCTTCTAACTTTTTAAAAAAATCATTACAAAAAATTCTTGTAATCTTATTTGCATAATTTAATCCAGATCGTTTTTTCAGCATTTAAAAACTAAAATTTTAAACCGTATTCATCAGAACCGCTTTCTTCCAAACAGTGTAAAAATCGATTATTACGAACTCAAGTCGAAAAAATCAGTTTCATTAAAAAAATGATAAAATATGTAGAAAATGAATGAATCAAACAAACAAACCTTATCAGTGTCAACATCATGAATAATGGCTGCAATGACTTCTTCATTGATGGGCTCAAGTTCATCAGATAAGGCTTCTCTTAGCTCATCAATCTCAATATATCCGCTTTTATTTTGATCGAAAAATGCAAACGCGTCTTTAAGATGATCGTCGTTGCCCATTTTCCTCAAGTGAACGGAAATTGCAACGAATTCTCCGTAGTTTAAGTACCCATCTCTGTCAACATCTCCCTGTAGAACATAATTTATTAATAAGTAATGCCTGTTATAAGATTAAATATTATTACAATATCAATAACACACTAAAAACATATATAACTTACAGCATCCATAAGTATCTGAAGATCCGCATCCGGGATCTGCTGACCAAGTTTTTGCAAACCAACTTTCAACTCAGTGATGTTTATCTTCCCTTGTTTGCTAGTATCCATCAAATCGAATCCCTGTTTTATTCCCGCAACTTCTTCAGCAGATAAATGTTCAGCAATCACCTGCAATTATAATTTAGAATCATCAAAAAGATTTTCTTATAGTATCCACACAAAAAAAAAAAGAACATGAATTTTTAATGTACCCTTAACGCTCGTTTCTTGAGCTTGTTCATCACCGAGAATTGCTTGAGTCTTGCTTTAACGGTTTCACCCAAAGAAACATTTGGAGCCTTTTTGGCATTTTGTATCCAAGGATGATCTGTAATAAGAAGTTAAAATTAGAACTTTTAAGTTTTTTTATAAACATAACCAAATAATAAGAATTGGTCAATTGGGTTCCTTTTTTATAGCTTTTAACAGGTCACATAGAAAATTTTAAATAAAAAAAAACAGTTATAGAACACAGGCCAAAATCTACCAAATAGTGTCTTTCCGATGCATAAAACCTCATAACTTATCAGTGAAATAATAATATTTTTGTAATAATATTCAGCACACTGTTTATAAAACAATGAAAAATTAGGTACTAAAAATCGTGAAGGGCCATTTTAACCAGTAAACCAAATAGGGCACATGCTAACCCGCGACCCATATTTGGCTCATTTCAACCCGAGAACCATATAGGGACTGTTTTAACCCGCGAACCATATCGGACTCATACTAACCCATAAAGCAAATAAAACCCGTTTTAGCCCGTGAACCATATAAGGCCCATTTGGTCACCTGTACCAAAAAGTAAGGATTTTTTTAGATTACCAAGAACTTCTTGAGCAGTAAGACGCAACTTCGGGTCAGGATTTAGCATCTTTTTAACAAGATCCTTTGCAGAATCAGATACTTTGGGCCAAGGGTCCCTTTTAAAATCTACAACCGATCGAATGATTGCTTGTGCAACTCCTTGCTCAGTTTCTGCAGAAAAAACAACCCATATTTTAAAACATATAATTAATTAATTACAAATCAGTGCATAAACTTTAATGAAAGTGCTTAAATATATATATATATATATATATAGGATGAATATCCTTAATAGGATGAATATCATTACAAAACTGTTAAATTATTTAAGAACTTGAAGGAACCCTTAAAAACTAACATTTTTTATAAATTTTTTTGTATGTTAATGTTATTTGAGTGTAAATTTATCATTTTTTAAATATATATTTACAATTACAATTTTGAAAATTAGTTTTTATAAAAATCTATGTTTTGTTTTACACATATGTACATTTGTTAGTACATAAATTGTACACATATGTAAACTTGTGATTAATATATGTAATCAAAAGTTTTTATATAAAATATGACAAAACTACTCTTAAATAATGTTAATATATAAAAAAAGTTAAAAAAATGTTTGGATGTTTAGAGTTCTTAAGAGTTCTTACCTTTTTTAAAGTTCTTAAATGATAATAACCCACATATATATATATATATGTAATATATAGGGTTAGTATCATTTAAGAACTTTAAAAAAGTTAAGAACTCTAAACATCAAAACATTTTTTTTATATATTAACATTATTTAAGAGTAGTTTTAAAATACCTTCCAATAATGAATAAAATACAAAAATCTAGTGGACCGACAACAATGCTATCAATATTCTATAACGGTTACATAATAAATGTTGCTAAGAAAAAAATGTTGAATTTTGGGATAAATTTGGTACTTTTTTTTCAACTGAATAATTAATGCATAGGTGACAATTATAGCCCATTTATCTAGAAAATAGCTGACTTTGATTTATGCTTTATCACCAAGGGCGAAGCTATGTGGGGATCGGGGGTGGCCCAGGCCACTGCCGTTTTCTCCGTTAGTATGGTAAATTTCGCGATTTTTTTTTGAAATTTTTTATAGGTATTAAGCGCAGTCACCCCCGATGTATTTTTCCAAAGTGCTACCGGTCATTACTGATTTTTTTTATAATTATAATACCCCATCGTTTGGTTTTTTTTCTAAAACCTCGCAATATTTATATACAAAAGTTACAAAATAGCAGTTGAATAGTAAATGATTTGTTTTTATAAATATTTTAGGTCTTTGCAAGTCTTCTTCTAGGTATTCACCCTTAGGGATGAGATCGGTACCGTACCGGTGCCGGTATCGATACCAAAATATTCAATTCGATACCGGTATTGAAGGTAAAATTTGAGATATACCGTTACCAAAACTCAAAACTTTAATATCTATTCGGTACTGATGGTACCAAATCTGTACCGATTTCGGTACCGGTATCAATACCGAATTTGCTTATCCCTACTCACCCTTCTTCTCGCATCATCATGGATATTTTAGGTCTTTGTTGGTTAAAAAATTATTTTAATTTTTTTTATTGTAAGAACAATTGTTTGAATAAATGAAGAAAAATTAGATATATAGATGTCATATTGTTTGATCCTACCCGAATCGAATCACCGACCCGACCCGAATCACCGACACGAACCTAATTGTCGACCCGAAAATTTTTGAGTCCGTGACTTTGGTCACCCCCGTGACTAAGCCCAAGCTTCGCCACTGTTTATCACTAATGGGTCAAGTGGATAAATTTTAAAAACTTTATGAAAAACCGAAATGTGTCGAAAATGACTTCAAATTGTATTTTAAAAAACAAAAGTTGAGTAGAATTTTAATAATATAATACATGTGACCACATTTAATATATGAACAATTTATTAAAGAGATAAACAAAATATGGATCAATCAAACCCAAACCGAATTGATCTGTATTTATAGTTACTCGTTCTGACCCGAACCCATTTCAACCATTTACCCAGCCCATTAACCTAAAAAGGGTTGACTTGGGTTCTATTTATACAAAACGGGTCAAACAAGGAAGCTATAAGAATACGGTTAAAATTGGAATGAGTCAAAAATAAATACAGAATTTTTTTATCAAAATAAGGTTGATTTGTGTTTTATTTATCCCTAACGGGCCAAACGAGTCAGCCCAACCCAACCAAACCCGTTTTGGTCCGTATTTATAGTTGCACGTCCCAACACGAACCCATTTCCAACTGTTACCCTACCCGCCCGACCCACCCTTTTGCCACATGCAACTTAATGTAAAACCTAAAAACCGACCTGCCCAAAATGGTGGGACACCACAAAGCAATATGTATAGGATTACACCGGCACTCCAAACATCAACTTCCAGGCCGTAATTTCTTTTTAGGACCTCGGGAGCCATGTAGTATGGACTACCTACAATCTCATTGAATCTTTCCCCTGCAAAAATGATGAAGAAACATAAATAAATTAGTTTAATGTAAATGTGTTACTAAAAAGACAAATGATCATATAAATGTCATTAGCTACAATCGTGTTTACCTGGTTTGAAGAAAACAGATAACCCAAAATCAATAGCCTTTAAGGCTGCGGTTTCTTTCTTGTTTTCAAACAAAAAGTTTTCGGGTTTAAGATCACGGTGCATAACACCATGCTTGTGGCACATCTGAAATAAAATAAAATAAAAAACAAATTAGAAGCATTAAAATGGAATCAAAGAGAATACGTATTGAAAAACGAGATTTTTTCTCATAGAAAAAAAGGCAGAATCTTAACATAATCAAGAAAACAATTCCTAAAAAGTGGTAACGTGAACTTTTGTTTATTTTCAAAACATTAAGTGAATTTTATATTTCGGCCAAAAACTTACAAACGGGTAACATAAGGTTTAAAGTTTGTAAAACAATTTAATTAAATAAATCATAATTCAGACAAAACACTCAAAAAAGAACGATTTCAAAGAAACAACAAGAGATTCTTTATTCATGGAAAACAAAGAATTGATTCTTAGCATAACCAAGAATACGATGCCCATAAACGGATACCATAAATTTTCTATTTTGCAAAACAATTAAATAAATTATCATATTTCAGAGCAAAAAACTTGTAAAAGATTATCTTTAATTGTATAAACAAGATGCTCCTAATCTCATTAGAAAACAAAGAAACGAATCTTAAAAGTCAAAACTATTAGAACACGATAACATTTTTAACTGGTAAAGCAATTAAGTATATGTATCATAGATCAGATTCAACCAAGACTGCAGTTAAAAAGTTCGTAAAAAAGCAACTAATCATATTCATGACATATATGACAAGAATCTTAGCAACCACATTAAAATCATTTTAGTAAACATTAAGAAAACCACATATTAGTCAAAATTTCCAAAAAAAGGTCAACTTTTCACCTGAATAACCTCAACAATAGTCTTCGTGACACCCGCAGCCGCCCGTTCGGTATAATGACCTCTCGCAACAATCCGATCAAACAACTCTCCACCCTCACACAACTCCATAACCAAATGAACAGCACTATCATCCTCATAAGTATCCTTCAAACTCACAATATTAGTATGTGAAGGCATATGCTTCATAATCTCAACTTCTCTCCTAACATCTTCCACATCAACCCGCGTCCTCAACTTCTTTTTCGATATCGACTTACACGCAAACACCTCACCACTTGACTTATCAGTACACAGATAAGTAACCCCAAATTCACCCCTACCCAATTCTCTACCAAGCACATATGTTTGTTCTATTTGATTCCCAGTTGGGTTCTCTAAAACATAAGGTTTATACCCATTCCCAGTTGGGATCGAACCGCCGTTGTCCAGAGCAAATGGGTTAGGCTTATTTTTCCCTTTATTGGTTTCGAAATCGGTATCGGTGGTAGATGGTACAGCACAGCAATTACCCATGTTTATGATCAAGAAACAAGATAATTCAAATGGGTTATTGAGTATTAGAAGAAACTAGTACCAGTATTGAAGGTTTTGATGAGTAAAAATTGGAGCTTGATGATCAAGAAACAGATAATTGCAGTGGGTCAAAAGGGTTTTCAATTAAAAATCAAATCTTGAAATTAGGGCTTTGAAATCAAGATTTTTGATCAGGAATTGGGTGTAAAAATGGGAGCTTGGTGATCAAGAAACAGTTAATTGAAGTGGGTCAAAAGGGTTTTCAATTAAAAATCGAATCTTGAAATTAGGGTTTTGAAAATCAAGATTTTTGATCAAGAAATTAGGTGTAAAAATGGGAGCTTTGTGATCAAGAAACAGAACATTGAAGTGGGTTATGGTGAATTTGAAGTGGGTCAAATGGGTTTTGATGAATTGATTGGATCTTGAACTTATGGGTTTAAAAGCAAGAATCTTGATCAAGAATTGTGAGTAAAAATGGGAGCTTGGTGGGATGAATAAAGAGGGTGTTGAAGAAGAAGATGAAATGAGGAATTTTTCAACAGCTCAGCCACCATTGGGTCAATGCTGTTTCGTGGACTGTTCCTGCCCATGCCAGTGTGTTAAACTTTTAATGTTATTATAAATTGTTATTTTATTATTATGTTAACTAGGGTATAGCCCGTGTTACACACGGATGGAAAAACATGTCAACAAATATAATAAATTTAAATAACAAATTCAAGTAACACAAAACTTCTTCAAACTTTCGGACCAAAACGTTAACCATTTACTTTGTCTAGATATTAACAATTAAAAGTTACAATAAATTAATGTACACCGAACAAATAAAAAAATCAACAAAAGACAAAGACATGTTCATTCATATTAAACCACCATCAACTTCTTCAAACATTCTACAAAAAGAAACTCATTTTGCTTCACAACCTGAAAATATAATAAAACAATAGCATCCAAATTAAATATATTATAATAAATAATACTATTATTAGAATAAATTGTTAAACTTCTTCAAACATTCTACCAAAAGAAACTCATCTTGAACACTTATTTTTTATTTTTGACCAATCTTGCAACAAAATTTTAAATCACTAACATTAATATTTTGTTAAACTTGCAAATCTTAAAAACGTTTTACAATGAATTTTATGTTGACTTTGAAAATATTAACTTTATCATAAAATCGGTTGCTAAATAAGTATATATATATGTGTGTGTGTGTGTGTGTGTGTTAAAAGGAAAATCAAACCCGAGCTGACCCATTAAAAAATATATATTTAACTCTAAAAAGTTTTGAAATATAATTTCTTATTATGGAAATGTCAAATCCGTTTTAAACTAATTTATTGACTACTTAACAAAAATAGTTTGTAAAAACAATAAAGAATTTAATTTGTTCTTATTTGAAATTCAAAAATTTGACCACAAATTAAAACATAATAGGATTAGATAATATTAATTTTGTTAAACGTATTATGTATTGAAACTTTCTAAGCATAAGTTTGAATATAATAAACCGGTTTATTGTAAATAATTATCTCCAAAAATAATATATAGATTATAAAAAAATACTATTATTAGAATAATTATACATTGAATATTATAAATTAAAAATATAAATTATATTCAAATAATCATGTCCAAAAATAACCGATTGATTATAAAAAAAGTATTATTAGAATATATTATATTCTAATATTTAATATTTCCATGTTTAAGGTTTTTCGAAAATCAGTTAATATTTAATAATAATACATTGAGTAATTTAGGAATCAAATAATAACAATAATAAAAACATAAATTATTTCCTTAATTATCGTTTTTATAGTCAAAGCTTTAAATAGAATTTGAATTACAAATTATAGTAAACATGTCAACTAATAATGGATTAAGTTAATGTACATTTATATTTTTAAAAAATTTTAGAATAAATTATATTTGGAAGATCAATGTTATGCTTTAATATGTATTTTAAAGATCAATATTATAATATAGTAAATTTAGTAAATTTATAATTTAGTACATATTAATAAAAAAATTAGTAAATTTATAATTACTAACGTTAATATTTTGTTAAATCACTAACATTAATAATTTGTTAAACTTGGAAAACTTAAAAACGTTTTACGACAAATGAATTTTCAAATAACTTTGGAAAGATTGTTTAAATTTATGTTGACTTTGAAAAGATTAACTTTATCATAAAATCGGTTGCTAAATAAGTATATGTGTGTGTGTGTGTGTGCGTGTGTGTGTGTAAAAAGGAAGATCAAACCCGAGCGAAACCATTAAAAAAATATGTATTTAACTCTAAAAAGTTTTGAAATAAAATTTGTTATTATGGAAATGTCAAATCCTTTTTAAACTAATTTATTGACAGCTTAATAAAAATAGTTTATAAAAACAATCAAGAATTTAATTTGTTTTTATTTGAAATTCAAAATTTTGACCACAAATTAAAACACAGTAGGATTAGATAATATTAATTTTGTTAAACGTAATATATATAGAAACTTTCTAAACATAAGTTTTAATATTATAAACCGGTTTATTGTAAATAATTATCTCCAAAAATAACATATTGATTAAAAAAAAAAATACTATTATTAGAATAATTATACATTGAATATTATAAATTAAAAAAATAAATTAGATTCAAATAATCATGTCCAAAAATAAACAATTGATTATTAAAAAAAAGTATTATTAGAATGTATTATATTCTAATATTTAATATTTCCAAGTTTAAGGTTTTTCGAAAATCAGTTAATGTATAATAATAATACATTGAGTAATTTATGAATCAAATAATAACAATAATAAAAACATAAATTATTTCCTTAAATATTGTTTTTATAGTAAAAGCTTTAAATATAATTTGAATTTCAAATTATAGTAAACAGGTCAACTAATAACGGATTAAGTTAATGTACATTTATATTTTTAGAAAATTTTAAAATAAGTTATATTTGAAAGATCAATATTATACTTTAATATGTATTTTAAAGATCAATATTATAATATAGTAAATTTAGTATATTTATAATTTAGTAAATATTAATAAAAAAATTAGTAAATTTATAATTAAATTTTTGGAATATTAAAGATTAATATTATATATGAAACAAATAATTTACAAACAAATTTATTAAACATTCAAAACAATTGTATTATTAAATCGAAGTTTTTTACTTTTGATAATACTGAATCAAAATTGGCCGGAAAAATTATAAAGCGATAAGTTAAAGTAAGCTAATACTAGGCCACCAGATTAGATCAGACGAGTATTGATACGTGTAACTTGTACAGTCAGCCGAGCTCAGTTAGAGAAGGGATTTACAGCTATCAGAAAAAGAAGCAGAATTCAGGTGAGTTTCTAGCCCCATTTATGTGTTATGTTTTCGGGGCTGTGTGCATACTCAATATGTTTGTTAATACACTTATCCTAAGAGATAAGTGTATGCCTTATATGGATAATGTGAAATATATGAATGATTGCTTGACGGTACGTGAACGATCTTCGGATATTGCACGTGTCGTCAAGGGAAGTGACTAGCTCTTTACATGGATATTAAATAATAAAGTATAGTGTTCCTTTTATGGAAGGTATAGTGTTCCTTTTATGGATAGTAAAGTGTTCCTTCTATGGATAGTATAGTGTTCCTCCTATGGAAATTATATATGGTAGGGTAATGGTAATGGTTCTTTTAATAAATATTACGTGACGATCCTCCTATGGATATTTATACAAGGTTAAGGTAGTAATATGTGTCTTCGGATACGGGAAGTAATATATGGGAATAAATTGTATGATACCTGATTAACTAGAACTCACTCAGCGTAGCTGACTTTTAGTATGCACGCAGGTGAGCCGATTACAGAGCTAGCAAGAGGATGACGCATGGCATGGATTGAACGGCTGGCATCTGAAGAAAGAAGTAAAGATGTTTTGAATATAAAGTTTTGTGTTATGGTATCAAAGAAAAGATTTAATGTTTTGTAACAAATGATTGATGTTTTATATTCCGCGAAAAGTTTTAATAAACTCTGATTTGAAGGACTGTGTTTATGAGTAAATCCGACGCTAAAGTAGGGCTACCGGGTTCGGGGCCTTACATCAAAAATTGGACAGAAATTATGTTTGTTAATATTTAGTAAAAAAAAAACAATAACAAATTGGACGGAAAAAAATCAGAAATTGGACGGAAATTCACTTCTTAATATTTAGTAAACAAAACAATAAGAAATTGGACAGAAAATTTAAGAATTGGACAAAGAAAACAATAAAAAATTGGACGAAAAAAATTAAGAAATTGGACGGAAAAAATTAAGAAATTGGACGGAAATTCACTTCTTAATATTCACTAAACAAAACAATAATAAACTGGCCGAAAAATCTCAAAAAACATAAAATATGCTTATAACAAAGTGGCCGGAATATATTCATCGGATATTATAATAAATAATTAACTCTATATGCAAGAATGGATTGTTAATTACCTTTAATATATTCATCGGAGAATCGATCTGTTATAATCATCATTAGTTGACCAAAAAAAAACCTTATTGTTGGAATTACGTATGCCCGAGACACATACTTAAACTAATGTGGCTAACTGTGTTTGATCCAAGTCGGGTCATACCCAATAACAAGCTAGACAACACCAAATGTATTCTTTTAGTGATTTGATCATTTAAACGAATACCGAACACTACGTGTTTAGAAAATTGGTTTTCTAAACAAACACACTTGAGGATTTAAATAAATTATCTGGATAATTTGTTTATATAAATAAATTATTTAATTGGTTAAATAATTACATAAATGTATGTACAATTTTATAAAAGTGAGTTTTATAAAATAAATGGAGGTGTTTTAAATGGTTAAAACAAAACACAAAAAAAAAAAAAAAAAAAAAACAAAAAAAAAAAAAAACAAAACCGGCCACCCCATGTGGGTGGAGGGTTTGGTCCCATCCAAACTTTTGTCCTTTTGTGTTGACCACCTTTTATTAATAACCATTCACAAGACATGCATTTTGGTTCTTGTCTCATTTTGAATTTCAAGTAATCAAAAACATCCTCTCTTTCTCCCTCTAAAACTCACGGCCACTTTGGCCAATTTTGGGGTTTTGGTGAGCTTGATTAAAGTGTTCAAATCCTAGCATCAATTGGTGTTGTTGATTCAAAGCTTGGGGTATTCAAAGCTTGAGGGTTTCTCCTTTGCAACCTTGCCATTTGAAGACATCATCATCTTCATCCACCTACATCTTCTTCTAAAGGTAGAAGAGGTACATTTTACATTTTGTGAGCATTTTGTTCTTGTAATATTGATCCTTGCTCTTTGGGTTTTAGTTTTAACATAATGGTATGTTCATAACAAGTTTTAAAATCTTAGCTTCCGTTGCGTTTTTCATGTTAAAATGGTTAACTTGAAACTTTGATAACCTTGTATAAAATCCAACAATGGCATCAAGAGCCGGTTACAAGGACTTATGCTTCTTACATGTTCATAGATTTCGGGTTTTTCATGGGTGAAAAAGGGGTCCGAAATTTTGGTGGATTTTACCCCTCATGGATTTGTAAGATCTTGACATGCATGGAAAGATCTTAGGAAACCATTATTAACATTTGGATGTTGAAAATAAAATAAAGAAAAATAATAATAAAAAAAATTTGGGCCGTAGCCTCTTGGGGGGGGGGGCCGATTTTATTTGGTGATTTTGGGCATTGGTTGCTTAGGTTGCATGCTTAGAACATTTGGTATGTTTGGATGTGTCATAACCGAAACCTAGACCTTGGATGTGTTGATTGTTGTTTGTGTATGTTGATTATGTTTATTATTCAATATGGTTGTAATAATTCATAATCTTAGGCTTGTGTAATTTATTTATTCATAAGTTGGTTTGTAATAAATAGATTAGTTGCATTTTCTTTTTTTTAGAAAAATATGTATTAGGATACATTTTGTAAAAATTGAAGATGCAAGAATTGGTGGATTTGGGCCTTGGACCGAAATTTTGGGCTTGTTGGGCCTCACCGGCCCATCATGGGATTCAAGCCCATTAGGCCCATAAATTTCACTCTTGGGCCCAAGAAGACTTTTGGAAGTTTGGAGCCCATTAACAAGCCCAACAAGAACACAACAACTTGGAAAGGATACTTGAAGCATTTGGATGCAAGGTCAAGTGGGAGTCAACATTCCATCCTTGTGTCATGTTTTGTCCCTTAGGTGTGACTTATGACCTATACTTGTTTCGGCTAACAAGTATGGTCAAACTTAGTGGTTCTCGGTTATGACTATATTTTGCATGTGTATGCTTGGTTGTTTGTTTTACTTTATGTAATGTGTGGTTGATAGATATTAGGATATCCAAACCGTCACATAGGAACGACAACAAGCATAAAACGGGTTCTAATATATATTTGGTAATATCGCGTCAATTAGTTTAATTAAATGGGTTTATTAAAACTAAGCGATTACTCACATATAATAAAATTGGTTTTATTATAACTTGAACCTTGAAAATTGGTTTTCAAAATCGCCATATTACTAAATGCATGTTAGGATATGGCATAATGTTTTTCAAACTAGAATATTGGAAAACTTAAAAATCCCTTTTTCATAATTACCAAAGAAACAAGTCTAACACCATCCTTTTGTATGACACTTAACGTATTAGGAAACTTTTAATGGGATAAAGGTCACCTAACCATTTTGAGCAAACTAATATACTTAGGGTAATATTAACATATTTGTGGGATAAAGGTCACCTAACCACTTGTATGTTAATCTTACATGTCTATACAAGTAGGACGACTTGAATTGGAAACCATGTGATAAAGGTCACCTAAGCATGGGATCTAATGGTGTTGATGGGATAAACATGCCAACACGAAATAAGGATTTCGAATGGTCCCATACCTCTAGAAGTTGCAAAGGGTTGCAATTGTCAAGATTGACTACCTTGTTAAATCAAATAACGGGATAAAGGTCACCTAACCGAAATTTGATTTATCGTTGGATTCTAGAATTTAATTATTTTTTTAAAATTTGGAATAAAAGGGTATTAATAATTAAATTGTTTATAATACTAAAATGAAACTTTGTTAAATTTTGTAGATGGCCGCTAACAATGCTAACACCTCTACCCATAACACCCGTAACCTATCCTTAAGAACCATCCTTGAAAAGGATCGTCTAAACCATAATAACTTTATGGATTGGTATCGCAACTTGAGAATAGTTCTCAAACAAGAAGAGATATCATATGTCTTAGACGATCCCATTCCCGACGAGCCTAACGTGGAAGATGAGGAGGCTTATAACGATTGGGTCAACTACACCAAAGATTCGGTGCAAGCCTCTTGCCTCATGTTAGCGACTATGATTCCCGAAATCCAAAAGGATTTCGAGCATCATGGGGCATACGACATGATAACTCAATTGAAGGAAATGTTCCTTCAACAAGCTAGAGCCGAACGTTTCGAAACGGTTCGAGCGTTTCATGCATGTCGTATGGAGGAAACCCAAAGCGTCTCATCTTATGTCCTAAAGATGAAAAGCTACATCGAAAAGCTTCGTAGGTTGAATTGTCCCGTGTCTAATGAGTTGGCTACGGATTTGATCCTCAACTCTTTGACCAAAAGGTTTGAAACCTTTGTCATGAATTATAACATGAATGGGTGGGACAAAAGCATTGGTGAGCTTCACGCAATGCTAAGAACGGCCGAAGCGGGAATGGGTAAAAAGGTTTTACCCGTTCTAACAATCAATGAAGGAAAAAGGGGACATAACTCCAACCCCAAAGCAAGTGTTGCTAAGGGCAAGGGCCACGTCCAAGGAAAGGGAAAGAGGAAAGCCATCACGCCCATCAAACCGAAGGAAAAGAAGCAAAAGGTTGCGGCGCAAGATCCATGCTTTGAGTGTGGAGAGATAGGTCATTGGAAAAGGAATTGTCCGACCTATCTCAATGCGTTAAAAGATAAGAGGGATGCGGGGCATACCTCAGGTATTATCTTTACTATACATATTGAACTAAATGTTATTTCTTCAAATACATGGGTACTTGATACCGGATGTGGAACTCACATTTGCAATTTGTTGCAGGGGTTCAAAAGAAGTAAACAACTCAACAAAGGGGACATTAGTCTCTTTATGGGCAATGGAGCAAGAGTTGAAGTCCAAGCCCAAGGAGACTACTTGTTAAAGCTTCCAAGTGGTTTGGAAGTAATTTTGAAGAATGTTTTGTATGCTCCTAAGTTAAGGAGAAACATTATTTCCGTGTCCCTTTTAAAACAATGTGGCTTTGATCTTAAGTTTATTGATTATGATATTCATGTTTTGATGAATGGCATATTTTATTTTAAAGCTATACCCATGAATGGTATATATGAAATAGATCAAAGTGGTATGTCACATAGTAGTTCAATGTACAATGTCAGCACCAAGAAACTCAAGAAGGACTTGGGTGATTCCTATCTTTGGCATTGTCGCCTTGGACATATAAGCAAGAATCGCATGCAAACTCTTCGCAAGAGTGGTATTCTAGAAACAAATGAGTATGATTCATTTGATGTATGTGAATCTTGTTTACAAGGCAAAATGACAAAGCAACCCTTTAATAAAACTTTTGAAAGGTCAAAAGAATTATTGGGTATCATACATTCGGATGTATGTGGTCCTTTTAGACCAATGACTAGGAATGGTGAAAGATACTTCATTACCTTTATTGACGATTATAGTCGATATGGTTATGTGTACTTATTGAAACACAAAGATGAAGCTTTTGAAATGTTCAAAAACTTCAAAACTGAAGTAGAAAGACAACTCAAGACCACAATCAAAGTACTTCGTAGTGATAGAGGAGGTGAATACCTAAGTGGTGTTTTTCAAGATCATCTTAAGAGTTGTGGAATTATTTCACAACTTACTCCACCTGGAACACCACAACATAATGGTGTGTCTGAAAGGAGAAATCGTACCCTATTAGATATGGTTCGATCGATGATGGCTAGAAGCACTTTACCTCTATCATTTTGGGGCTATGCTTTACTTTCCGCTGTTCGCATATTGAATATGGCTCCAACCAAGAAAGTGGAGAAGACACCTTTTGAAATATGGCATGGAAAGGCTCCATCGCTATCATTCTTAAAAGTTTGGGGTTGTGAAGCTTATGTAAAGCAATACACCCCAAACAAATTAGAAGTCCGATCCACTAAATGTATCTTTATAGGTTATCCTAAAGATGATATAGGATATTACTTTTACGACCCTAGTGAGCAAAATGTTATTATTGCTCGAAAGGGTAAGTTCTTAGAAACTAAGTTCCTTGAGGAAGGAACTAATAGTAGAACAGTGAAATTTGATGAGGATCAAGAATCACAAGATGATACACAATTGGTTGATACTAGCACTCAACAAGAGGTTGTTGAAAGTGATCAAGTGGTTGATCAAAACACACAAAACGTTCGCAGATCTGGTAGAGTTAGCAATCCACCTGAAAGATATGGATTTTTTGTAGAAGGTTGCTACGTGGTAGATTCTGATGAACCAACCACATACCGTGATGCAATGTCCAAGAATGATTGTGACAAGTGGCTTGAAGCCATGAACGTTGAGATGCAATCCATGTATGACAACCAAGTTTGGGAATTGGTTGAACTACCACTCAACTCCAAAGCTGTTGGAAGTAAGTGGGTTTTCAAAAGAAAAACTGATATGCATGGAAACTTGGATACTTATAAAGCAAGACTTGTAGCTAAAGGTTTCACTCAAACTCAAGGGGTTGATTATGATGAAACTTTTTCGCCTGTGGCAATGCTAAAGTCTATTAGGATATTATTTGCCATAGCTGCACATTATGATTATGAAATTTGGCAAATGGATGTCAAGACCGCTTTCCTAAATGGATATCTTGAGGAAGATGTCTATATGGTTCAGCCTGAAGGTTTTGTCGATCCGAAACATCCTAATAAAGTATGCAAGTTAAAGAAATCAATCTATGGATTGAAACAAGCATCTAGAACTTGGAATCATCGTTTTGATGAAGAAATCAAAAATTTTGGATTCATCAAGAACGCTGATGAGGCTTGTGTGTATAAAAAGGCTAGTGGGAGTATAATTACCTTCTTAGTATTGTATGTCGATGACATTCTACTATTTGGAAATGACATTCCAACCATGGAAAGCGTTAAGGCTTGGCTTGGAAGTAGATTTTCCATCAAGGATCTTGGTGAAGCTGCCTATATTTTGGGAATAAAGATCTATAGGGATAGGTCAAGGCGCTTGATAGGTTTGAACCAAAGTACATACATTGATAAGATCTTGAAAAGGTTCAAGATGGAAAACTCCAAGAAAGGTTTTGTACCTATTCAAAGAGGGACCATATTGAGTTCAGCTCAATGTCCAAGCTCAAAGGGTGAGCAAGAGACGATGAAACAAATCCCATATGCTTCTGCTATAGGATCCATCATGTATGCGATGATATGTACTAGACCGGATGTGTCATGCGCTTTGAGCATGACAAGCAGATACCAACAGAATCCAGGAAACAGTCATTGGATGGCTGTTAAGAGCATATTGAAATACCTTAGGAGAACTAAGGATATGTTTCTGATATATGGATCTGGTGAGGAGGAACTCGCTATAAAAGGTTACACGGATGCGAGCTTCCAAACTGATCGAGATGATTCTCGATCACAGTCTGGGTATGTGTTCACTCTTAATGGAGGAGCTGTCTCTTGGAAGAGCTCAAAACAGGAAGTGGTAGCATTGTCCACTACAGAATCAGAATACATCGCCGCTTCATTGGCAGCTCAGGAAGCTGCATGGTTGAAGAAATTCATTACTGATCTAGGGGTGGTCTCTTCCATTCAAGACCCCCTAGAAATCTTTTGTGACAACGAGGGTGCGATTGCACAAATCAAGGAACCTCGTTCGCACCAAAAGACAAGGCACATAGAGCGGAGATTCAACTACATAAGGGATGAAGTTGAAAAGGGAAAGATATGTATTCGCAAAGTTGGAACTGATCAAAATCTTGCGGATCCATTCACGAAGCTCCTAGAAAGACCGAAACATGAGCGTCATGCGAGTGGCTTAGGACTTCGATATTCTAGTAATTGGATTTGATCTATTTTGTATTAAAGTTTAAAAGACTTTTGTAATTTAACTCTTTTATATGATTATGGAATCTTGAGTTAAATTCTAATTTTGCATGTTTAATCCATGAATAAGTTATCTTATTCTAAAAGTCCGTAGTCGATCACATTTGTGGGAACAAATATGAAGCAAGACTATTATGAACTAGGATTGGTGGATATTCATAAGGAATGAATATAGAACATAGGTATGCTGCCAAGGTTCATAGATATTTGTGGGATACAAATATTGGACTGACCCGCTCTCAATATTACTACATGGAGTCGATTGACCTGATCATTAGTAATTTTGAGTAAAGGAGAATTTCATATTATCCTTAGACCTGAGATGTATACTGGGTCTTGATTTTCACCAAGTATTACACTTTGACTCTCCCCTTCGCTATTCGTAAAAGATGGTATATAAGGATGAGCTCGGGTGGAGTATAAAGTGATAGTGAGAGGCGTATACAATCAAGAAGGAATTTGTTCCTCTTATGTGTTGAGAGTTTAGATGTCTAAGGCCTGATAAAGTTGAATTGTAAAGAGAATGATCGCCTATGTCTCTTAGATCCAACATGACATCTAGTAACAAAGGGATATAATGATAGATTCACCTAAATCATATCAAGTAAGGGACTTGAAGGGATGATGTTATTGAATGGCACTTCGTCAAACACATTAGGGGTGGTGAACTGTTGTTAGGCGGTATTCACCACTTGCATTAATTTTCTATGTATCTCGTGCAAGTGGGAGATTGTTGGAATTACGTATGCCCGAGACACATACTTAAACTAATGTGGCTAACTGTGTTTGATCCAAGTCGGGTCATACCCAATAACAAGCTAGACAACACCAAATGTATTCTTTTAGTGATTTGATCATTTAAACGAATACCGAACACTACGTGTTTAGAAAATTGGTTTTCTAAACAAACACACTTGAGGATTTAAATAAATTATCTGGATAATTTGTTTATATAAATAAATTATTTAATTGGTTAAATAATTACATAAATGTATGTACAATTTTATAAAAGTGAGTTTTATAAAATAAATGGAGGTGTTTTAAATGGTTAAAACAAAACACAAAAAAAAAAAAAAAAAAAAAAAAAAAAAAAACAAAACCGGCCACCCCATGTGGGTGGAGGGTTTGGTCCCATCCAAACTTTTGTCCTTTTGTGTTGACCACCTTTTATTAATAACCATTCACAAGACATGCATTTTGGTTCTTGTCTCATTTTGAATTTCAAGTAATCAAAAACATCCTCTCTTTCTCCCTCTAAAACTCACGGCCACTTTGGCCAATTTTGGGGTTTTGGTGAGCTTGATTAAAGTGTTCAAATCCTAGCATCAATTGGTGTTGTTGATTCAAAGCTTGGGGTATTCAAAGCTTGAGGGTTTCTCCTTTGCAACCTTGCCATTTGAAGACATCATCATCTTCATCCACCTACATCTTCTTCTAAAGGTAGAAGAGGTACATTTTACATTTTGTGAGCATTTTGTTCTTGTAATATTGATCCTTGCTCTTTGGGTTTTAGTTTTAACATAATGGTATGTTCATAACAAGTTTTAAAATCTTAGCTTCCGTTGCGTTTTTCATGTTAAAATGGTTAACTTGAAACTTTGATAACCTTGTATAAAATCCAACACTTATAACATCTCCTCTGAGAAACGATCAATTGAACGGAATTGAACCGATTAAAGACATCAATAACCTTGGAAGTGAAGAAAAACATGGTAGATTAAACAATTGTTGGTAAATACTGTAGACGTACGATGTTGGATCTGAGCGACGAAATTAGGGTTCGTATGTTCTTGAAGAGGTTAGAGAGAAAAATGAGTGTTGAAATTAATGGTGGGTTATGAAAAATCTTCCAAATATAAGATTTTTGTAACATCCTAAAATTTAATGTCGAGTAAAGGAAGTTATGTTTAGTGATTTCGCGTAATTAATTAATATCGGGTAAGGAGCGGGTCATGTACTTAGATTAATTGAGATTGGGTTAAGTGAGAATGGGATCTAGGGGATATAAATATCCCCTAAACCCAAAATATCTTTCATTCTATCTTATTATTAGCTAACACTCCAAAACACACACACCACACACCATAACTTCGCCGGCGGCCGGGAGAGGGAGATCGAGATCTGAGAGAGCGAGAGAGAGAGACTAGTTGTGACTAACAAGTTAACCGAGATCCAAACACGCTCAAGAAAGGTATGATTCTTGATCTTTGAAGTTTAAAGATCCGAGCTTTTAGTGTATAAACGACCGAAAATGGTCGGGAAGCGTAGTGGTTGATGTTGGACCGTAACAAGGGTGTAAAAATCGCTCGAAATGTTGGACAGAAACCGAAACAGCGGCTGATCTGGGCAACTTCGCCTGCATCTGGGCAATTTCGCCTTCAAAGCGATAACTTCGCCTTCAAAGCGATAACTTCGCCTTCAAAGCGATAACTTCACTTACGGCTAAGTTCGCCTGATGACAACTTCGCCTGAGGCCAAGTTCGCCTAATGGATAACTTCGCTTACGGCTAAGTTCGCCTGATGACAACTTCGCCTGAGGCCAAGTTCGCCTAATGGATAACTTCGCTTACGGCTAAGTTCGCCTGATGACAACTTCGCCTAGAGCTAAGTTCGCCTGAGGTTTAACTTCGCCTAAAGCCAAGTTCGCCTGATAACTTCGCCTAAAGCTAAGTTCGCCTAAGGTTTAACTTCGCTTAAAGTCAAGTTCGTTTAGAAAATAAATTAAAAATCTAATGAAAAATGTGTTAAGACAGTTAATGGAAATAAAATTTTTCCAAGCTGATTTGGCAGCTCGACCCCAGCCAGGGGCTCTGCCCCTTGGACCCTGCTAGGGGCTGCCGCCCCTAGACCCCGCTGCTAGGGGCGCTGCCCCCGGACCCCCGTTCGTTGTGGGCCATATAAAGATAGAAATACATTATGAGAAGTGATAGTTAATTGATACGTATACTTGTTATACAGTCAGCCGTGCACAACTGAAGAAAGGGATTACGATTAACGGTGAACGTAACCGTGTTCAGGTGAGTTTCTAGCCCCATTTATGTGTTACGTTTTCGGGGCTGTGTGCATACTCAATATGTTTGTTAATACACTTATCCTAAGAGATAAGTGTATGCCTTATGTGGATAATGTGAAATGTATGAATGATTGCTTGATGGTACGTGAACGATCTTCGGATATTGCACGTACTGTCAGGTTGTAACGCTATGTATAAGGTAAGTATGTTATGTATGTTTATGTGTATGAACATGATAGAGATAATAGAAGAAAGAAATGATAATGTATGGTTGTATGGTTACGAAAAGGGTACCGAGCCCTAATAATACTCGAGGTATGATGTATGGTTGTATGGTTACGAAAAGGGTATCGAGCCCTACTAATACTCGAGGTATGATGTATGGTTGTATGGTAACGAAGAGGGAATCGAACCCTACTAATATTCGAGAACTAGGGAACCGAACCCTACTAATATTCGAGGAAAGGGGGTACCGAGCCCTAATAATACTCGAGGAAAGAGGGTACCTAGCCCTAATAATACTCGAGGAAAGAGGGTACCGAGCCCTAATAATACTCGAGGAAAGAGGGTACCGAGCCCTAATAATACTCGAGGAATGTAGGCGTAATGCTCTTTATAACGTAAGATATGAAAGTAAGTTAATACAAAAGAAAGTAAGAAAGTATGAAAGTATGAAAGTAAGAAATTATGAAAGTATAAAAGTATGAATAAAAGAATATAATTTTATGTGTATGGTATGATTATGTGATTAATTAGAACTCACTCAGCGTAGCTGACTTTTAGTATGCACGCAGGTGAGTAGGTTGAGGCAGCTTGCTTGAGGAGACACGTGGCACTGAACAAGAGTCTGAAATCTGAAGACTTATGATGTTTAAATTTTAATACTTTAATGTTGAAAGACAAATGATGTTTTGAGACAAGTTATGAATTATGTAATGTTTTATGAAAGTTTTATATTCCGCGTAAATGTTTTAATTAACTCTGATATTTAGAACTGTGTTTATGAGTAAATCCAACACGAAAGTAGGGCTACCGGTAACGGGCCTTACAATTTTTAAGTGTGTGGTGAATATGACACGTGGCAGCATTATAGACACTCTTAGAATGGAAAGATAGTGAGTTAGAGGCCTAGGTGGACAACCTAGTAGAAGGACATGTGGAAGACTTGTGTTGATTTATTATATTGGTAAGATTTTGAGTAAATCAAACATAGGATATTTAGGTTTTAACATAATTATTCTTTGAGAAATAGCTTTTTTTCTATCGGAACCTTCTACTTCTAAACATTTAGACTACGTGTAGTGGAGTGACCTGAGTACAATACCGCCCTGATGTTGCCGTGAACACCCCATGGAGATTCTTGGGTGGGCGACGTTCCCTTGTCGTCCGGTTGTGTTTGAGAAATAATAATATTTTTATTATGTTGTGTGTGTAATATATATATATATATATGTGTGTGCGTGTGCGCGTGTGAGTGAGTGATGCGAGGGGCAATATTGGGCTATAAAACATTACACCCTAAAATAAAAATCACATCCCTTGCTGACGTGACGTCAGTATCAAAAATCGCCCTCAATGTTGTGCAGCTCATCCACTATATAGCCTTAGAGTTAGCCATTATACATTAGGCTTCAGTATATTTTGTTCGGTTCGGCTCTCAGGCTTAAACTTTAAGGTGACTTGATCATGTTAATGGCACAAATCTTAAGTATAACTATGGGTGTGAGTTGTATTAAAACGGATAGGACCAAGATCGAATATGATTTTTTTAGACAAAAAGTTTCACGACTTTGTTTTTATTCAAACAAAACCTAAATTCACCCCAGACACAAGACCGAGCCATATATGCTTAGTCCTAGGTATAATACATATGACATTTCACCAATAGAAAGATATAACGAAAGTTCGAAAATTAGAAACAGTCAAAATGTGTGTTTAATTGTTTATACATAACTTAAAGGGCATGCTTGCAATTTTCAACCAAATGCCCACATTATTATAGTTATATAAAAATGATGCCCAGGTTTGTTACCTAAAATGCAATTATATAAAGTACAAATCAGAATGCAAACAATCAAGTTTGGATAGATATTTTCACATAGATGTTTGTTTCTTATATAAGCCATTGTTAAGTTCAGATATAGTTTTCATATAGATACTTGCTAACCATTTTATTAACTTTTAAGGTATATAACCAAATGAAAGCTGCTCAACAACTCTCAATATTTTTAACCACACATGGTTCGTGATAGTAGTTAAGATAGTACTATCAAATACAATATCATCATTTGAAATATGTCAAACGACGGGTACGAATGATTAAGTGGCATACGTGATAGTTTATATCAAGTGTAAAGTGTTTTGATGTCTTAATAAAATTGATTACTAAGGCTTCAAGCAAAACTGATTAATATATGAAACTTAACTATCTAAAAGTGACATAATTTAAACAAACAAACGTACTTATTGTAATGTATAGAGAGGATAGATACACATATAAAGTAGCATAATTTAAAATCACATATAAATAGCACATTACTGATTACTCTTACAAATTTTAAGAAGCTTGACGCGACACATACTTTTTCTTTATATGTCCTTTCTTTTATGGACTACTCTGAATTAGAGGTGCACAAACCGGTTAAAATCCTAAACTAGTTTGGGTTCGAACGAACTAGTTCCTAGTATGAATTAACTGGTGTTCACATTAGAAAATAAAAGGGGATCTAAATGTCATTCATGAAATTTGTGTGTCAACTTTAGAATTTAGTTCATTCTAGTGCCACAATTGAAATATATAGTAGTAAGACTAATAGAATGTAACATATGTAATGTGCCATATTTTGTTGCAAGTGAGATGATCAATATTTTAAGCATTTGGCACCCAACAAAGTCCAAAAGTAAGGACCTGTTATTCCATATTTCCATCAATTATTATAAAATTCCAAACCATTCAAACAACTGCTATTATTAAGCAATGATTAATTAATTATTCATAATATAAAACATGCGTTATTATGCATGGTATAATATTATAAAATAAAAAAGAAAGTTGGAAATCACAAAATATATGTGAAACATGTTAATGACATTAATTCAACCCTTAAATCAACCGATATTATCTATTTTGTTTACTAGAAGCTTACATAATTTTTTTTCTATAATACATTAAACTATGAAGTTGTTTTTCGTTCACAGCCAACCTGTCTAAAATGCGCCACTAATATTTGAGATAAATTGTTCCTCATGAACCAACACCTATAAAGATCCACGGAGGTTGATATTAGATTTGTCTAAAGTGTCACAAGTTACGAGCTCAGTTGATAAGAAAATATATTTTTGTATAAACAAAAGCATGTCTTCTTGAGATCAAAATATTTCCTAAATCTAAAATTGCAATAACTTTTTATATATTATGAATTATCTTTTAAAACTATGTCCTCAAGAGGACATCCTGATGATTAAGTGGTGTTTTTTACAATCAAAAGGTTAAAGGTCCAAATTTTACAGTAAACCGGTTATGATGTTATGTGTCCTAAAAATATCTAAGAACTGTTGTTTAACAAAAACTAATCTTATATATTTTTCTTAAAATATTAGTAGATGAGGAAAGAATGTAACTAAAAAAAATAAAAGGGCTATAATGTAATTTAAATGGGCTGTGATGTGTACACGTGAGAATAATTTACAATTACATTTAATAAAATGAAGAGATGCCGCCAAGGTGGCAGCATAAGGTTTATTTTTTGGTCAACACGGTATGACGCCAATTTTCCTCGTGCAACTTTTTGCTTGATTTTTATTACCGTGTTTGTAAATACATGAGTGAGGGTTGGTTTAAGACGAGATGTTAATCATCGATATTGATTTTGACACCCTATATTTGATTTAGTAACAATTAAAAAAGCAACCAACAACTATAGAAAAGCCCCATTCGAGTTAGGTTTGCTCGATACATACATGCTTATGTTTACAAATCATAGATTCAATAAAGTGAAAAGTATTAATGGAAAGTATGTTAGTTAATTATATTAAATTGTGAATAAAGCATATTCGCACTATGTGTAGTGGTTAAACTAAAAGAATAAAAAAAATGATTATCACATTATTAAAATATATATATATATATATATATAGAAGGGTTATCCTAAAAATAAGTAGTTTTCTAGGAAGATTAGGAATAAATCATAGACATTGGATTAAGTTAATCAATGGTTGAGATTTAAAATTACCAATAACCAATATAGTTACCTAGAATTACTCTTTAATCATTATAACCGACATAGTTTGCAAGAATTGTTCTTTCACCATTATTTGTAATGCCAAATGTCAAAATTTTGTTGGTTCTTATCATTCTTATGAAACTCTTTATTCTTATTTGAACCTTTCTCTCTCTCTCTCTCTCTATATATATATATATATAGAGAGAGAGAGAGAGAGATGAGGGTTTAAATAAGAATAAATAGTTTTATAAGAATAGAAAGAACCAATAGAGTAATGACACGTAGCATAGTTCTTAATTTAAACTAGAGAGTATTTAGGTAAATCTTTATATTCATTAATTTGAATAAAAATATCAAATTAACCTGTTACTTGTTCCTACAATTATGGGATATCAATTAACTACTATGGATTGTTTTTATTATTTATTAGTTTCGAGTGTTATGAAATATTCATATAGTTTCTTTACAGACCATCCAATTGTTTATTTTTATCTCATCCAAGATATCGTAGTTTTTAGTTTATGCAAAATACATAGTTTTATTATGTCGCTACTGAATCAAATAAATATATAGAGTAAACTGTGGTTTTCGTCTATTTGGTTTGTCCAAATATGTGGTTTTAGTCCAATAGTTTCAAATTTGCGATTTTCGTCCCTGTGGTTTCATTTCACTTGCAATTAAACCCGAATTCATTATCCCCGTTGAGTCTAGTCGTTAAACACATCAGCGTGCCCCTCACGTGAGGGGCAGTTTTGTTCTCTTTTTCTTCAAATAAACCCCAATCCTAATTCGCAAACCCCTCACGTGAGAGGCTGGGGTGTATTTGGGAAAAAAAAGTACAAAACTGCCACTCACGTGAAGAGCACGCTGACGGGTTTAACGACCAGACTTAACGAGATTAGTGAATTTGGGTTTAATTGCAAGTGAAATGAAACCACAGGGACGAAAATCGCAAATTTGAAACTATTGGACTAAAACCGCAGATTTGGACAAACCATAGGGACGAAAACCGCAATTCACTCAAATATATAATATATCTTTGAAAAGCTCTACTGAATCAATTAATTAGAAACAAGATCAAATACATTTTATTTTTAACATGAAAACGGTGAGAACCAATTTGTTGTTATGATTAGGTTTATTTTTATAAGTGTTTGCTGCTGTTTTTTGTTCGTATTTACTAATTTTTTATTATGAGACATTATAAGTATTTGCTTATTTATATTTTGTTGTTATTATTAGATGTTTTCTTTTGTTGTTATAAGTATTTGTTGGTATATGCTGTTATTATTTTGTTCTTGATTTTGATTCTTTTGTTGTAATTTTTAGGTTCTTTTCTTTGTTATTATAAGTCATTGTTTATGTAGATTGATATTGTTTCTTACGTTCACATTTTTAAAATAATTTGCCATTATTTCCTACGTACTCATGTTAAGATCAAAATGTACATGAACTTTACCCCAATTAATTAAACCCATTAATTGTAATGTTAGCTTCATAACTGAATATTGTTCTTAAACATTTAAAAATGGCGGTTCAGTTTTGTTGACAATGTGAATGTATAAAATTACCCCTAAGAAACTATATGGGAAAGGCAATCTTAAGACACAATATGCTATTTTTGTAACTTCTAATCTCAACCGTTATATGTGTTGATCTGATGGTTGAGATTTATTCTCATCATTCCTAGAAGACAATGTATTCTTATTATAACCTATCCCTATATATATATAGGGTAAGGATCTTAAAAAAATCTTAAAAAAAACCCTTTGCAAATTTAGAACCATTTTGAACCACTAAAAACACATTTAAAAAAATATATTTAAAAAAATCATAAAAAAATAATAAAAATTTTTAAAAAGTAAAAAAACCAAAATTCTTATATTTCATTCCGGTTTCAATAAAAAAATTTAAAAAAAACGTCGTATTATACACATATGTATAATTTTATATAATCTTTAGTTACGTAATATACACATATGTACATTATCATTTATCTTAAATTATACACATGTTGTCACACCCCGACCAAAGGCGGCGGAACATGCCGGGGTGCAACGATTGCTCATAAGCGCATGACACTATTTAAAGCGACAATATTTAACAAACTCATTTCATTTCACAACATCGAAAATGTCACATAACCAAATATTTATAACTCAAATACAACAAAATATAACAAAATATAGCAAATCAAATATTGTTCATTTTTGCTAATATCCTAACGGTATTTGTGATGTTTTCTTCACCGAACTCCATAATCAACCTAGATGCAAACCTGTAACATTTCATAAAATAAAGAAGGTTGGTGAGCAATTCATAAGTTTGAACAATAGATATATAGTATGAAAAGCCACAAAACTAGTATACAAAACCATAAATAATAGCTATAAACTTGGATAAATAGTTATCGCTAACAAGTTAGCGACACCCAACTATAAGGGGTTGCCAAATAGTTTAGGATTTTATAGTTATCGTTAATTGCATTACGTTAACGACACCTTGCCATGAGGGGTTGCCAAATGGTCTAGGATTTATAGTTCTACCATCCAAAAGCGATAAACACATAGTCAAATAAGCATAGAACACCAAATCGAGCAATTATTCAAGTAAGGTATACAACAACGTTTGTGGTTTAAGACCCCAAGTATAAAACATTTAGTTTAGATAAGTTGAAATGTCACCCCCAAAATAAAAGATAGAAAACGGGGTATGAAGTTACACACATTCAAGTAATAAACTTGAAAGATTGATTATTTGGAGATTTGCCGGAACGACGAGTTTAACGTATGAAGCCTAAATAAAAGAAAGTCTTGAATTTAGAAAGGTTGTCTTGAAGATCTTTAAATAAAATAATTGTTGCAAAAACTAATCAATTAAAGTTCAAGGTTTAAAATGTAACTATTTAAGAATTTATAATAATAACCCTTTTAAAAAATGTAAGTTTGCTCAAAACCGGGTTAAAGTATCTAACCTTAATATTTACTTAACCAATGTTAAGTAATAAGGTGGGGAAAATGCTAAAATGCAAGTTCCATTAGGCTAAAGATACTAAAACGGGTTTTTAACGAGTGTTCGGGTTGTCGGTTCGGGTCTTGACAAATGGTCAAACCCAAAGTCAACTTTCCAAAATATTAATTGTTATGAGATAACTCATTAAAACATACTAACACTTAACCAAGTATGTAGATCTATTGTTTAGAACTAACAACGCACGTTAAGCGAGTGTTCGGTTTTGTCGGTCCAAGCTATGTTATGAGATCAAGTTGGATCCAACTATTCCAAGTACTTAAGAAAATAATTAAAATCAGTTTGTAAACTATTTTTTTAAAGAAATATACAAGTCTTGATAACTAAAAACACACTTGTGTGTCTTAAGCGAGTAAAAGTTGGTATAGTTCGGTCTCCATCTCACAAATAGTTCATAGATGGTTTCTAGATGCCCAAATATCATAGAACTTGTATATTTGTTTATAAATGAAGAAAACTTAAATTTTACAACAAAAAAAGTTAACTACAAGTCTTTTAAGCAAAAGTTTCGGTTTAGTTCGGTTTCCATCTCCCAACGAGTTAATAGATGGATTCCATATGCTTAATATCAAAGAACTTGTAAAAATGATTTTTGAAACTCAAATCTAGCAATAAACATGTTTAAACAACTATTTTAAAAAAACTAGTAAACAAAAGTTCGGTTTCCGGTTTGGACTAGTTTCGGTTAAACCGAGGTTAGTCTTATACAAACCCACACCATGGAACTTGTAAATAAGATGAACAAACTAAAGGGTTAGAAGTTAGTCATAAGTGATATGTATAATAAGTTATGTGTGTGTAAATATATATCAAGAACACGAAGTCCTCCATGAAGCCTTGCCTTATGACATTCGAAACTTAACCAACCAAAGTCGGTGAAGTAACAAATAAAGGAAACAAGGGGTGTGTATTATATATATGTTGTACCACCATATTCAAGAGTTAATAATGTTAGATGAACAAGTTAGGTGCTGTTTGTTTTTGCAGACATAAACTGTCTGCAAGCTGATTTCATCTGTTTTCATGTCTGCAACTGAAGATGTGGTCTGAAGATCTGCAAGCTGAAAATATAAGACTGTTTGTTTTTATAAGCTGATACTGTCTGCATAACTGTCAAACTTATCTCACAAGATAGAAGTCATTTATTCAAGTTACATAGAAAATATAATAATAAAACCAAGTTTAAAAACACAAATAGTGAAATAAACTCAAAGTACATTATTTTGCATTAATTCTTGTGCTATCTGATCTCGAAGTTGACTCATGAATTCACGGTCCGCTGCACTTCCATGTCGATCTACTTCTTCTTCACCACCATCTTGTGCATGTTCATCTCCATCTTGAAGGCGTACATTTGGGTGATCATATTCATCAAAAAGTTCATCACTTAAGCCCTCTTTCCGTATAAAATTGTGAAGCGCAAAACATGCAATCGTAACATTTCGTTGTGTAAAACATGCAAGCTTTGTCCATTTCTACCTATCCTCCCTATTTCTTCAAGACATGTTTCTAATAAGCATTTAACAGCCTCATCCGTCCATTGTTGTCGACCATCATTAGTTTCCATCTAGAATTAAATCACACTTAACATACAAGACAAACTGCTCTAATAAACAACATAAAACAGCTCAAAAAACTGCACAAAACATGCAGCAAAACTGCTCTAATAAACAGCACAAAATATGAATGAAAGGGAAACCATCAGGTAAGACGACTAAAGTTTCAAGCTTTAATGCTTAATTAAGTTACCAAGAAAAGGTCTTTAAGGCAATATGAATGATACTATGATAACAACTGATAACTAGTATATTAGTATATTACAAATATGTAGAGGACCTACCTCTTTAGACATTCTCAAAACATATACATAAAGGCAAAGGACGATTGCAATTCTGAAGAGGTTTTACTTGATTAAAGTCATGAGCATTGACTTTAATCATTGTGTGTTTAATTGGAGATAACTAAATTCAGTGGATGTCAAAGTCAATGAAAAATGCAGGATTGCATGGCTGTTTAATAAGCAAGTAATTTTCTGTCTTCAATACTCATTGTGTGTTTAGCACAAAAAATACAAAGACCAATTCTTAAATTTAGTTATCTCCCAAAAGAACTTAAAATGTCACGAAACCTACCCAAAATTAGAGATGAGCCCGGGATGGTACCGGTACCGAATTGATAAGAAATGGACTCATCCTAAGATACTAAATGTACCAAATTACCCTGCCACCACTTCAGTTTGGGTATCGTCTAATAACCGAACCGAATCGTGCTCGGCCATCAACCTAAGATACTAAATGTACCAAATTACCCTGCCACCACTTTAAACTGAAATATACTTTTAACAAAAACCAGATTGAAATTGAAAGAAATAACTCAGATAACAGCCCAAAAAATATATTAAGTTTAAACAAAAATGAATAAACTTTATAAATGATATCATATGTGTTTTAAATTATTTGTTAAGCATTAGTTAGTAACTTTATTTTGACCAAATTCAACCACATAATCAAGCAAGTCTCACACAGGCATTTCATCGAGCACTTGGTATGCATTTCTTAAAAAACAATGCAAACATATTCTTTCAGCCCCATAATAACAAATTTAATCAACAATCATCATATTAAGCACTCATGGTTATAAGTTATCACATAAGAGTTTAGTACCTGCAAGTGGATGACCAGTGAGTGATTCAATTGATAAGAAATTGTGGATTCGGTGGGTTTTAGCAGATATTCTAAACACAGAAGGACACTCAATTTTCAAAATATGAAGCTTTTATCAAAATATGAGAATGATTCAATGGTTCAATCTTCGTGATCGCTAGGAATTTCTCAATTTAAACTGTTGTAATATTATACCTAAACCCGACCCCCCCTAGTTTAGGGTTTTGTTTTTCAATCAACACCATGGGAGGGGCTGGTCGGAGGAGAAGAGGGAGGTACCTGGCCGGAGGAGAAGAGGGCGGTCACCGGAAAAATGATCGGAGGAGGAGCGCCTGATGTTGTGTGCGTACCTGGTTGGAGGAGAAGAGGGAGTAGGGTTTTGTGAAGATGTTATAAGAATGAGATCCCTGTCTTATTTTTGAAGAGGAAATAAGATGTGTTCAGATCTGTTTAAAAAAAAAAAACAAACAGTCTTCAAGGGAGACGTCTGCGCGCCTGCAGACATAAGCTCCCTTGAAGATGTTTGAAGAAAAAACAAACACCCCCTTAGAATGAAAGACTATAGTTAGTTTGACTTGAGAAGTCAAAACTTCAAGAATACATAAGAAATAACAACCTTGAATCTATGGAGTTTGAGAGAGTTTTTGGAGATGTAGCAAGAGTAAAATGAAGAAGATGGGTGTGTATATATAGGGAAGGAGTGAAGGGTTGGGTATAAAGATTCTTTTATGGTTTGCATAAAAATGGGTATGTTTAAATGGTCAAACAATGCATAATATAAAAAAAATATATTTTATATATTTTATATATTTTAAATGACAAGATCCAATATTTTATATATTTGAAATGTTCGGGTTACAAACGGGTCGGGTTTACATAACAAAAGTGACCCGAAATTGACGAATGTCACACATGTGTACAAAAAAACATATAAATGTACATATATGTATATACTAGCTTATATGCTCGTGTGCTACACGGGTTGACATTATGTCTTTTTTTTTAAATATATTAATAACAATATATAATAAAATGTGTAAAACTGATAAAAATCAATAACACATATAGCCATAAAATTCAATTAAAAGTATATTGGGTTAAGAGATATTGTTCGGGTTTCCATTTACTAATTTCTAAACACTTTTTATAGAGAATATAATGTTTGTATTTAAAGATTTGTCACATCGAATAATCCATTTTAACCTTTGAATCGGGTGACAAAATCAGATTTCAAAGATATTATCATTTACAAAATTACATCATAATTAATATGGTTAACAATTTGAAAATTATTTAGAGCATATTTGAGATTGAGTTTGAAAAATGCTTATTGGCTTATTAGTGTTTTCAAAAAGCAAATAAGTTAACATGTGTTTGGCAATCAAAAAATAGTTCTTAATTTAGCTTATTGATAGGGTTAAAAAATAGTTTTTCAAAAACCCCAAATTCAGGCTTTTCAAAATGGTTTTTGAAAAAACCAATAAACATTTTTGAAACTCAATCTCAAACATGCCCTTAACTTCAAATATAAAGTGGATAAAGTAAACACGGTAACTTTAAATATGATCTATGAAGTTTTAAAAATCAAATTAGCATGTAGCCAATTAACTAAAATTACAATGCCTGGACGCATATCGATTCCATTTTTTATTGTGATGTATGTTGTCAAGATATAATAAAATTTTCAATTTCGTTTAAAAGTATATATTTCTTGTTTTAATTTATAATCAAAGACATATTTAAAAAATAGAAACTTCATTTTTGAGAAAAAATAATTGTTTACTTTGTCATGTGTTCACCCTATCCAAAAAGTTTGAATAGTGTTTAAAAGCTTAATTTATTTTGTTTGTTTCCTCTTATGATGTATGGTTATTTTTCAACTTTAAAAAGTTCTACAAAAGTAATATTGACCATACCTAAATATGTTTAGCAATTTTTCATTTCAAATTGTTTCATATTTTACTATATATTCATGTAATCAACAATCATCCAATTTTGTTAACTTGTTTCATATACCCAAAAATATATTATTATGTTTTGTGATGAGTAGTGTCTATCAAACTTATTTTTGATGTTATCATAATAACTTGAATTTTAAAAAGTTAGGTCCATATATCATGTTATAAATATTTTAAATTTATAAGTGTTACTAGAAAATGATATAAGTCACTTGTTTATGTAGAAAAAAAAACATTATTATACTTATTAAATAATTTCATAATATTCACATTTAAAAATCAAATTTTATACATTAAAACTATAATATTTAAAATATTTCATACAATGTTATTACTGTTTCAATTTATAATCAAAGACTACGACTAATTAAATTCTCATATGATATACGTTGTCAAGGTATAATAAATTTCCATTTTTGTTTAAAAGTATATTTGTTGTTTTTTAATTTTGAATAAAAGATTTACATATCACATATTTAAAAATTAGAAACTTAATTTTTGACAAAAAGTACACGTTTACATTTTGAAGTGTTCACTCTTTCTCAAAAAGTTTCAATAGTGTTTAAAAGTTTAATACATTCTGTCTGTTTCGTCTTTTGATGTATGGTTATGTTTCAACTTCAAAAGGATTTAGAAAAGTAATCTTGACCTTACCTAAATATATTTATCAACTTTTTCATTTCAATCTATAAACACTATTCATATTGATCAACTATAAAGATAAAGATAAGTTTACAATTTCAAAATTGTTTCACAATTGTAACCAAGAAAAATCAATTATCTGTTTTTTTTTCATATAACCTAAAATAGATTTTTGTTTTCTTTCTTCTATAATCTCTATAACTTATATGGATGTTGTTTAGTGTTAGTCATAAAATAGTAGTTATACTTTTTGTTGTCCTAGTTAGTTGTCATAATAGTGATGTCCTAGACTTTCAAATGTCACTGCACTCGCCTACGGCTTTTGTATATTGTCGCCGGCTTCCGGATTTGTAGAGAAAGATCTAACTCCAAAGCAAACTGATAAAAACCAAATAAGACGTATTTAGTTTCGTTTAATAAGAATTGTTAAACCTACATCAAGGACACCTAAAAAATGAGTCGAAAACTTAATTCAAATATGCACAATTTTTTTAAGGTCCAATAATGCATTTTATTTTAAATTACTCTTATAATGTGAGGTTAAATAGTTAGCCATAAAAAATTTATGTTTTATCTCTAGTGGGTCAAAAGGATTGTTACTCCTTAACAAAATTACAAAAACAAAATAATCATGTAGTTGTCATTGAATAGAAAATTAGTGCTAAACCAACATCAAGTACATTTTCAAAACTTTCCCAAAAACTGGATACAAATTTGCACATCTAACTTTTTTAACTTTCGACCCAATATTGAATATGATTAACCAAAACAATACCGGATTCATACCCATCTCCACAATCTCAGTTATACTCAATATACCCTTATGCTTGCTAGCACAAACTAAATAAGCAGGTCTTTCAATAAAAGTAAATGTTGACCATAATCTGGTCAACCACAAAAAAAGTGAACTTTGACCAAAATATACAAACTTATTCAAAAATAAATGAAAGGCATAAAAATAATTATAAAATAAAACAACGTAGTGATTTTGTAATAGGAGTTATAAAGACACATTTTTTAGAGAATAAAATGCATAAAATTACAATATTTAATGAATAAGAGGTTTTTTCAACCTTCAATTTCAACCCAGAACACGAAATATTAAACCTTTTTGCCCAATCTTGATTCAATTTCAAAATTAAGCGGTTTTGGGTGTTGGGTTTGGGTGAAAATAGTGGAGGTAAGGGACAGAGGTTGGTGTTAGAGTTTTGTTGAGAACAGGAGCCATAATGTTGGAAAATTGGAATTGGAAGCTTGGTTTGAAAATCATACCAATTAAATATGAAGATTTTTCATGTAATTGAAAATCATACATGTTTCGGCTCTGCGACGGAAAATACCGTTGACGGAGGCGAAGAAGAGGAGATTGACGGTTGCAAAGATGGCTTACTTGTTAGGGTTTTGCGATGAAAAGGCGATTAGATCTTGAAGAGGTAGGTCCCAGCAGAGCCCAGTTGGACCCGCAAGACTCACCTTGAAGAGGGACGTCTGCGCAGAAACCAACTGGATCCGCAGGACCAACCATGCTCAGAGACGTGACGTCCTTACGCGCAGTACGCAAGCTGGTCCCGCAGGAAATGCCTCCCGATGGTGAAGGACTCCGCCTGTCCCCGCAGCCTCGGATACAAGCCATCAGGGAAGGCCACCCGCGCAGCAAGGCTACACGCACAAGGCACTTAGCTCTCAAATCACTCAGTGTCACCTGAAGGAATGAGCGAAGCCGGGAACTATCCCGCACAAGGGCGGGAGGGGGAATACTCCCGCCCAAATAAGCCAGTCCGTACGATACAGGAAGATCTTCTGTACTGTACCTGACGAGGTATGGGAAAAAGATCTGACTAAAGGTACGACAGCTTATTGACACAGTATGGCGAGCATCATGCTCCTGTACTGTGTCACTATTAGCCGCTGCCTACTCACCAACTACTGCCACACCACGTGCGTAGCCGGCAGTTGGTGGAAAAGGAATAGTACACAGCAGGCCTGGTCACTATCAGCCGCTGCCTACCCACCAACTACCAGCAAGGCACGTGCGTAGGCCACTGTTGGTGGAACAGGAACACTGTTGCAGCCGGCCACACCTCCTTGGAAACCTACCTTCGGCTATAAATACCACAAATGGTATGACCATCTCATCTTATCTTGTATCATCATATTATACCTGATATCTGCTCTAGCAATCTCTTAATATACACTTATATTTAAAGAGCAATCTAGTCTGATTCTCACGCCGGATGGTGGTCACAAGGAGGAACCCCCCCCCCTTCTCAGTGACAAGCTCACGGTGTCTGTTTTGCAGGTTATCAGAACCATCTTCTCAGGGTCTAACCCCTCGTGGGAAACATCTATCTAACCCCCAGGTTACCAGTAATCTGCCCGGGGTTCGGTTAGTGTTTCTTCATTGGCGCCATCCGTGCATAAAGCTAGAACTTTATTCTTCTCCAGTTTTTTCAAACTTCTAAGATGGTTAAAGAAACTCCGGTAACCACAACCCCAGCTACTGGGGGGAATACCGGCAACACAGTTTTTACAAACACTACCCCGGCTACCCAAGCCGGGGCAAGTGAAGTAAATTTTACGAACACTACCCCAGTTACCCAAGCTGGGGCAAGTGTAGTAAATAATCGCTCACTGGGAATCACCGATACCCAGTTAGAGAAACGAACAAGACTCCCCCGCCAAACACTCGATGAAGTTAAGGCATGGGCGGAGGCACGTCAGAGGGAATTCCAAGCTGAGTTGGACGAACGCTTGCGTTCCGTCCAACAGGCTGACGAATTCGAAGATTACTTGGATGACTCGGAGGAATCCGACTCCGACGCGAACCCTCGCCATATGGCAAAAGGGAAGCGTAAGGAAACGGATTCCCAACCGAGAAGGCATTTTGGACAAGCCTTCAAACCAAAAAGCACAGGTGGAAGTCCACGAGACTTCTCCAAAACATTCAGACCAAACGTTGCGAATGCGGGAACGTCCAAATTTGCAAGGGACATTGCAGAAGCAATCGCCCCAAAAAGTGCCAAACAAATGTCCAGCATAGGCACATATGATGGTATATCTGATCCAGACGATCATTTGAACAGGTTCATAGCGGGGGCAACCGTCAGTAGTTGGACGGAACCTACGTGGTGTTACATGTTCCAAATGACGCTTGTGGGGGCTGCTAGAGCGTGGTTCGATCGTCTACCGGTCAACCACATCTACGACTGGGCTGACTTCCAACAGAAGTTTAGCCAACACTTTAGCCAGCAAAGAAAGTATACCGAGGAGCAATGGACAATCCTCAAGTGCATTCGAGAAAAAGATGAATCTTTGCTGGACTTCATCACTCGCTTCAACTCGAAGAAGCTAAGTCTGGGTAACATTAGCGAAGATCTTGTTCGCGCTGCCTTTATTCAGGGCGCGAACGACCCAGAGCTCATCCGCACCTTAACGGGTAAAGATGGTATGCCATCCACATGGGATGCCATCATGACAGCAGCTAAACGCTTTACGGAAACGGAGAAGCAACTGGGTAGAGATCTCCCACAGAGCACAAACCTCTACACCCAGAAAACAAGGGAAGACAACGTCCTTACCGCCCGATTAAACAAAAAACGAAAGTTAGGCATTTGGCAGTCAAGGGTCAACTTTGACACCTCATCCGGCTTGCAAAATCGGTTAGGCGGAAGGGATAATGTACAGTCAAACAAGAACTCCAGATGGACGCCGCTCACCAAAAGCGTCACCGACATATTCGCCACCGAGGAGCTCCCATGGCCAAAGCCTCAAATAATCCGACATCGTCACAATGCTGATCGGAGCAAATACTGTGAATTTCACAGGACAAAAGGCCACAACACCGAAGAATGCATAGACGTAAAGGACATGGTCGAGGCATTCGTCAAAGATGGGACGCTCGCGCACCTCGTGGCGCAATGAACGCTGAGCAGGCTGATGCGTGTAGAACCCCAGCTGGGGAAAACACGAATAAAATTCCAGCTTCAATACGGAGACTACATGCTGCGTAAAGAACGAGATCCCGAACCAGGTGCGTATCGGCTCGATGGCACTCCCATCCCAACAACATGGAAGGGAGCTCATTTACACAGTTTGCATGTAAATCAATTCCAAATTTGTAAAGAAAAGGCCAAGAGCCACTTCTAATGGAAACGATTCTCCTTGAAACATTGACGCTGATGATTTTACATTTTTATGAACTATCAACACGGATATGCCGGTTTTCACCGCATAATTACGTGAAGTCGTTGCGTGGGGAAGGCGGCAAAACCCGCATAAACCCAAAAAACGACAAACCTTCACGCAGGTCAGTCGAAGGGGAAAAGTTCAGTCCCATTAAATGAAAGTGCCGGTCTATCCGCATGAATCATGAAAAAGGGAACTGAACACTAACCTATTGACAACCGCGCGTCGAACGGTTAATTTATTCAACACGGATATGCCGGTTTTCACCGCATAATTACGTGAAGTCGTTGCGTGGGGAAGGCGGCAAAACCCGCATAAACCCAAAAAAAAAACGACAAACCTTCACGCAGGTCAGTCGAAGGGGAAAAGTTCAGTCCCATTAAATGAAAGTGCCGGTCTATCCGCATGAATCATGAAAAAGGGAACTGAACACTAACCTATTGACAACCGCGCGTCGAACGGTTCAAAACAGAATTTCTAAACAAAAGGATGAGGAAAACCTACACGCAGGTCAGATGGTAAAGTTTAGCCATCCTACTACGTGCAAGTGACGGTCCTACCCGCACAATCACGGAAGAGGAAGCAAAACTTCACACCTATCTACCACGTTCAAAGGTTAACTTATCCTCAAAAGATAAGGAAAACCTACACGCAGGTCAGATGGTAAAGTTTAGCCATCCTACTACGTGCAAGTGACGGTCCTACCCGCACAATCACGGAAGAGGAAGCAAAACTTCACACCTATCTACCACGTTCAAAGGTTAACTTATCCTCAAAAGATAAGGAAAACCTACACGCAGGTCAGATGGTAAAGTTTAGCCATCCTACTACGTGCAAGTGACGGTCCTACCCGCACAATCACGAAAGAGGAAGCAAAACTTCACACCTATTATCTACCACGTTCAAAGGTTAACTTATCCTCAAAAGGATGAGGAAAACCTACACGCAGGTCAGATATAGGTAAAGTTTAGCCATCCTACTACGTGCAAGTGACGGTCCTACCCGCACAATCACGGAAGAGGAAGCAAAACTTCACACCTATCTACCACGTTCAAAGGTTAACTTATTCTAAACACTTGGAAAATTGCTAATTTAAACTAAAGTATGCAAGTCATATAACGTTTATAAAGCAAGGAATCCAATAAAAGAAGCGGTCTTACCCGCACAAAGATTTATATTTCATAAGTATTCATTACAAGAATGGCCGAGTAACTACCCGCCTACAAGAAAATAAATCTATACAAGCTAAATCTATCCTAGCAGCGGGAAGGGATCTTCAGGATCAGGCTTCAGGGCCACTTCCACTTGGACCAGCCCCATCAGTAGAGCGTGGCAGTTCAAGGAAAGCTTTGAGGATAGCTAGCCCATCATCAGCAGCAGCAACTTCGTTTACCTTCTCCACCACCGGATGCGGGAAGGCGGCGTATTGATTTACTGCTTGGTCATATATGGCTTCAGTATCTACATCGAATAAAGGGAAGTTGGAAGGCGGGATGCCTTTCTCAACGAACCCTAGACCAAGCAGGAAGCCGGCCTTTTCCCCATCCTCGTGAGAAGCGTTGAGGGCTGCGCTCATAGCATCGTCGTAAGATGTATCTGAGAAGACCCGATGCACAACCTACAAAGAAAAATACAAGTGTCAGAACCTTTTCTATTTATAAGGAAAAGCGTAAAGACATGAAGTTAGACTTACCTGAGACAACGCTTCTCGAAGAAGCCATTCCTTGGCAACCAGAGCTTCTTGGAGGGCGGCTTGAGCTTGGGTACAGGCGCGTTCGGCTTCACTTTTATTAAGGTTGGCAAGCAACACTTCCTTTGCAGCAGCCTCTTCGACGCCCTTTAGCTTCCGCTCAGTGTGGTCTAGCACGCCCCTCTGGTCCAGGATCTCTTGAAGCTTCTTCGCGTCCTCCATCGCCAAGGCATCATGAGCCTGCTGGAGAGCCTCTAATTTGGCTTTAAGTTCTTCATTCTTCACGCGTAGAGGCTCAGCAACAGCTTCAGCCTTGGTGGCCCTCTCGGTTGCATTCCTGGCAGTCTCCTTAGCCAGCCGAAGCTGTTCATTAACAGCTTGGGCAGCCTTGGAACGGGCCTCGAGTCGAGCCTGAACTTCAACCTCGAGGGCCTTGAAGGCCTTCTCCTTCTCCGCAGCCACTGCGGTAAGTTTTTGGTTCTCCTCCCGGACAGCCCGCGCCTGAGCCTGTTCTTTAGCGCGAGCTGCTTTTAACTTGTCGTTTTCACGACAAAGCAGCTCAACGCGCGGCTGCATCCGGGCCAGGAGAACCCGAAGCTCATTGCTTAGCCTACCCTCCTGGTAGCTAGCCATGGCTTCCCCCAACGCACCACTGGGAGCAGCGTGACGAGCCCATTCCACGCACTCCACAGGGGTGCGAAGGGTTGTTCCTCGGCGAATGTTCCATCGTGGAACATACACTTCATTGGAATCCGACACTGCAAAAAACAAAAAGCAGTTAGGAAAAGATGATAAAAAATATATGTAAAAAAAAAATGGGCCAAAAGAACCCTACGCACCTGTAGGGTCAGTAACAGGCCGATAGCCGCCGAACCCATCACCTGAACCCAACGGAAATCCATCCAAGAGGTCAGGCAGATGGGAAGGTGGCAGAGATTGGCGAGAAGCCCCATGCGTACCTGATGGATCGGTCGTCGTTGCCGATGGCGGGGGCATGGTAGCAGCCGCCGCGGTCGCCGCCGCGGTATCCGCAGCAAAAGTTACCGCCGGCTCAGTGAAGGATGCTGTAAAAATCGCACTCACAGCCGGCGGTGACGTCATCTCAACTGGAACAGTCGGCTCAAAGGAGTGAGCAACTGGACCAGCGGAAGCAGGCGCAGGCGCCTGGGTCGTCGCCTCAGGTAGGCTGACCAAGCCTACCGTCATTGGCGGAGAAGTACTACTCTGCACTCCACCCTGGAATGCGTCAACATCCACGCCTGCACAAAGAAGGAAAGTGTTAAACGGTATTAAACTATGAAGATAAAAGCTAAAGGAAAGTTGTACTTACGGGTTTTTTTGAGCCTAAAGGTACGAAGAGGCGGGGACGAACCAGATGAGCCGGCCTCTTTGCGCCGGTCACCGTCGTCTTCTTTGGCTCTCCGGAGGTGACAGTCGTAACCTCTGGAGCCGTGGTCTTATCACCACCGGGATTCCCCGCCACCTCTTCGCTCTTGGTCTCCGAGTCAGACCGAGGCGCTGGATCGGCTGTGGAGGCCACTTTCTCCTTCCCCTTCCCGCCGGCAGCCTTCTTCTTCCGCACCAACGGAGGACCATCTGCGGATTCCTCATCAGAACATACGATTAGAGGAATTCCAGCAGAGGTTTCAGCATTGAGGGGTACAGGGTCGAATAGCGCCTTACCTGGCCGACGGGCGCTAAGGATCTCATGGCCTAGCGGATAGACCTCCACGAACCGATCCGCTGTTTGTTCTAGGATGGGCAACTCGTTCTCGTCTAGAGCGCGAGTACCCATCCGGGCGGGACCATCAGCCTCCCGCGGGTTTAGGAGCGACTGCAAGTCGTTCCCCTCTGAAATAAACAGGAAAGAAGTTAGAAGAAATTCAAAATCAACAAAAAGAAAGAAAGCATACCGTAAGGAACAGAGTTCGAACCGTATTCGAGGACGATTGGGATTTTGTGCGCATCAGCAGCCTTCCACACTCGGCTCATCCCCAGCATCACCATCCCGGACTCCGCAAACCGGTAAACCGGAGATTGGACCCGAGATATCTTCGAAAACCATTCCGCTTCCTGGTAGCTGGAGGCGTGAAGGCTTGGGAGAGCTTGCCCGTTCTTGAATCTCATGGCAATGGGGATGGCGCGAGCGGATATGAAGAAGAACTCCCGCTTCCACGAGCGAAGACTGCGCTCGGTCGCGCAGATCTTTAAACCCTTAATCCGGGTTGTCAATGTGTACCACCCCTGGATGCACCTCCAAGTATAGAAGGTCATCAGGCGGTCAACATAGGGCTCAACGCCCAGTATCCGGCACACCCACTCAAAGTGGCGAATCTTGGCGATCGCCATGGGGTGCAACTCGGTCAAATGAACACCGTGCCTCTCAAAGACACGGTAAACAAACTTTGTCAATGGGAACCTAAGATTCCCATAGACAAAGAATGCAGCATAAACCCCGATCTTGCCTCTGGGGGCATCGTACACAGTCTGATGGGGTTCAGGAAACTCAGGCTCGAGAGACTCGAGCATGAACTTCCTGACAACATACCGGTACAGATCGCTAGGCAGAGCACACTGGCACTCGCCAGCAGTACTCTTGTCATCGGCTGCAGATTCAACATCACGAGACGACATCTTGTGAAGGAAAGAAGAAAGCGATTTCGAGAGAATGCTTGCCTGAAAAGGGGAGTATTCGCCGGAAATCGCTTAAAAGATGAAGAGAAGAGTGAAAGTGTGGATTACAAAGAGCCCTCTACCCCTTTATATACTAATCGCAATTAATGCGATGAAATTAATGCGGAAGAGAGAGAAAACGAAGGTGCAATGAAACTATGACACGTGGCAAAAAGCAAGCTGGCAACAGCTGTTGACAGGACGCATACCATTAATTTCGCGGCCACGCGCCCGAAAAATCGCGCCCACGCGCCTGAAAAAGCGTCTGGAATGACCATGTACTGTCACGTCACCATAACTTCCTGCACGATCTGACACAGTCAGAAGAAACCGTCGCACGACGTTTCAGAGTTTTGGACTGTTCTTCTTTCCACCAACTCTTCGAATTTCAAAATTCAAAATTCAAAAAGATTAAAAAGTAAGCGGGAAAATACCCCTTACCTTGGCGAACAAGTAACCGTAAGACGGATGCGGGTACAGTGTTAAGGCAAAACCCTTCACATACCTAGCACCCGCAGGGAATTGAAGCCAAGAAAACCTTGGCGAACAAGTAACCGTAAGACGGATGCGGGTACAGTGTTAAGGCAAAACCCTTCACATACCTAGCACCCGCAGGGAATTGAAGCCAAGAACCTTGGCGAACAAGTAACCGTAAGACGGATGCGGGTACAGTGTCAAGGCAAAACCCTTCACATACCTAGCACCCGCAGGGAATTGAAGCCAAGAACCTTGGTGAACAAGTAACCGTAAGACGGATGCGGGTACAGTGTTAAGGCAAAACCCTTCACATACCTAGCACCCGCAGGGAATTGAAGCCAAGTATACCTCGGCAACCAAGTAACTATAAGACGGGTGCGGGTACAGTGTAAAGGCAAAACCCTTTACATACCTAGCACCCGCAGGGAATTGACGCCAGGAATACCTTGGAAGTAAAGTAACCGTAAGACGAGCGCAGGTACAGTGTTAAGGCAAAACCCTTCACATACCTAGCGCTCCGCTGGGAATTGAAACCAAGAAGGGTCTTCTGGGCAATGCTTGCGGAAACGGAAATAACATCCCCGCATAGCGGGAACGTCGAGAACTACGTTGTTTGAAGCTCCAGGATGGAATTGGTGGTCTTTAACATAATTGATCACTATGTTCAAAACTACCAAAACCTCATGGAGAATCCACACAAGTGGGACTCAACGCTCCTGACTTGCGAGGAGGTTACAGACCTACCCGCATCATACCCAAAGACCAAGCAGGAAACTCGGGAATTTCTGCAAGTGACAAGGACTTCCGCGGGAGGAATCCCCATGGAAAACCTTAAAAAACCCTTTTCAAAACCCTCTGCTTAAGTCCAAAAGTTCACCTCACTTTATTAAACACTCATGAGAAGAACATTGGACTGGGGGGACTTGAAGAGGTAGGTCCCAGCAGAGCCCAGTTGGACCCGCAAGACTCACCTTGAAGAGGGACGTCTGCGCAGAAACCAACTGGATCCGCAGGACCAACCATGCTCAGAGACGTGACGTCCTTACGCGCAGTACGCAAGCTGGTCCCGCAGGAAATGCCTCCCGATGGTGAAGGACTCCGCCTGTCCCCGCAGCCTCGGATACAAGCCATCAGGGAAGGCCACCCGCGCAGCAAGGCTACACGCACAAGGCACTTAGCTCTCAAATCACTCAGTGTCACCTGAAGGAATGAGCGAAGCCGGGAACTATCCCGCACAAGGGCGGGAGGGGGAATACTCCCGCCCAAATAAGCCAGTCCGTACGATACAGGAAGATCTTCTGTACTGTACCTGACGAGGTATGGGAAAAAGATCTGACTAAAGGTACGACAGCTTATTGACACAGTATGGCGAGCATCATGCTCCTGTACTGTGTCACTATTAGCCGCTGCCTACTCACCAACTACTGCCACACCACGTGCGTAGCCGGCAGTTGGTGGAAAAGGAATAGTACACAGCAGGCCTGGTCACTATCAGCCGCTGCCTACCCACCAACTACCAGCAGGGCACGTGCGTAGGCCACTGTTGGTGGAACAGGAACACTGTTGCAGCCGGCCACACCTCCTTGGAAACCTACCTTCGGCTATAAATACCACAAATGGTATGACCATCTCATCTTATCTTGTATCATCATATTATACCTGATATCTGCTCTAGCAATCTCTTAATATACACTTATATTTAAAGAGCAATCTAGTCTGATTCTCACGCCGGAGGGTGGTCACAAGGAGGAACCCCCCCTTCTCAGTGACAAGCTCACGGTGTCTGTTTTGCAGGTTATCAGAACCATCTTCTCAGGGTCTAACCCCTCGTGGGAAACATCTATCTAACCCCCAGGTTACCAGTAATCTGCCCGGGGTTCGGTTAGTGTTTCTTCAGATCTGGAATTCATGTTGAGCAACTGTCGCATGATTTTTAAAAGAGAAAGAGAGAGGAGTTACTTAATAGTTTTTCAAATTTTGAATTTTGAATGAGAATATAGAGAGAAAAAGCAAACCCTAGATAAAGATTGCAGAGGAAGATTCCCAAACGGGTTAAGGGAGACGTGGCCTCCTAACTTTTGAACACAAAGTAAACACAACCTGGTGCTGACACGTGTCCTAAATGAATGTGAGGGTGACACGTGTCAAAACCTGTTTTCCTTTATTATATATAGAGATTATACATATGTGTATATAATTTAGCTAAACCGAGTTTTTTTTTATGAAACCAGGATGATAAAATAAGAATTTTGGTTTTTTTACTTTTTTGATTTTTGTGTTATTTTTATTTTATGATTTTTTTTATTTTTGGGTTTTTTGTGGTCCAAAATGGTTCTTATAGTTCTCAATTTCAAAAAGGTTCTCTCATGATCCTGATCATATATATATATATATATATATATATATATATATATATATAGAAAATGGTTAAAATAAAAATACATAGTTTTGTAGGAAGAGCAGTAATAACACAAAATTTAAAGTTAAGAAACTATGTAGCATAAATCCTTAATCCTAGGAAACTATTTGGTAGTTTAAAAACTACCAATCTCAACCATTAGATCATAATCCAAAGGTCTATATTGATTCTTACTCTTCCTAGAAAACTATTTCTTTTTATTATTATATATATATATATAGGGGATGGATCATGCGATAAATCAAGTTACAGCGAGAAATGCGAGAATCAATCTGGATAATTGATTATGTGTAATCAATGGATTAGAAAAGTTATGGCAAACTTGTAATTATGAAGATATTAATCTACCAGTATTTTAATAAATAAAGGTAGTTTGGTATTTAGAATGTAGACTTTTCAATGTAAAACTTAAGTAATTAATAGCATTTATTTGTTATTATTACTATCTTATTGAAATTTATCAATAATTATTATTTTTTAATTGATGTTATTAATCAAACTAATGTAATTATAATTAAATATTATAATATCTTCAATCATAATTCTTAAAATGGTGTAATTCTTATCATGTGTAGTTTCATTTATGTATTGTGTATGTTCATAGATGCACTGTGTAGGTGATATTTCAAATGATGTATGTGTAATTTTTATCGTGTGTAGGTTGATTTACGTATTGTGTAGGTTCGTATATGTACTATGTATGTGGTATTTTGAATTGTGTATGTGTAATTTTATTCATGTGTATATTCACTATGTATTGTGTAAGTTTATCGATACAATTGAACTCAAGAACTATTATATGAATACATGTATAAAATTCAAATTACTAGAATAGAAAAATAATATTGATAAATCAACAAAATTGAATTTGATAACATAAAAAAATAAGAATTCAATTTAGGTTGATTTGACTATGTTTTAAAAAATATAAAAACAAATTATTTGTAACTTCTCCACACATTATGACCTACCAAATATGAAAAAAATGCATATTTTACTATAAAACCCTTATCATTAAATAAATGATAAAATAAAAGAAAAAAATATGATTGGTTGGATTCATTTCTCGCACTTCTCGCAATAAAAAACACTTCTGAAATGAACCTAATTATATATATATATATATATATATATATATATATATATATATATATGGGATGGTTCATGCGAGAAGTAAAGTTACAGCGAGAAGTGCGAGAAGTTAATCTGTACCACTCATTTAATTGTTAATCTTGAATCATTAAAATATATAAAAAGGTTATTAAAGTAATATAAATGTATTCTCTCTTTAATTAATATATATAATAAAACCAATATAAGTTACATTTCTAACTTATATAATTAATATAATCACAATAAATCCATAAAACAATGAATTAATCTTTATAATTTTTTACCCTATCTCTTAAATTCACCCTATACAATTATAATATTTTCCTACACCTCTGTAATTTTTTTCCTACATATCTTTAATTTTTTCGTACACATCTAAATATGTTTCATACACATTTTCAATTTATTTGTACGCATGTTTTTCGTCCTACACATCTTCAAATGTTCCTTACGCATACTTAATTTCTTCCTACAAGTCTTTAATTTTCTTATGCATATCTTATTTTTTATCCTACACATCTTTAATTTTCTTATACACGACACTTTTTTTACTACACATCTACAATTTCGTCGAGCACGTTTTCCTTTCGTTATACGCATCTTCAATTTTTCCTACGCGTATTTAATTTATTCCCACGCATATTCAAACTTTTCCTACACATTTTTAATTTCCTCGTACACATCTTTATTTTTTTTCCTACACATTTCTAATTTTCTCATACGCAACTTAAGTTTTTTTCATACATATCTTTATTTTTCTCATACACATCTTATTTCTTTTCCTACACATTTCTAGTTAATTCGTACACATTTTTTTTCTGTCTTACACATCTTCAGATTATAATTTTTTTTTAAAATAGCAATCAATGATGTAGATACTATTTTGATTAAATGTTATAAACTAAAAACTTTTTATTGATGAAAAAAGAGCAAAATCAAATCTTACACTAGCATATAATAAAATAAATAAATTGTAACTTACAAATTATAAATTCTTGAGCTTTTGTTTCGACATATATGAGATTGATTAAATGATGATTGATTTTATTCTACCTAAACTACCCTATTATTATTAGTTTCAAAGTCTTTCAAGTTTTATTAATTATAATAAATGCAATAAATTTCAACCATTGATTAATAATCTAATGGTTGATATCACTTTTCGTACTTCTTCATATAAAATAACTTATGAAATGAACCTAATCCTATATATATATATATACATATATATATATATATAGGTTCAAATAAGAATAAGAACTTTCCTAAGAATGGTAAGAACCAACAATTTTTTGACATTTGCCATTACAAACTATGGTGAAAGAACAATTATAGGAAACTATGTTGGTTATAGTGATGAAAGAGTAATTCAAGAAAACTATGTCGGTTATTGGTAATTTTAAATCTCAACCATTGATTAACATGATCTAATGGCTATGATTTATTCCTAGTCTTCATAGGAAACTACTTCTTTTTAGAATAACCCTCATCGGGGTAGGTTAAAATAAAAAGAGATAGTTTCTTAGGAAGAGTAAGAATAGATCTAGGCCATTGGATTTAAGATTTAGTGGTTGAGATTGTTAGTTTCTAAAATACCCAATAGTTTTCTAGGATCTAGGATTTAGGCTATATAGTTTACTAACTTCAAATGTTATGCTCTTCTTACCATTCTTATAAAACTATATATTTTTATTTTAACTCTTTTATATATATATATATATATATGCACCTAGAGCACCTCTAATGTTGATGAGTCGGAAGGCGTCCAAATGAGATGGCTTAAATGGACAAGAGGGGTGAGTAACCTAGCTTGTGTTGTCGAGCTCAGGTCCATGAGCAAACTAGAGTCGAACACTATGGTGGGCCACCACTCTCATATCCTTCTTGGCCTCTTATATATATATTTACATACACGCATACGTTATACATATACAATTTTAATATTTTTATTAGGGTTTGTGAAGATTTGGTGTTGTGAAAAAATAAAAGGTAATGAGGGATATTTGAAATATGATGTGCCATGATGAGGTGAAGGTTTGTGAGTTTAGCGTTGCGAATGCTCTTTACTAATGTTTCCCTATAAAAACACATAATGACTTAACTAAATCACGATTTTATCTTAATCATTTATTTTATCAGAATGTAAGTTGATAAATTTGATTCGTTGAAAAAAGTGTAGTCTCACATCCTCAAGCCCCCACGATAGTTAACAGAGTAGCATTCCAATGTCCTTTAGCCCAACACGTAGTGGTTTTGCCAATATCTGACGAACAACTTAAGAGTAACGATGTATTTGAAATTTTCAATCATATAATAAAATACCAATTTAGGTTTAATAAAATATGGTTGCTAAGTTGCATTTATAGTTTTCAACTAATTACCAATCAATCCTTCCACATATCCGACTACCAAGAAACCAATGTATGATTGCTAAAAGTCAATGGTTCGTTCATCAACTTCACTTTATTTAAAAATATTGTCTTCCTAGATTTTATTATGGTTGTTCATATCCACATGCAACATTAAAATTGCATCATAAATTGGATATATCTTAATGGTAAGCATTTATTTTTCTAGTAAGAGATAGGGGGTTTAAACCTCACTACCATCAATTTATATGGGAGATATGAAGAATGACCTTGGTTTGCCAGGGTTCGAGTCCTGATCTCAACTGGTTTTACCGGCTCATCGCTGTCGTGCCGTTTGGCGGGCTTGGGGTCGGGTTTTATCCGGTGAATCCCTCAACAGGTAGACCGCTAGGGGCTCCGTCCGTCTGGACTTGTGGCCAGCTCGGGCTACCTTTAGCCAATGGGGGCCGCGTACGGAGTACCCGGCGTTACTTAGTTGGCCGTTCAAAAAAAAATACATTAAAATTGCATCGTCCATAATTATTTTAAAAAAAGTAATTTACGTAAAAATCAAAATATTTTTGTTTAAACGACCAAATATAATTAAAATGGAAAGCATAAACCCCTTAATTAGTAGATAGAAGCCCCAATAGCATCCAAAAAGTTAAACTAACGGAGCCAAACAACTGGAATGAAAACAATTATAATGGAAAGTTAACAAAACTAAATTAGGATTCAGACAATTTAAAACCCTACTTCAGCAATGCCAAACTATATTTCTTTTGGAAATGCGATATTTTATTAAGAAAACACCATTGTTTTAATAACAAGACCGGATATCGAACTGGTATCCTTACTAGTCCACTGGTTAGATCTGCCAAATTGATCGAACCAAATAACATCTTTAAAAAAAAAAGTTTATAAAAACGTATGACAAAGTAAATGATATATTACATACAAACAACACTACAACTTTCGTTTGTTTATTTTAAATATTATATTTGTAGAGTATTACCTCGATGCATCTCGAATTTCGTTGTTGGACTTCTGTCTGCTATAACTATTGACTCGGTGAATAATATATATTATATTTTATAAAATATGCTAGAATTATCAAAATTAAAAACCTAACAAGTTGATGAAAGAAATGGTCGACATGATGTAACTTAATCATTGACCTAAGCTACTGATGAACGTATGTAATTTCTTCTGGAACGTCAATTTTGACCAAAAGTCAAAGGTACAACCATACAAGCACAATGTACAAAAACATATCACGTCCATGTTGTGCATTGAACATGACAATTTATAATAAAAAAAAACACATACCCGATCGTGTAATTTTCTAATTTATTATTTTGGATCATTCAATTAAATCAGGATTCGTGGTCCTAGTATAAGTATTTTAATATACATAAAAATAAATGAGTTGTTGCAATAATTTCATGGTTTGTTTATTTTAAATATTATAAATGTAACAAGTTACAACTCATTCTTCGACTTGGTTGTTGGATAATATATTTTAATTCAGGTAAATAAGTTGCAAGATGACTTAAAAGACACATGAATGAATTTAGGATATTTGTATACTTTAAAACACAAAACCTTGAATTTTAGTCCAAAGTAGCAAATTTGAAATCCTTACACTCATTCACCTTGAAGACTTTACTTGAACAAACATCAATTAACTTTAGCATAATATTAGTAAAAAAATATGTACGACATATAAGCAGGCGGGTCACCCGGCTCATGCCGAGTGAGCTCAGAAAATTTTTATTGAATGTTTAATAAGTATTTACTAACGAAACCACAATCATAGTTCATGTCCCTAACCCTCTTACCGAAAATTTTTATTGAACGTTTACGAGTAAAATTTTATCAGGTATGGTTGTTGCTATAATATTTACCAGATATGACATTATCATCATTATGTGATATATAAAGCCTATATACCCTAAACCCTTGTCTCTCTCTATCTCTATCTCTATCTCTATCTCTATCTCTATCTCTATCTCAACCTCAAATTCTTTTTTACAAAACACACAATATAGCATTACCATTATTCCTTATCAATGTTTTCAAAGACATTTCTCACATGTTTTACTTCCTTTTCTAACATCAATTACTTCCAAAAATGTCATTTACTTGCCTCACTTCAACTTTAACATAATCGTGTATTATCTCAACAAAATAATAATAATAATAATAATCTATACCGACACGTACATTATTTATATAACTTCTATGAACAATCACCTGCCTTTTTTGTTCATTTTCGGATTCTTGCACATTCTAATACTCTTGGGAGTGACTTCCACCAATTCATCTTCTTGAATATATTCAATACAATCATCAAGACTGTAATCCAATGGTGTGTCAAGAACAACTGCAGATACCAAATAAAAAATTATCAAAAAGAAATAAGTATTTAACTGAAATGGAATTCGTTTATTTAATAAAACTGATTTATTACCAGAAACTTCTTTATTTGATCGAACATTTGTTGCGGCTTTCTTTTTGCAAACATTGAGTGCCAGGTCACCGGGTCGTTGATGGATCCCGACAATTTGTCCTTTATAAACTTCTGCTCCCGGTTTTATAAATAACTGCCCTCTTTCTTGAGAACTAGCTAAAGCATAAGAAGTTGATGTTCCATCTTCAAAAGCAACCCATATGACAAAGGAAAAAAGTAATTTTAGCATGTAAAAATTCTAAAAAAATGAAACATTGCAATTTGCCTACAAACGGGTCGATCTGATGACAGAGGGCAAAAAGGTAATTATAACTCGAAAAGATTCTTGAAAACTAAACATTATGATTTTCAAGGATTGGAGGAAGTGATGTGGCAACTTTGACCCATTTGCCTACAAATGGGTCGATCGAATGACAAAGGGCAAAAAAGTAATTTGACTTGAAAAGGTTCTAATGGACGAAACATTAGACCCATTTACATAAAATGGACCAATCTGATGATAAAGTGCAAAAAGAACATTTAACTCAAAAGAAATAAATTGTTTAAGAATCAGCCCGATCCCGCCTGTTTTGACCCGAACAAAAAACTGCCCGTCACAATATTTTGTTACTAACCCGCCTGAACCGCCCAACTTTCCACCTCTACTTTTTTCTTAATTGCAATTACCGATTATTTATAGAGCTCAAAAAAATGGGATAAAGAAGCGTTTAGTAGTCAGCCCGTTTTGACCTGAACTAAAAACTGTCGATTTTGATATTGTTACCTAACTCACCCGAACCGCCCCATTTTTACACCTCTAGTTTTAAGAATTGTAATTACCAGGGATCCAAGATCACGGGTCGACATTTCACCAGCCCATGGCCCGTAACCATCAAATATTATGTTGAGAATTGCTGTGCCTCGAGAAGCGGTCAAAATTGCATTTCTCAGTCCAAGAAGCCCACGAGTTGGTATCTTGTACTTGAGCAGCGTTGTTCCTTCAGAGCTAGAAAAAAAGATGCTTGCAATCAATACATTTTTTAAAAAAAAAATTATATATGAAAAGCTGAACAGAATTCTAAATGCATATACCCCAGTCCTTGCATATCAAACATTTGACCACGCCTTTTACCAAGAAGTTCAACAACCGAACCCAAATGTTCTTCCGGCACTTCCACCGTGGCAATCTAAACATATATTATTAAACGAGTTTATACCTTATAACATAACACACACACGCTTCAAATTAATATATAATTTAATACCTCATAAGGTTCAAGCAACTTTTCATCAACTCTCTTGTTAATCACTTTTGGGGGTCCCACCATGAACTCGTAATTTTCCCTTCGCCTATAATGCATGTCATTTGTAAATAACACAGTTTTTTGTGAGAACACACAAAATAAAATACATAATTCTAATCTTAAAAAAAATTAAAATATAAACAAAATGGTGATGTGCAATGTTTATTCATATATCCGGAAATTAAAAAAAAATTTATGAAAAAATATCGCCTATATATAGAACCTACACATATGCAAGTCATGTGTATGTTATATTCGTTAAATATTTAGTTTGACGATTTCTTAAGTATAAAAATATTAGTTGGTTTTTTTAGTTTCAAGGTTCTTTACATGTGTAGGTAAATGGTCAATATAAAACCCAAAAATATTATGAAAGTTTATTATGCATATAGCATGCACAATTGTCTTAAGAAGTACAAAATTTAAATAAATGATCTATGTTCTTTTTGTTCTCGCAATAATTTAGTGCTTTGTGATGAACCTCAATCTATGGTCAATCTATGAGTCTATGGGCATATATTATCAAACAAAGGATAACATAAATTATAGGAAAAACTTACATGTTCTCTATTAATATTGTAATGTGTAAAGTACCGCGTCCACTAACAAGAAATGTATCTGCGGTTTCACCGTCTTCAACTTTCATGGCTAAATTTCTTTCAATTTCACGGTACAGTCTCTCTCTTAAATTTCTACTAGTCACATACTTTCCCTGTTAAAGTTGTGAAAGTTTACGTTTTAGGCAGATGTTGAAGGGTATTTTAGACATTTCACTAATATAGTAATAGGTAAACGGGCATACCTCACGACCCACAAATGGTGAAGTGTTGATGGAGAAAGCCATTTTAACTGTCGGTTCTTCCACTCTAATGGCAGGCAACGCTTTGCCATCATTTTTATCAGCAATTGTTTCCCCAATCTAAGTTAAAGAAAGCACATTAATCATTTTAAAATAACAATCCAATCATTTATTAAAAAGACAATTAAAAGGCCTTGGCGTGTTTTTATATATTAATTATTATTTTATTTGTAAAAAACTATTGTTACCTGAATATCACCAATACCACAGACAGCACAAATATCACCAGCCTCAACACTTTCGGCAGGAGCCCTAAAAAATTTCTCAAACACAAATAACTCGCTGACTTTTCCAAATCTGCAGGCGTCATCCGATGTGCATATCTGAAATATTAATAAACAAAAATAAATAAATAAACCAACTGATTTGCTTCAGACCAAAAGATTTTTAGGAAAACATGTAGGCTTGTAAAATGAACACGGACAGAGCATGTTCGTATTCGTTCGTTAAACTTTAACTGGGCAAACAATCAAACACGAACAACTAAAACAAAGGGGGTTTTCTTGTTCATTTTCATAACGAACGAACAAGAACAAGAAACCCCCATTCGTTTAAATGTACGTGCTCGATCTTTTGTTCAGTTAAAGCTGAAAACGAACACGAACATGCTCCATTCGTGTGCATTCGGTTCATTTACACGCCTAAAAATCTGCCTCTGCTACTTGAATTTATAATACTCTAAATAGGTACAAGAAAAGTTCAAAATAAAATAAATGTACCATTATACAAGAGCTCAAATAATATTATTAGACTTACACGAACATCCATGCCTCTGTTTAAAACACCAGCTACACGCACAAGGCACTAACTCGATACTTCAGTAATGTCACCTGAAGGAATGAGCAAGGCGGGAATACTCCCGCCCAAATGAGCCAGTCCGTATGCTTCTGGAAGATCTTTTGTACTATACCTGCCAAGGTATGGGCAGAATAGACGATCTGACCAAAACAGCCCATGAACCAATCACAGGGTGACAGCTCACCGACAACAGTACGAGGAGGAGCACCCTCTAGTACTGTTTGTCACTATTAGCCGCTGCCTACTCACCAACCCTCACTGTGGGACGTGCGTAGCCTACAGTTGGTGGAACAGTGCATAGCCGGCAGTAAAGGAACAGTATACAGCCGTCCTTGTCACTATCGGCCGCAGCCTATCCACCAACCAGCATGGCTTGTGCGTAGCCCACTGTTGGTAGAACAGGGATACTATTCAGCCGGCTGTACCTTCTTGGAAACCTACCTTCGGCTATAAATACTCCAACACCTTGGAATGGTAAGGACATCATCTGATATCTCATTATCTTATCTTCTCTAGCAATCTCTTAATATACACTTATATTCAGAGCAATCTAGTCTGATTCTCACGCCGGAGGGTGGTCACAAGGAGGAACCCCCCCTTCTTAGTGACGAGCTTACGGTGTCTGTTTTGCAGGTCACCTGAAGAACAACTTTCTTTGCTGGACCTCATCCTCGTGGGAAACATCTATTTAACCCCCAGATTATCCGTAATCTGCCCGGGGTCACTTAGTGTTTCTTCAAGCATGTAACCGACCGATAGCTATTTTTCCTTTGTGTTCATCATATTCAGTGCTCGTGACCTCCAAAAGAAAAGTATAAACCATAATGATGAATGGATCATAGTCACATAGATCGCAGTTCGCTCCGGTACGGGAACGAGGAACGGGAACGCAATTCGCTAGTTGGGGCGTATTCGGTACGAAGGGGGGTAGGCTCATTTCGGTACAGTCCAGTACGGTGTACCATATAATCCGGTTCGATGTTCCCAATTTAAAACAGAATATACCAAATTCAATTTACCATAGATATAACATAAAATAAAAATTGCAAAATGTCACTGGAGAAACTGAAATTATGTATAAATTTGGGTTTTTGGTACGAATGATTGAATAAGAAGAGTAGGGTAGAGATATTAATAACATGAATATATGCCTAATATAAATCGGTCAAATTGATTGGGTATCTTTGAAACTTGGAAAGTCAGTAATTATTGGAAAAAAGGAATCGAGGAGTTTCCTAATTTGCTGCCCAAAATTACAGGATCGATTAAATTGACAGGAGAAAGACGAACCTGTCAATTGAAATCGATTTCTCCATCAATTAACAACGACGAACCATTCAGTTGAAATCAATTTCTCCATCGATTGTGAACGACGAACCATTCAATTGAATTCGCGATTGGGAACGTTTGCGATTTCGATTCGGTACAAAACGATCCAATACGAAAATCGTAGCTTGCCCAGAGAATTATGTGACTATGGAATGGATACAGAGGATGATATAAAAAGTAGATAAATGTGAGAAATGAAACTAACAAGCATTTGAAGTGATCCATCTTTCTTGATTTTTGGACCGGGAATGCATCTAATTATTGTCTCGAAAAGAGGTCCAAGATCATTGGCTAAATTATCAGGAGAAAGCCCAGCTTTTCCACTTAAACCGATTGCATATACTGCTTGGAAATCACACTGCAAACAAATTCACAATTTTCATATGTTATATAGATATAAGTTGCTTTAAAATACTGATTTCATAAAATAATAAATGAGCCTGATTGGATTTTTGTGTTTTGACTTTGTAGTCAACTAGCCGTAGTAATCAGTTTTAATGTGATTTGAATTAGTTTTAAAAGTGGATTTAAAAATGTGATTTTGTTTTACTTTCTTTTATGCAAATTTCATCATATTTCATAATTAATTTCTTATTTGGTATCTTTACTAACTGAATAACTATTACTCTTAAACGAGCTGTTAGTAACTTGATGTTGGAAAAACCTTTTTCCCAACAACAATAACAAGAAGAGTTAAAATTATACCACTTACTTAAATATGTCGAAGTTTCAAAGTGTGATTTATTTGAAATGCTATGTGTTACAAAAAAGTTTCAAGGTTAAATTAGTGTTTTCTACATTTTGTGACCAAGTGACTGAAATTTCATTTTAAACGGCCAAAAGTAATTTGAATTTGTGACTGATCAAGTCAATTTTGTTTGCTTTACTAATATTAGGAAATACCTGTTCATCAGATGCGTTTAGTTCAATAAAGAGTTCAAAGGTGGAGTTGATGACAAATTCGAGTCGAGCAGACGGTCTATCAACCTTATTCACAACAACAACAACCGCATGCCCAAATTCAAGAGCTTTTTTCAAAACAAATCTTGTCTGTGGCATCGGGCCCTCAACAGAATCTACCTGAAAACAAACAACATATTAGACATTAGTAATATAAGTTTGTGTATGAAGAATTATTAAACATAATAAAACAAATGATATTCATTTTTGTATCTTTATAAGTAATAGATGTGTTTTTGCTAAGAATAGTAATTCCCCTCTCGCGCTCCAAGTCATTTGAGTCCATTATTCTTTCTTCTACAACTTGGTTATCACGAAACACCTGCACAAAAAGTAGCAAACTTTTACTTCATTAACAAATATGCTTTAACAAAATATAAACTTTGAAATGATAAATCATCTCAGCGTATGGTTTACTTTTGCTTGCTTCAACATCGCATCCACTAATGTTGTTTTTCCATGATCAACATGAGCAATAATTGCAATATTCCTTATGTCATTTCTCCTCACTAATGTGCTCTTCTGCTCTATAAAATGCACGAATAAAAATCCATTAGTTATGAACTATAACCCACAACAAGAGCTTTATATTTAACAATTTAATCACTTAACACGATTTACATAAGAAAAACTAGTAAAATAGAAGCACATGAGATAACACACGGTCAATATACACAATTAAGACGTCTGTGTTAAGACATTTGATCGTACACCTGGAGTGTACTAAACACTAAGGGCGTGTTCGTTTCACAGAATTCGTGGGAATTCGAAGGAATTGGAATTAAAATCCCATGGCATGGCGTGTTCGTTTCATTGGAATTGGAATCTTAATTCCATTTTGGTGTGTTCGGTTCAAAGAATTGGAATTGGAATTCAATTCCTTCAAATTCCTTTAAATACAAGGATTTCAAATCCTTCCAAAATGTGAAGGAATTCAATGAAATTCATTGGAATCTTTTCTCGAGTTTTTTTTTTTTTTTTTAACGAGGACAACGAATAAAACATTTTAGGTTTTTTACTTTTTTGGTTTTTAATTTATATTTTGAGTTATGAATTTTTTATTATTATTTTTGAATTTTGTTTTGAGGGGTTTTTGATCTTAATAGAAAACCCATAAAAATAATAAAAAAACTATAACGCAAAATATAAATAAAAAACAAAAAAATCTAAAAAAACAAAAATGATTCCTCCGTTATCCTCGTTAAAAAAAACCGATTCCAATTCATTTGTCAGACGAACACATCAAAAATGGAATTGGATTTCAATTCCTTTCAATTCCAATTCCTATTGGAATGTTAAGATTCCAAATCCAATTCCTTCCAATTCCAAATCCTATGGAAATTCCAATTCCATTCAATTCCATTCTGTGAAACGAACGCGCCCTAAAGGTTATAATAACTCAAAATTATACAAAACTAAAACCGGATTTAAGTGCCCATGAGAACTGTTAAAAGGGCTCCAACGAAGACTAGCTTCAATTTGCAACACTTGCGTTTTTTGTGTCAGACATTTGAATGAACATCTAGAGTGCACTAAATGCTAAACCTTATAAAAACCCCAAAATATACAAAATTACAACCGAATTTAAGCGCCCATGAATAACATCTAACATAATTACAACTATTATAACCAACTTAGAAAAAAAAACACACCGTACTTTTTATCATATTAATAGATATAAGTTATGTAAATAATAAGTGGAGCTCGAGCTCGACATTTGATCGAACACCTGGTGTGCACTAAATACTAAACCTTATAAAACCCCCAATACATACGAAATTGCAACCGGGTTTAAACGCCCATGAAAGACAGTTAATAATAATATTACAACATATTGAACCAATGAACTCATACCAGTAGCAATTTCAGTGGTAGAAACAGAGCATTTGATAACATTTGGGTTTCTTCTAGACTTGATGACGGGAAACGAATAAGAAGCTAAGGTTGGGTTCTTGTAAAGGGTGAAGAAAACGAGAAGGTCGTTTGATTATTATTAGGGTTTAATGATGGAGTGATGGAATTGGGTATTCTGGTAGCCATTGATTGCATCCCTCACTGGCTCACACTTCACAGAAGAAGAATCTATGAACCAAAGAGGGAGCAAAATGGTAGAAATATGGAATAATATTATTATTATTGGGTGTGAAGTGATGGATATTATGAAGATAGTTGAGATAAGTTGGGAAGGAAATGTATGGTTTGAATCAAGATTTGAAGATGGGTCATTGGTGGTTTTTCACTTTTTTGGTGTATTAATTGTGTAGGGTTGAATTGGTTAATATGAACGGGACTGAGATATTTATTTGTGTTAAAGACATTGGTTGTAATTCGGAGACACTAAAAAGCGTGTAGCATGAACACGGCTCGTTAACCTATTGACCTGGATGACGGTAGTGATCAAGGTGTAAACTTGGTATGTTAAACATGCTGGTGGGTTGATATATATTGGGCTAAACATTATATGATACGGGGCGGAAACTTTTTTTACTATTTCTCGATATTATTGTTAATTTTCAAGTACCGGTTGGGTTGGAATGTTTAGCCCGAACATGGCGTGGCATGTATTTTATTTGTGTAAATTTAAATTAGTTGTAACATGAAGATACTTAAAAACGTCTAAAATGAAAACAATTCGTTTAAACTCAAATGTCTAAATGTGTTAAACAGGTTGATGGGTGGTTATCAAAGTGTTAATATAGTATTATGGAATTGGAGTAATAATATTAATGGATATGGAGTGATGGATATAAGAGGTAAGGAAGAAAGTTGAGATAAGTTGGAATGAAAATGAATGGCTTGATTCATAATTTAAAGATGGGCCATGGGTTGGGCTCTAAGAAGCCACTATATGACATGGGCTGGAAAATTCTTAGTTTCTTTTTCTCATATTGTTTTAGTTTTTAGGTGATCAATGTAACAATAGGTTGAGTCGTTGGTGGGTTGAAACAACGCTTTTCTTATTTGTGTCGAAAACACTAACTTAAAAATTGTCACCGAACATAATTCATTTAACTCATTTATCTAAACAGGTTGACAAGACGTAATGAAGGTATAAATGTGTTAAATGTATAGAATGGTTGTGATAAATGGATTAAACATATTCGAGGGTCGACATGTTTAATTAAACATGTACCAAAGGGTTTTTGCCTAGCGGTATCAAGGTATCGAATTATGTTTTGTCCTTTCATGTGGTGATTGTTCACATCATGTGAGAGACAAAATAAATTGTGAAAATTAAGTTGTTTGAGAAAAAAAATTAAACAGGTCGTGGGTCGACATGTTTAACTAAACATGTTAGCAGGTAAACACGACCCAATTATCAACCGAGTTAATTACAACAGACCAAAACCTTGTTTTTCTTATCGCGTTAGAAATTTTCATCTCTAGACTGAAATAACTAAAATGAAGCAAATCGGTTAGTTTAATCGCTTTAAGATGTATACAATTTAGACGTCTGATTTAATGGTTCGGCCGACAAGGTGAAGCAGACGTGTAAACAAAAACTACCATACTTATTTATTTTCATATATATTTGGAATGTGCAGATCACAGTCAAATCAACCAGTGAATTTAAATATATTAGCTGAAAGTAAAACAAAAGCACCAGTTGTTTAGTGGTAGAATAGTACTCTGCCACGGTACAGACCCGGGCTCGATTCCCGGCTGGTGCAATTACTTTTTAAAAAGCTGAAATTGGCCTTTTTTATCTGTCACTTGGAAAATAGAGTAAGGAATTTTGTTGTCAAAATATAACATGTGTTTACTTATTTTTGCAGATTGCACATACAATACTTAGCATGCTACATAAGTGATATGTTCGACTACACTCGCACGCCTACTAAACTCGATACATGATGTCCTATCTCATTATCAAATGCTCTTCAGTCTAGGGTCGAGTTTGGGCGCTAGTTCGTTTAAACTATGTTCAGTTCAAACTTCTAGCGAAACCATCTAATTAGCTATGAGCATATGATGCATATCGGCTAGTTTACGTCCCTAAACGAGATGAAAATCTCGCATACTATTTATAAATATGGTTCCTTCACGTCTAAAAGTAGATGCTCTGCTCGTATGTGTTATATAAGTTTTAAGAATAACCAGTAAACATGTTCGTTTTCCTCTAGACATATTGAATAATTTAAAGTTTTAACTTTATTTACTTTAAAATAACATAATGGCCAACATAACACCACCAAGTGAAACATATAAGTTGGTAAGATGTCCCTCGACACTAGGATGTTATTTTATTTAAAATATGATGTTAAAAGGTCTACAACTAAATAGACTTTAGCATATAGGACAAGTAACTTGACACTTTAAACTTATTTGGAGAAACCTTAAGTAATATATTAAGAACTTAAGAAGGGTCACTTTTGCTTAAGTATATAGATTAAACAAAAGGATAAGTTAAATAATACAAATAAACAAATTCATGAACCTTATCATTTGTGTTACAATATGGTGTTCAGGGGTCCTACATTATTTTCAAATGGAACATAGAATCAACAAGTATATGAAACTTATCATTTGTGATATTTTCCTGTTATTTATTTTATTTCTTTTTACACATATAAAATGATCAAAGATGTGGCCTTAGTTTATATGACCAAAATAATATCTAGACGTGTTAGGCTCATTCTGGCGGCTCAAATAAGCAATTTAAGTGTGGGAAAATTCCTAACATAAGCGTTTATAAAAATGTTTTTTAGGGTTTATGTGTTATTTGCAAAAAATTCCTAAAATAGGTATTATAAACTTGTCGTGACGAGTAGTTTATGATTACACACGAGTAGTTTGTAGAACCAGTTAAAACTTGTCACGTGCCCTTAGATTAACCGTAACGAACAGATTCACTAATCATTTACTCGTCACGACTAAATAAGTTTCATACCTCGTAAATAACGACCGCGAGTAATTCATAAGTCCTTTAGTCGCGGCGACTAGTTTATCTAGTTTACATTCGGCTACATGAGCAGTTTATTGGTAGTTAACTCGCTACGATTAGTTTAACCTTACAATCTACTCGTCACGACTAAAAAACTTATAAATTACTCGTGGGCGTTGATTACGAGGCATAAAACTTATTTAGTCGTGACGAGTAAATGGTTAGTAAATCTGTTTGTTATGGTTAGTTTATAGACACGTGTCAAGTTTTAATTGGTTATACAAACTACTCGTCACGACTAGATTATAGTACTTATTTTGAAAATTTCTTGCAAATGGCACCTAAAACCTGAAAAACGTTTTCATAAACGCTTATTTTGGGAATTTTTCCATTTAAGTGTGAATAAAAAACATGTGATAGTCGTTATATTCGAAAATCACAAAAATGTTAATTTCTTTTAAAACAAATCGTAATATAAAACCTTGTAGCAATTAGAGTAACCATTTTATCTCAAGATAAAAACCTGTCTTATAAAGAGGTGGAAATTGAGGTCCACGACGAAGACAAAGATGTCGTTAGCCATCACCGTGAACATCATCTAAGAAGTTATCAAAGAAGAAAGGAATTTGTGAACCCAAACTAATCTAATTATAGCTTTGTAGTCCAACTTAAATAACTGGGTGAAGGCACGCGTGGAACGTGTTACCGCTGGAAACGGGCAACCATGCGCCGGCACACGCCAAACGGGTAACCGGGTGCCTATATGTGACAAAGGCGTAACACGGCGCATACGCGAAACCGGGCCCGGGACGAGCGAAACGCGTAACCGAGCGCCTGTACGCGTGAAACTGGTAATCGGATCCTGGAACTCACTAAACGGGTAAACCCGGAGCCGGTATACGTATAATGCGAGACATGCGAAACGTGTGACTGAGTGCTTGTACGAGCGAAACACATTTACGAACCCCGGTACACGCGTAACCGAGCCCTTTACACGCAAATCGCGAACCTGGGCACCAATCCGAGAAACGGGTAAAAAATATTTTCTTAGTGTACTGTTAGTTTTTTTTTTTTTTTTGCGCTACCCCTGAAACAATGTTTTAGATCCGCCATTGACCACCACCACCACCAAGATATCTCTTTCCTCAAAACACTCTTAAATCGAACCAATACCGACGAAATTTTGGCAGCTTGCAAGTTAATCAGTACCGGTAGTTGATGATTATAAGGTTGAAACAATAATTCATTAGCTTTTTAAGGTTTAGCCGATCAATAAAATATGAACCTTTGTTTATAGTGATTTACTTTCAACTATCGAGATGAGTAAATTTGGATTTTTAACACCAATTATGAACAGGAAACCACACAAACTGACAAACATCGAAAATGAATGATCATAACATAGATTTGAGCCACAAAATTATAAACATGATAGTATGATGGATTGTAAAGGATAGCAAAGAACAACCGTGAAGAATAATCATTAATTTATATTAACTAAATAAACAATTTTCTGTTTTGGATATAAAAATCCAAATATATTGTTCACAAGCATATAAACAATCTATTTGAAACACAAATTCCAATTTCTATGCTTACGATATACAAAATATATATAGTTGGAACACAAATTCCAACTATCAACAAACTCTTACAAGGATTAATCAGACCTGAAACTCAAATTCCAGGCATCCTTGTTAACAATAAACTAACCACAAACTCTGATAAAATGTCTGTGGGTCTAATCAATGACGGCTGGACCATTACGGCCTCTTGGTGCAGTGCAGCTCATGTGTAGCCGCCGTCTGAGGGTCATAGTAACTTTTGCTGCAATAGTTGCACGGTTGGGCCCTCCTCTCGGTCTTACGATATACAAAATATATATAGTTGGAACACAAACTCCAACTATCAACTAACTCTTATAAGGATTAATCAGACCTGAAACTCAAATTCCAGGCATCCTTGTTAACAATAAACTAACCACAAACTCTGATAAAATGTTTGTGGGTTTAATCATTGACGGTTGGACCGTTACGACCTCTAGGTGCAGTGCAGCTCATGTGTAGCCGTCGTCTGAGGGTCATAGTAACTTTTGGTGCGATACTTGCACGGTTGGGCCCTCCTCACGGTCTTGTCGTTGTTGTCTTTGGTAGTAGTAGGGTATGTCTGGCAAAATTAGCTGGTAGCTGTAGCTGGAAGCTGCTAGCTGGTGGCAGTAAGCTGGTGGCTGAAGGTTGTAGCTGGTAGCTGTAGCTTTTTAGATATATTTAAATGTTTTGCAGAGTAACTGATGTTTTTAATAAAATGTATAAAATTACTAAAATTGGCATAACTAAAAACAATAATAGTAAATGTATTTATTTTGGAAGGTTATTTAAGTAAATTAAAATACTAAAAGCTTGTAGTTCTTTCTAAACGCTACTAGTTGAAGCTTTAAGCTTTAAGTCTTTTCCCCTGACCTAAAAGCTTCAAGCTCTTTGAACCAAACAAGGTTTTTAATTGAGAATGAGTTTTTTTCTAAAAAGTGTGAAGCTTGAAGCTCCTAAAAGCTTCCTGCCAAACATACCCGCAGTTTTTTTTGTCTTTGGTAGTGGTATTTTTTTTGCGCTTTTGCTGTTACTCTTCTTATTCTTTGAAGAAGACGAAGACATTTTGTTAAAGAACCAGAGAGGTGGTGGAGGGGGTTATATATACAAGAGAAGTTAACAAATTTCCCCCAACCCAACACTTCTTATTGTTGTTACTCTTTTTATTCTTTGAAGAAGACGAAGACATTTTGTTAAAGAACCAGAGAGGTGGTGGAGGGGGTTATATATACAAGAGAAGTTAACAAATTACCCCCCTCCCCGACCCAACACTTCTTATTGCTGTTACTCTTCTTATTCTTCGAAGCAGACGAAAACATTGTGTTAAAGAACTAGAGAGGTGGTGGAGGGGGTATATATACAAGAGAAGTTAACAAATTACCCCCCAACCCAACACTATTTGCATGTGTGCCATCTATATTCATGAAACGTAGCCTACAAGCAAACAAATTTTACAAATTACATTATGGTCCCTCAACTTTAAAGTTGTCACAAATGGTCTCTTAACTTATACACCTCGTCACATATATGTCCAAACTATATCCAAAACCTTTATCATAACCCTGAACGTTTTAACAACTACTACGCGTGAACATTTGTTATCTACGCGAGTGCGCAACCATGGGTGTTTACCACCAATTTTGACATTTAATTGCAACAATTTGTTTTTCATTTCATGTGTTCCACTGCATACCTTATTACAAATTGATGTTACAAACTGAGTGCTCTGATATCGTACTTTCAGCTCTATTTCTTCGTATTAGGGGCAATAAGGTAGGGGTTATTGTCGTTGTGGCTTGTGGTTTAAATAATAATATAATCATAAAGTGACCATTGAACGGTCACATTTGGGATCAAGTAATTAAGGAGAGTCAGAGATTCGTCAGATGCAACAACGAGCGTTGGAGGAGAGTGAAGAGGTCATGAGCGCAATGCGGGCCGTCACCAATAAGATAGTGTCTGGCTCTACTATTTCTTCGTCGCCACGTAGGCGATCATATATCCTTCGGGATCGTGACGAAGCGAACGATTGTTTGATGAAGGACTACTTCAACGACAAACCTACATTTAACGACGTTACGTTTCAACGTCGTTTTAGGATGTCTAGGCGTTTATTTTTGCGCATCGTGGGAGATTTGGAGCGGGAGTATACGTATTTTCAACAAAAACCCGACGCAAGAGCCAAGAGGATATTTATGATTCACCGTCATCCTAAAGTGTACTTCGGCTATACGCATCCAGCCATTCTCGCATACGGCAACACGACCGACATCAACGACGAGTATTTAAAGATGGCTGAGAAAACGACGCGAGACTCGTTGGAAAATTTTTGCATCGGAAAAATTTTAATTGTTTATATTAATTATTGTTTTTAATATAAATATTTTTTAATAATTTATTTGTATAGGAATAATACAATTATACGTTGCTCGTTATCTGAGAATTCCAACTTCAAACGACCTGACTCGCATATACGATGTACACGAAATCAAACAACCTTTTCACGCCATGACCGAGAGTATAGATTGCATGCATTGGAGTGGGGTAATTGTCCAACCGCATAGCGATGTCAATACACTTGTGATAACCATGGAGTACCAACGGATAGTCTTCAAGCCATTTGTTCACACGACCTCAGGATTTGGTCGGCCTACTTCGGCTCCGTTGGGTCCAACAACGACATAAACAATCTCAACGCGTCGCCCGTGCTAGAGTATTACATCAGCCGTAGCATACCGGTCTTACCGTTTTATCCCAGTGATACCTTCTATCGTCACGGATACTATTTGGGATATATCCAGAGTACTCGATCATCGTCAAAACGTTTCAAGACCCGATCGAAGAAAAAAGAGAATACTTTAAGAAGAAGCAAGAGTCCGCACAAAATGATATTGAGAGGTGTTTCGGGGTTCTAGAAAAACGTTTGCATTATGTGAAAAACCCATGTCGTGTATGGTCGATGGCAAAAATGAGCGATGCCATGTATATGTGTATCATATTGCATAATATGATTTTAGAAGACAATGGGAGAGCAATATGTCAACACTATATATCATTAAGCCTTCCAGAACAGTTCCCTGAACTAACCGAAGAGCAACAAACGCAAACCATTCATGAGCTCACATCAAGTGAGATACATAACCAATTTAAGGCGGATTTGGTTCAACACGTGTGGGATAATCGTCCCGTTGAAGTCGAATACGAGGACAGAGACGAGGAGGGGAACGAAAATGAAGATGAAGACGAGGAAGAAAACAAAGATAACGAATAGATTGGTATTTTAATATGTGTTTTTTATTTTATTTTTTGGTGTGTTTTTTTTTATTTTGATTATGATTTATTTTTCTTTTATTTAGTTAATTTAATAAATTTTAATAGCTTAAATGGTTTATTTGTTTAGTTCAATTATAAAGAGAAAATAATAAAAAATAATGACGTGGCATTGGAGGGGCTACAATATCATTACACCACAAAAACAAATTCCTACCCTTTGTGACCGGGCGTAACGTGTCGCCATTCGTTCAATTTGTAGCCTCTCCACTACACATAGCTTAATAAAAATAGGTTTACGTTGGGACACATGTCAACAGGATTTGTAACCCTATTGGATACTAGCTAAAAGCAAGGTTGGTCCAGAAAACTCGCGTATCCTGGCTGAGCCAGAAAATCATGCCCTTCAATCCCTAACGAACTAAATAATGTAAACTATTATTTTTGAACGACAATTAAAGTTATAATAATAAACATAACAGTTAGCAAACTAATGATATTATAATGAGTTTATGACATACCAAGTAGACTATAAAGTGTTCAGCTATTATAAATATGTATACTATTTCGTGCCCTCAGAATGCACGTGCCCCGGCCGGACGTCCACTCCACTATTACTCTAGTGTTTGATATTTGGTTTTGATTCAACCGAAACAAATCAATCATCTTCATCATATGTGATAAAGTTAATCCCGATTTGTTATGAGTAAATCAAAAGGAATACATGGCTGATCTCATGGGAGGATTAAGATGAGGAGGAGATCACAATATCTATACGTTTAAATCAGGAACGTCGCTAGGAGAGTAAAATAAGGCTACAATATTAGGCCTCCATTTGGTAGGTCCTCCCAATTATAATAAAATCATACTAAATGAGAAATAAACTTTGAGTTATTTGAAAAGACAATGTTTTGATTTGTAACAATAAAATTATAAAAAAAAGACCCTAGTTTCTCGTTTTGTTTTAGGCTCCAGAAGGTTTGAGCTGACCCTGGATTAAATCCATTAAAAAAAATTAATAAACTAGACGAATTAGAGACAACTCGTTGAAATTTGAGCTTGAGCCCAGGTTTACTCTAGCTCGGTTTGGCTCGTGGATAGCCCTAGTCCAAATAATAATCATTGTTTTACCCAAAAATAAAAAATATATAATACAACTTTTCTTTACCTTTTATTAATATTTTTTTAACATCACAATTTCCTAAGAGGTAGAAATTGAAATTGAAAATTTGGGGCAACATAAAATTTTACATAACCTTCAAAATATAGAATGTGTGGACAGACTCAGGGGCTGTTTGGTTCAATGAGTTAGGTCTGAATGAACCTCTGTCCCATTCAGTAACAACAACAAGTCTAAATAATTCAGACCTAATTTTAACCATTAAGATGTTTTTCTGTTTGAAACCAAACAGTCTGAAGTCTGAATGAATCAGGTGTTTATATCTGAATGGTTTCATTCAGATGTAAACAAACAGCTCCTCACACAGCGTACTCGTTTGAAACGGTTGGTTGGTGTGTGGACCACCTCCTCAGACTGTATTCATGTCTTATGCCCATAAAATGCCCGTGATGTACGCGTGTCGACCTTAGGGTCATTTTTGGGATCCAACAAAAACATGCCCGTGATGTACGCGTGTCGACATTGGTTGCCTTATATTCATCTAAAAGATAATATTGAATTTTATCGTAGTTTAGTTATATACTTATATTATTGGGTTTTTAAAAATTACCAACATTAATCTTATATAAATTAAATAAGATTAAAGAGACAAAAAAAAAGCTGAAATAAAGCTTGTAGGGCTCTGTTTTGTATTGTAGACTTATGTATTATTTTGTATTGTTCATAGGTTTAGGTTTGAGTTTGAGTTTGAGTTTGAGTTTGAGTTTGAGTTTAACAAGTTACATGTCTTAAACAGGTCGACATGTTTAACACATGTTTAAATTTGTGTCATAACAGCCTAACTGGTTAAAAACATGTTCACATGTTACTAACCTGTGTAGATTTTTATTTTAACAAAATAAATATATATACACTCATAAAGTCTTAAACCTAGCTAAAATCGTGCTTACAAACGACATTTCATTAATGCATGTTAGAACCCAATATTTATATTTTTTATGGATGTTATGATTTGCTTCTATGGTTTTTGTTACAAGTTTGTTAAGGATTTGATGTCTTTTGTTTCAAATATGTTATGACTTTATGGTTTTTTGTTTCAAATATGTTATGGATTATCTATAAAGTAAGACTTTTTTATGCTCGTTTTGAATTTTTGGTTGCGTTACACATGTATCATTCATTGTGTTTTCAAACAGGACCCTTAACGGGTTAACATGTTAATAAACAGGTTTGTGTCTGTGTTTGGAAAAAAAACGACAAGATTAATTATCGTGTCATGTTCGTGTTTAGCATCACAGGCTTTCATGTCTTATTCCGACATGTTATGACAACCCCAGACAAAAAACACCTATTTGGACGTCCATTATTGTGTCCATTGACATATTAATTAATAATTAATCACCCAATTTTCCCAAATTTAAAAACAAATTTTATGCATGGTAACCAATTTACTTGACAAAGCATAATTGTTACTTTTCTTTTTCCATAATCATATCACACGGAATTATTTTCTTTTCGTCCTACTGTTTATCAATCGTGTGAAAAGTTAGCGTTGCTATTATTGTTCAAGTTGAAGCTAATTTACTATTTTTCTTTAATAATTATCGAAAATTGTATATTGTGACAATAATGTATTTATAAAAATATCGGTTTGTGAATTTATATTTTGTTGTTTGAACATAAAACTTGCAGGTACTACACACCTCAACAACGCTTACACCATTACAAGGCTATTCATCAATTCTGTCATTGATGAAATTGTTTCTTTTATAAATAATTTTTTAAACAACGGTGTTTATTTCAAGCATTTGATCACAAGGTGTACAATTTTGGTATTATTTTTAATCACGAGAGGGGTTTTTTTGGGGTTAGTATTAGCGAAATATAGAACACATAGGGGTGTAGAAGAGATCAAAATTGTAAACCACTTATTTGCCACTAGCAATAGCCATTTAACTCTTATTCACCATTAGCAAGTGCAAGTTAAATCTTATTCACCACTAGCAATAATGACAATCAATTACAAGAAAATGTTTTTTTTTTATCTGTGTCAAATAAAGTTAGTTGTAATATGAAGATACTTAAAAACGTCTAACTTGAAAACAAGTCGTTTAAACTCAGATGTTTAAACGTATCAACCAGGTTGATGGGTAGTAATCAAAGTGTTAACATAGTATTATGGAATTGGAGTAATATTAATGGACATGGAGTGATGGATATAAGAGGTTAGGAAGAAAGTTGACATAAGTTGGAATGAAAATGAATGGCTTGAAGTTGAATCATAATTTGAAGATGGGTCATGGGTTATATGATATGGGCTGGTAAATTCTTTAGTTTCTTTCTCAGTTTTTCTCATGTTGTTTTAGTTTTTGGGTAATCGGTGTAAGGTTGAATCGTTGGGTCGACTCATTCAACCCGAACAACCCCTTTCTTATTTGTGTCAAATACACCAACTATTATCAGAAGACAATTAAAAAGTATCACCAGAACACAACTCGTTTAACTCATTTATCTAAACAAGTTGGCAAGTAGTAATCAAGGTATAAGCGTGTTAAATGGATAGAATGGTTGTAATAAATGGAGTAAATGGATTCAAGGGTTGACGTGTTTAATTAAATAGGTATCAAAGGGTTTTTTTCCAGCAGTATCAAGGTATTGAATACGTTTTGTCTTTCCATGTGGTGAATGTTCACGTCATGTGAGTGACGAAATAAATTGTGGAATTTAAGTTGCTTGAGAAAAAATAAATTAAACAAGTTGTGGGTCGGCATTTTTAACTAAACATGTTAATAGGTAAACTCGACCCAATTATCAAGCGGGATAATTACAAGAACCCAAAGCCTTGTTTTTCTTATCGTGTCAGAGATTTTCATCCAACTAGCTAAAATGAAGCAAATCGGTTGTTTTAATCGCTTTAAGACTTATACAATTTAGATGTCTGTTTAACGATTCAGCCTACAAGTTGAAGCAGACGTGTAAACAAAACAACAATACTTATTTATTTTCATGTTTGGAATGTGCAGATCACAATCAACTCAAACACATTATTTAAAGATATTAAGTGAGCCGGAAAAAAGAAGCACCAGTGGTCTAGTGGTAGAATAGTACCCTGCCACGGTACAGACCTGGGTTCGATTCCCGGCTGGTGCAATTACTTTTTTCAAAAGCTGAAATTGGCCTTTTTTTTTATCTGTCACTTGGAAAATAGAGAGGTAATGAATTTTGTTGTCAAAAATTAACACATGTATTTACTTATTTTTGCAGATTACACATACAATACTTAGCAAGTTAGCATGCTATATAAGTGATATGTTCGTCTATACTCGTGAGCCTACTAAACTCGATTATCTCGATACATAATGTCCTATCTCATTTATCAAATGCTCTTCAGTCTGGGGTCAAGTTTGGGCTCTAGTTCGTTTAAACTCGGTTCAGTTCAAACTTCTAGCAAAACCATATTATTAGCTATGAGCATATTGGCTAGTTTACGTCTCTAAACGAGATGAAAGTATCACATACTATTTATAAATATGGTTCCTTCACGTCTAAAGGTAGATTTTAAGATTTTCAACAATAAAAATCATAGATGCTCGGATCGTATGTGTTATATAAGTTTTAAGAATAACCAGTAAACATGTTCGTTTTCCTCTAAACATAATGAATAATTTAAAGTTTTAACTTTATTGGAATGTTAATGTTTAATTTTTTTTCTTAATCATATTAATGGAAATTTCATTATGTGACTTCATAAAAACATCCAAACGATTTACAATGAAGTGGCAGGTAAGCGGGCAACAAGCTGCGCCGCAACCCCCTTTTGGATAGCAAACCCAATCCGATTAAAAACAAAGTTTTGATTCTTATGGGCTGATACGTTACTATACACAACTTTCTGAACCCTATTCAAAAGGTCCACGGCATCCGGAGCTAAGACACCAAAAGTGTCAAAGGCGAAGGGGATAAACACGTGTTGATTCTCCAAACAAGCTCTCTCGTGTTTAGCAACCTTGCCCGATGCCGCCTTCAATGCTGCCTGGCCTGCTATAAATCCAGTGTCCCTAATCCCAACAAGAGGGGACACTCCTGTGAGGTCGACACAAGCGTGTTTCCCCCCTACCCACCCAAAAACAAGAATATCGGCCGGTCGTAATGTAGATCTTCCTTCTTGAGGATCTGTAAGAAAATTTACGGGGGCTTCCTTTTTAACCGAAATTCCGGCTCGTTTAAAAACATCGCATAGAACATCCCTCACCAAATCATACCTGTACTTAAACCCAGGCAACATAACATCACTAAGTGAAACATATAAGTTGGTAAGATGTCCCTCAACACTAGGATGTTATTTTATTTAAAATATGATGTTAAAAGGTCTACAACTAAATAGACTTTAGCATATAGGACAAGTAACTTGACACTTTAAACTTATTTGGAGAAACCTTAAGTAATATATTAAGAACTTAAGAAGGGTCACTTTTGCTTAAGTATATGGATTAAACAAAAGGATAAGTTAAATATATACAATTAAACAAGTTCATGAACCTTATCATTTGTGTTACAATATGGTGTTTAGGGGTCCTACATTATTTTCAAATGGAATGTAGAATCAACAAGTATATGAAACTTATCATTTGTGATATTTTCCTGTTATTTATTTTATTTCTTTTTACCTATTTTACCTTTCTTTACATATATATATATATATATATATATATATATATTTCTGTTATTATATTACAATGAAAGATGTGACCTTAGTTTATATAAAATGATCTCTTGTGATATTATGTGTGCTTGTGTAAATAGGACAAATCATAATTTTCGATACAATGAAACCAAAACTTAACATGTTCAGTTGTTTACAACGCGTTAGTAGCATTTTCATCCGTCCCATAACAGTTTGTACATAAGTATGACAGACAATCGTCCAGATATTAAACGGTAGCAATGATTTATAGTATAGTGCAAAAGTGGTATAAAAATGTTATATCAGTTCATGTCAATATACTTCAATTATTATTATTTTTTTATTATTGAAAATAAGGACAATGGCATATGAAATTGCCAAAATAAACAAATGTCACAATCACTAGAACTGTTAAAATAGTGGAAACACATCATTGTTCCACCTTAATAAATAATTAAAGCACTCCCATCTCTAAGCTTTTTCATTAATTCAATAAATATTTATTTTAAAATTTGATTATTAAATATCATCTTAACTTTTTTTAATGACAAATGTTATACTTACTTTATTCTACACAAATAATACTAAACTACGTCTTGCTCAGGTTTGAACTGAACATGGGACCTCCCATTTAAAAGACAGTGTCTTTATCAAGTTGGCTAGCCCCACGTTATTGAAACGTTTGTACGAATATTAATCATTGTTTCATGTTCGTAACTTAAAGAGATCTTATTCATATATAGAAGATACATATGCAAATGAAATTTCAAGATTTTTTTTGTATTTTAGATAAAAAAAACATCCAAAGTTGAGATGGTAATTAAGTATCATGTTGTGTCCTTTTCGGTATTTTGTTTGTAAAATATCTTTTCGTGTGAATCTTGACAAGCTCAATTTCTAGTTTATAAATTTTATTTAAAATCTTTTCAAAATATTTAAAAAACAAACTTTTATGGACGGAAAAGTTCACTGATTTGTAATACAACATAAGTTTGGCCAATATGAAATATATATGATACAAAAGCATATATCACATACAAGAAATGTGTGCATGAAATTATGAATACATCTTTACACAATAGACTATTTGTTATGAAGACTCCATCCATTACATGTGAGCATGAAGGAGCCCTTCACACCACCCCACTCAAACATTGACGGGCGCTATAGTGACCGGCGCCATCACAATAACAACTCCAAAATGTGAAAGTTGTGGGGCCCTCTTCATTTAGCCGTTGCCGACGATTATTATTAAAAAAAAGTTAATTAGTTTATAAAACATTATGTATATGGTATACCATACACTTTACATTCTACACTACACCAATTTCACCATACATATTTTATACTTCTCCAAACATTCTTTTTTGCTTCTAAACAAATTTCACAATGCAACCGAGCAACACTCCGAATTTTAATGCGTGGGATTCAAGTATCCCAATGTGGAGAAGTCATCCACTGGTTGATCCAAATGGCCCTTATAATTTCAACCGATACACGCAGGAGTTGGTGTATTGGTCGATATTACTGTCCGAGTTAATGTAGAACCACCTCGTTTGACCGGCACAGATAAAAGCAAGGAGGCGATGAGAAGCCAAGGAGGATCCTCGAGTAAAAGTACAATTACAATGGATCTTGAGGTGAAGACGCACTTTGAAAGCTTGGACTATAAAATTGAATAACTTCTCTCGGTTAAAAAAAATTTACAAGCAGAAAGAAAAAATGCACAATATGAGACAAGCACTACCATCAGCATGAGAAAAGGAACATTAAACGGAGAGATATTTGGAATTCCTCACGAAAGATTTCTCACATCTACCATCTAACGTAGGAATATAGGCTTATTTATCTTTGTTTTCATTTAATTCGTAAGATTTTTTTATTTGAATTTTGGTTTGTGTTTGTATTTATTTATTCATTTTAATTTAATTTGTAGGATTTTTTTTATTTGAGTGACATTTCTTTTTATATAATCTTAGTTTAAATACTTAATTTAAATATTCATAGTGGAATGTTGTTGAATTTCATTAAAAAAATTAAAGAAACATACAAATAATTAATAGAGCTAGTTAAACTGCAACGCTTAAATTAAAGGGGTAACCAGTTATTATTTCGGTGCACACGTGATAGTGATATGACGTGACAACAAGCAAGAGCTAGTTAAACCACATCACATAACCTTATAACTCTAGCAAATTATTCAAAAGTGGTGATGTTTGTTGGTCGGTGCCCATCCGGTATAGTACTCGGTTAAAGAATACACTTCCTCTATCGAAATACCAATCACTCACCAACACTTTTCACTATACCATTTTTTTAGTTTTCTTTTTAAAATTAAAAAGTAATTAACAATTTTAAAGCAATTACGTATATGTTGCCGAGTGATCAAAGTACGGAAATATATTTCGTTAAAGCTAATGATTCATACGCGTGTTTACGACATTGTTTTTTGTTTTGAATGCAGTTTTGTTTTAAGAAAATAATTATATTAGAATCATAGAATAACGAAGAAAAAACAGAATATTATTTATAACTTTTAAAAGCAAAACTATAATACAACCATTTGTCATATTGTCATGTAACTAATAATTTATCCTTTTGTTTTTCCTAAATAAAGTTTATTTGAAAATTTGTAAATAATTTGTTTGGTCCACGTTGTCAACTTCGACGTGTTAACTGTTACGACGTTAACGTCAACGTTGGTAGCTGTTGGACCCGCAGCAAATCTCTCTCTGCCACGTTGGTATGCCTTGTGTTTTTCTCAGTTAGTGTGCTCCACGTGTCCGCGGTTATATTATTGTGGGACCCAATAGACCAATTGCCGACAATATAAAAGAGTTTTAAGAAAAAGGAATTATTAATTTATCATAATCCAGAATACAACATATGTTTTAATTTATTTAATTATCGAAAAATAAAAATAAAGTAGTAAAATCTGTATAAAGACATCCCTAAGACTAGTGTAGGCATATCGTGTATACCCGTACACGATAAGACACGGACACGAAATGGATATACTTGTACACGACACGAAAACTTATCTTGTACATGTAACCCAAACACGAACATGAATAAGTTATTACCTGGTATACACGATAATACACGACAATAGCTGTTTTGAAACACATATTTGACAACCTTTTAGCGAAACAAAAGTCTTAAAATATAACATAAATCCATACTCCTTAACAAATTTAAGACAAAAACACATAGAATTCTAATCAAAACATCTATTGAAAATAATATCAAGTTCCAAACTTCAAAGTTCCACTTGGCCGACGACGGGTGTCGGGTGGGATGGAGGATGAGAGGCAACGGCCGCTAGATGAGCGGATGGTGTTGTAACTTGTAAGAATGAATTTAAGGTTAGGGATAATGGGGTATAATATAACTATATATATATAGGGGAAGATTCATGGACATTTTAATCTTAACATGAGAATGTAGGAAATAATACGAATTTATAAAAAAAATGAGAGCGTAAGAAACAATACCAACTACAATACCAATCTACATAAACATTGATTGATGATAACAAAGAAAAAAACCTAAAAATTACAATAAAAGAATCAAAATCAATAATAAAATTATAACAACATATACCAACAAATACTTATAACAACAAAAGAAAAAAATCTAATAATAACAACAAAATATAAATAAGCAAATACTTATAACGTCTCATAATAGAAAATTAGAAAATACGAACACAAAATAACAGGTATTTGATCATGTTTAGAGTAGTTTAGACACGAAAATTAACAGGTAATTTCGTGTCTACCTCTTTAGTACACGAAACCTGTTAAGGTCTTACCTGTTACATGTTAAAGTCGTGTAGGTACGTGTCGTGTATTCGTGTCTCGTGTATAAATTGTCGGCCCTACATAAGACCCATAAGGCTATGTGTAGTGGATGTGCTACAAAATGGGGCGTTTTACGCCATGTGACATAGGATATGTATTTAGGATTTGATTTTATTTTTGGGGTGTAATAGTGCTGTAGCCCTATATATATATATATAGGAGAATGTTAACTTACAAATGAAATTAACGTGATAAACTGAGCATCAAGTAGAGTAATTATGTAATTACATCATAGAGTAATTATCATAGAGTAATTACATAATTACTCTACTTTTATGTTAATTACTCTAGTATTGTATTTTTTTTCATTTTAAAAACTTAATGTGTTACGTAATTTCCATTAAGTACCGGCATGTCACACCCCGAAAACCTTAACTTAACACAGCGGAAGTCTTAACTTTAATTCGTTCGGGTTATGACAGACGCCGATAGTCAACAATAATAAACATTTAATAATAAAAGCATCATCTTTTATTATAAGGAAACATTTTACAAAATCAGAGTTTATTACACGTGCTGATGCACGGTTTACAACACATCACTTTTGTTCAAACACCCTACGCTCTCATTTCCATGCCACCTCGAAACCTTCACTTTCCTGCAAAGCATATTTAAATAATATTTGGGTCAACACGAATGTTGGTGAGTTATTCCTGAGAAGAAAAACTTATTATATAAATATAAACAATTTATATATAAACAACACATGAATATAATGGTGTACGGCCATTATACTCCCAATAAAACCGATCATACACGGTATAACACAATAACGAAACCCGCATTTTACCTTTAAGCACAAAAAGCGTTAGTTGTAAACTAGCTAAGAATACAACGCGTGTATGACTACCAATTTGATAACTCGAAACGTACCATACTCGAAATATTCCCACTTTTAACCCAACGCGAATGGAAGTGGGGGGCGTCACCCCGATAGATCTACCAATATTTCTGTGCCCTCAATTCGGTTAACAGTTATTTAACCAAATTGATTCATCCCACAATAACGACAATTTGTAGTATAATGCGTTTTCAAAACATATATATATAAATACGAATATAGATATACAATATGCTTTTCGGAGGAAGAACTCACCTTTGATTTCGGTGTTCGAATAAACGCTCGTTCCTATATTAGTACACGTTTGTTAATTTTAGGTTTGACTAAAATATATATATTCTTATTCTAAAAATCCACACAAGCATACAACACATAAAGTTTACTACTTATAATCTTATAATTCTATACTTAAAAATATAAACAAGTAATAATCAACTACTAATTGTTTTATTTAATAATTTAATTTAATTATTAAAATTTATAAAAATTATTACCTTTAGTTGCTGGAGTGTTTTGGAAAAATTTTGACTCTATTATAATCGGTTTCGTTGGTTTTGAGCTTAAAAACGAACCGGTTGTCATTTTTATGAAACTTTTAGTTTCAAATTATCTAGAACACTTTTTATATAGTTTTTAGTCAAGTTTTATTGGTTTTTCAATAAAAATGTTTTGGTTTTTATTTTGTTGCCAATTTCTTAAAAATGCCAATTTTTAACGTTTTCGTGTCGGTTTTCGCGACACGAACCGTGTTGGTTTAAGTTTTGCTATTCTTGACTTTTCTTATACTTTAACTTATGTTAAATATAAGAATATTATGACTTTAGGAGCTGTTTTAATTCAGTTCCAAAAACTCATGTCGGTTCACCTTAAAAGTCGAACTTTCCGACCGTTAAAGTCACCGACAAGCTATTTAAGTCACAATGTCAAAACCAAATTATTTGGTACAGCAAATATACATACAATAACAAGTAATATATCATTACATCCATGTTTGATCATCTAGCACCAAGTATGCACACAAAACAAATTTTTAACTACACATGCTCAAGCCTTAGCTTAAGTTTTCAACTATACAATATACATGTTATTTCTACAATCTCTACAAGGTGTTTATGTACCAAAATTTCCAGATCTTAATAACCCCTATTATCCTCTTATTTCATCCCATTATCATCTTTTAGACAAACACATTCTTGATTCTTTAACAACAAAGTTTCTTTATTTAGTAAGTTGTTTGCTAATTCAATTATTGTGTTAGCTAATCAATCCTTTAATCATACATCCTATCTTAGTTTCAAGTTGCCATTAATAACAAATTGATCACATTCATCACAAGTATTCACATCAAAATCCAAATTCAAACTTTTCTTAAATTAAAGTTTCCTTATTTAGTAATTTTAATAATCTTTGTTAATCTTCAAGTTCTAACTATTAATTCTAGCATATAACCTCTCTTACTTTCAATTAAGTTATTCCATATCACTTTTGATTCATCAATCCATCAAAATCCATAATTAATCCAAAACCCAAAAATCCCCTAATTTCAATTATGAACAAACTCTTGTTTTGTTTATCTCTAACAACAATTTCTCAATAATTCATGTCCATATTATCAATCATTTTTATCAATAACTAACCAAAAATTCTTCCTAACATTAAACACAAACATCAATTTCATCCATGATTACACTTAAATACCAAATATTCAACAATGTTTCTAATTAATCTTAACAATCAAAGTATGAACTTCAAGATGAATGTATGTAAGTATAAGTGGGTTTAATCCTTCCTCTTACACATACACACGTACTCACGGCTCATACACACACACACAAACATCCATAATTTTCAAACTTTCAAGCTTCAATCAAATTTAATAACAACTAACTTAATACTTCCCATCCTAAACATCAACCTTAAATCAAAACTTACTTGGAGATTTGAAAGATGAGAATGGTGATATTATTGAGTTGAGAATGGTGTACTTTTTCCTTAATCTCTTCCTAATTTTCTTGATCTTATTCTTGATTTAAACCTCCATGATTTCTTGATTATGATTATTATGTATGTGTGTGTTAATATTTGAATTTGTGTGCGTGTGAATTGTGTGTGTGTGTGCCGTGAGATATAAAGGAGAAAGAGAGATGAGTGTAGTGTGATGAGTTTGGTAGTCTATTTGGTGTGGTGGAGGGTGTGGATCAACATAGGCACACTTGTCATCATCTACCATTTCCAACACATGTCTTGAGTTAGGCTTAATGATTGAAAATGGTTTTGAGAGAAACAATGGGTAGGATGGTTTTGAGTTGGGTTTGTTAGTGGGTATTTAAACAATAATCTTAAGTTTCCGTTTTAACGTCTAACGAATTTTAGCTAATCAAACGAATCCCGTTCCTAATAATTTTTGTCAGACTTTGAACGAAATTGGATTCTAGATAATAGAAGCCTAAGAAACTAATTTTTTGAAATAGTTGTCGTTGGGTCCGTACCGGGTCATCCACCGACACTTAGTTTACTTATTTTGCAATTTTATTGATTCAAGCCTTCTAAAATTAAGTTTATACATTGTCTCTAATACTTTAATAAGTATTTTAATTTTTCGAGATCATTTAGCCTCTATAAGGATTTATTTACTTTTTGACTCATTACCCGAGGTTATTCCACGTCAGGCTTGTTACGTGGCGATTTTTGCACTTTTTGTTGACTTTGAAACGTCTAGATCACTAATAAAGGATATTTTTATCATGATGACGTAATTTTATTACTAATAGAGATTATATTAGTCGCGGCTTAGGCTAATTTTTAGCCGGGTGTCACACGGCAAACGGGTCGGGTGGGTTCGGTCGTTCGGATCATGGGTCTAAAAGGTTAAGACGCGTTAAATGTAGTGTTACGTGCACCCCAACACCTGACTGCGCGCGTATAGTCGTTGTGTGACGTGCTTACTAACATCAGTTAAGCTTCCAATGCCGCTTTATAAGCATATTATCGTCGAGTTACGTGCGTACTGTCCTGAAATCACGCACGCACTAAAACGGTAACACTGGTTACCTCTCCGCATCGCGCGAGCACCCAACTAGTATATACAAATATACAAGGGCAAAGTTGGCAAAACTGTGAGAACTTAAAAATTATAAAATACGCTTTCTCATATTGTATAAGAGATAGATAAAGTAATACGGTTACATAGCTGTCTTATTAATTAGTTCAAAACCCTACGTAGAATAATTATACAAATATGTCAGTTTTAAATTAACTGTTGTTATTAAATGAACTAGAACCCCAATATTAGAGCACTTGGGCTCTACTACACAAGGTCTTAGGCCACCCGTAGTGAGCGCTGAATCCCGGAGAATCCAACGATGATGGACGATAACCCCCCCCCCCCGACGAATTGTGGGGCGATAGGGGGCAAAGATATTTATCACTTGCGTTGTTTGTATATATATTAATATTATATATGTTTGTGAGTGTGATATATATATATATATAGGAAGGTTAATGTATAAATGAAATTAACGTGATAATCAAGTAGAGTAATAATATATACAATCATAGAGTAATTACATAATTTCCCTATGATAATTACTCTACTTGTATATAAAATTAATCTACTTGATTCTCATGTTTAGCACGTTAATTTCATTTGTATTTGATCCAAACCCCTCAAAATAAGTAGAATAAAATACTCGTTTTTGTGGTATAATGTTTTTTTTTAAATATTGATGTGTGAAAATGTTATAAATGTTTAAACGTTGTGAGGGTAATTGGTTTAAAATAAATGGTATATATATAACTATTCTATAAATTAACAAAATGTGATTAAAGTTAAATGACCAAACTTGTAATTATTTTTGAAAAATTTAAAATCAACCATACATGATTTTGCTAAAAGACAAAATTGCCCTTAAAAATGTCTTAATCTTATATACTATAATTTGTACTCAAAAAACTAGTTTGATACCTCTTGAAAATAAAAGGGAAAATGTCATAAAAAACCAACATACTTTATCTTTTTGCTTATAAAAGTCCTTTAACAAATTTTTGCATGTTAAAGTCCCTCCACATGCTAATTTTGAACATAAATGTGATATAACTTATAATAACATGTTGTTTTTGCTTATGTTGCATACACATAAAACTAAATACGTTAACATGGACGGCCTATGTGTCAAAAAATGGCATGTGAGCAAATTATGTTGATAATTTTTTTATATTGTTCCTTTTGAGCCTTTTGTTATGTGGTTATTGTTATTTTTATATTTTAATTTTTATACTTTTATAAATATAATTGTATGTTTATATTATAAGATAGTTGGTTATTATTATTGTTGGATGATAATGTGTGCACAACTCGTGTTCTAATGCTCTTGTCAATACTGTGGCACAGCTCGTTCTATTCCATGGCCATCACCATAATCACCGGTATAACTATTCTACCCTAGCTCATATATCTTCTTATTTGATCATCCAACAATAATAATAACCAACTATCTTCTAATATAAACATATAATTATATTTATAAAAGTATAAAAATTAAAATATAAAAATAACAATAACCACATTACAAAAGACTCAAAAGGAACAATATAAAAAAAATTATCAACATAATTTGCTCACATGTCAATTTTTGACGTCCATGTTAACGTATTTAATTTTAAGTGTATGCAACATAAGAAAAAAAAACATGTTATTATAAGTTATATCATATTTATGTTCAAAATTAGCATGTGGGGGGGACTTTAACATACAAAAGTTTGTTAAGGGACTTTTATAAGCAAAAAGAGAAAGTATGTTGGTTTTTTATGATATTTTCCCAAAATAAAAAAGTCTTTCATCATGCTTTATATATATAGTAAGTATAAATATAGATTAAAACGCTAACATATACTTAAGTTTTAATATAATATATAGATCTCATTTATTTTATTTAAAATTTAAACAAATCTTTGATTAGTAGAAATCAAGAAAACGGTTTATACATAATTAGAACAAATCTTAGGTTGGTAAGAAGCCAATCTATAGTTGGTTTTCTCTAGTAATTTTGGACCAGTATGTATACCAATTTACATAAAATCAATTTTTAGAAATGGCAAAACGTATATTCTAGCTAACGGGTCCAAAATTGTTAAGAGTTGAAATGTTACAAAATTTGGTCATATACGAATGTTGATAAACCATTGAAACCGGTCAACTGGATTTGGCCGGTAGAAACTCATAGGGTTTGGTTTAGACACTTTTTCAATTTAACAGTTCGCTTTGGTTTTGAATTTGAAACCTATCGTTTAAGTTTAGTTATACGTACGTATGTGTGTGTGTGTGTGTGTGTGTGTGTGTGTGTGTGTGTGTGTGTTTCGGAATATATAGCATATGGATTATAATTATGTCCCAACTTTATATTTCACACAAATTTTAGGGGGGGGGGGGGGGAGCGATTCGAACCATATAAACTACACCGTCACCCTGTAAAATATATGATTTTATTTTATCATCTTTCAAAACCTAGTTAATGATTTACCTTGAGGAAAAAGGTTATGGCCTTGTTGTGGATCCAAATAAAACAAAATTAACAAACTAAATTTGGGATGTAGCTAGCATCTTGCTAGATCTGATTTATAAGTAAATATTTTTTATCCCACTTATGAGTAAAACTGTTTTTTTATTGGTCCTCGAAAAAAAATACGATTTACCTTGATTTTCCGGGAAAACCAAGCAAACTAGAATGCAAACATCATGTTGTTATAATCTTTTGACTTTGTAATATTAATAAAACAATAAAGTAATTTTCAAAGTTAAAACAGTTAATAGCTTCAAACATTGAAATAGATTAAACACGATTTTTCATTTTTGGCTCATTTGACGACTTTTAATAATTAATATAATATGTCTCTCTTGTCATATTTCTTTTTTTATATTACATGCTTAATTGTTATTTAATTATAATGTAACTTAACCTTGCGTTATTTTCAAAATCCATATGTGTTACGGGTAGTAATGTAAGAAATTGACTTCCTCGGTTTAATTCCGCCTCTTGAAAGACATTATATGTTTTCTTCTTTTACCAATCATAATACAAGCAACAACCACAGGAAGTCAATAACCTCTTAAAGAGTTCACGGGCTTGAAGCCCGACACTCTAACATTCAAGTCTGTCATGCCACATCGTAAATCATATATATGTATGTTAGTATATGAGAGAGCTAAGGAAGAACTAAAATAACCTATCTATCTTGATTTGAGCCATTATGATATATTAATTAACAAAATATACTAAATTTGTAATATATATATATATAATGACGACTTTCATGTATTTAAGCTACTGCATCCTTAAAATTTAGAAAGTCCTAATATCTCAGACGAGACGAAATTTTGTAATATATGAAGTCATAAATGAAATAGTTCATTTTTTTTTTCCTATTAAATTCTTTTATTTTAAAGATATTTCTAGTACCACATGGTTACCAAATACATGTTGTGTCAATCTACACTCCATGCAACTCATCTCTATATTAACTTAACTAACCCAAACACTAATTACATATAATTAATCAACTTCACACTTTATGCTTTAAACCCTTATCTCTCTCTTTCCAAACTCATATTTTATATCTTCCAAAAAGACAAAACATGTTTAACAATCAAACACCTTCTTCCACACATCAAGATCAAGATGATGATAGTGATGATGATCATGAAAGCATAAGAGAAATCCATGCTCTAAACTCACCAAATTTACCACCACCACACGACCGCCACCGCCGCCTGCCTTCATCTATTTCGGTAGCAAGCACCGATAGCGAAAACTTTACGACCATGAGTCGAGAGTTTAACGCGCTGGTGCTAGCCGGAACCCGAATAATAGGAGGGGAAACTAGTGAAGTGCCAAATAATATGAACACCACCACCACCACTACTACTACTACTAATAATAACAATAATAATAATAATAATAATAATAATAATAATAATAATAATAGTTCAAGTAGTAACTTAGAAAGAATTGGGGAGGAAGTTGACACGACGGAAAGTAATTCGTTAGCGATAGTGCCCGATAACAATCCTATCGTGTCAACGCCTAGACGTGTCACTGCCTATAGAACTATTGAATCGGTGAAGAAAGAGGAGGTCGAATCGAAGATATCCGCTTGGCAAAACGCGAAGATTTCAAAGATTAATAACCGGTTCAAGCGGGACGACGCGATCATCAACGGGTGGGAGAATGAACAAGTTCAGAAATCGAGTTCGTGGATGAAGAAAATTGAGGTACGCGTTTGAAACACTTTAGTAAGATATGAAACTTGGTAATTTTGTTTTCTTGTAGATTAAACTCTAAATTATAGACTTATAGTAGTGAAAAATAAAAAAAATATTATATTTATTGTGACTCGAGTTATAACGGAGAGGTGTCATGAGAATTTATTGAACTTTTATATAAAATTTGAGATTTTTCAAGAAAAAAAGTATGATAGAGGCCCTCTATTTAGCCAGTTTGAAGAGGACCTTATTATTGACCTTTTGATAAAGAAGTTCTGGTTCCGTTACTGAAGGACGTGTCACACGGCCAACGGGTCGTTTTTAGCATCATACCATATAATACAGCAAAAAGGGCGTAAGGTCATATGACTTGTATAATTTGTTAACCGACAAATAAATGACTAATATGATAATTGATAAAAGTCATTGCATGATGTTTTTTGTCATATATATGGTCCGTATGTTATAATGCGGTATGTATGATAGAGCGGAAAAATCCTACAATCCGTATTGTACGGCAAAGAAGTTGTTAAGTTACCCTTTAAAAAGTGATGTATCGACAGCACGATCCTTAAAGAATCCATTCAAATTGTATGACTTTATGTATTCAATAGACATGTTAAAACAAGTTACAAAATTTTGAATGGAAGAACCGAAGAAGTTATATATAACACGGGATAAAATGAAAGGACAATAATCAAAATTTTAATGCCATTTGAAACGGATATGATCTTTTTAAGATTACTCACCTATTAATCTATTATAAGGACTTTAATAGTACTTTCAAATACTAAGACGTGACATCAATTTGAATCATGTAGAGGAAACTAGAGGCTGAACGCGCACATGCAACGGAGAAAATGCAAAATGACATAGCAAAAGCTCGTAGAAAGGCAGAAGAAAGGCGAGCCACATGTGAGGGACAAAAGTGGCTAGGGTCATGGAAGTGGCTAACTTGATGAGGGCCATTGGTCGAGCTCCTACCAAGCGATCCTTCTTTTGAGCTTGTCAAGACATCGTTATTAAAATTCCAAATCTTCGCGATACAATTAGTGTTTGAATAATAAACACTGTGGTGATGCAGAGGTTCATTTGTTTGAAAGTTCTATGCTTTAGAGGCGCAATCTATGTTGCACGGAAACGCGACCAAGGTGCCGTACCCCGTCCCGGAAACTCGTCGGGGACGGAAACGCCGACGGGGACGGCATGAAACAAAGAAGAATTGTTGTTAACAGTGGTTGACGGCTGTAACTTAGAATTAGGGTATTTATTAGGTTAAAATAACTTTAGATAATTTTAACATTTTAACCCTTTAACTTTAAATTGTTTGTATCTAGTCCACAAAACTTATAAGTTTTAACATAAAAAGTTTAAAATTAGTTTGTGTATTTCAATATTTAACCCTCTCTATTATTACTATGATCGATTATGATTGATTTTGAAAGACTTATGATTGATTATCATTGGAAGATGTATAATTTTTGAAGTTTACATCAACGTATGAATATATTTGGGCTTTGTGGTACATTATCTATAATATATATTTATTTTTTATATGCATTTATTGACGTACCCTTGCCGTACCCGTTTCTTGATTTTTTGAGTTTTGCCGTTTCCCGTTCCTGTACTCATGCCCGTTTCCGTACCAGTTCCCGTGCAACATAGGGCGCAATGTATGCTTTGATACATAATATAGCATGAGTGGTGAGTACTTAAGGCGGTATACAAATTAAAAGGGTTTGTAAGAGTATTTTGTACATTTTCAAGCTTTACTATAAGGTTGGTTTCATGATACAATTAATTTTGAATGTTTGGATTATGAATTGTCATTTGTAATGTTTGAATTGTGATATGACTTTAATACATGTTTACTTTAACATGAATCCAACATGCAAGTAACTGATATACACAACTGATTTTAAGAAAGATAGTCATAACAAATATAGGCAAACATAAAATAGTCTTAACATAAATAGTCATAATAAGCACAACCAAACATAAGTAGTCTTAACATCTTTAACAAAGTCTTAACATAAATAGTCACTCACATTCAAATCACACAAACCACTAGGCATCTTGACTTGGCATTGGTGCCCCCTATGTTACATCATGTGTTGCAACTTCTTGTTTCGCAGCCGCTGAAGTCCGTGTTGTGTTGTTCTCCTTTCTTGTCATTTTAATTCCCTTCGAAAACTCCGCTTGGACCTCTTCGAATGATCTTTTCCTCTTTTTCGTAATCTTTCCAACCTATGCAATTCACTTACACATTCTACTTTAATAAGTCAAAACAAATATATATAATTCAAGGATATGCAATTCAAACCTGCATATTAAGTTTAGGTGAAACTAGTGTTGTTTGACACTCTGAGGGAGTCCAGAAACCCGGCCTGTTGATTGGTTCTATGACATTCGTGTACACTTTTTTCCATGTGTCTAACCAATAAACTTTAGAGACCCAAGTTTCTGGTTCACCAACTGATATATCATTCTTAGACATGTCACATATTGCTGCTACGGCGTGTTCACAAGGCATGCCAGTCAAATCCCATTTCCTACATGAACAAGTTTTTAAATCCACATTCACCACACATTGTGACATTATTGGACCACTCACCTAACAATTCAAATCCCAAGTGTTAAAACATTTGATTATCATATAAAGGGATATTATTTTTAAAAGAGTTACTTGGTATTTTGAAGAATCCACCATTAAAACATTCAATCGTGACGCTGCTTCTTTTACGATGTTGAAGATTTCTTGAGCCGTTGGTGTTAATGGACCTGTCGCCTTTGCTTGTACATTCTTCACATATTCAATCCTTTTTGTCATGTATTCTCTAATGTACTCTAAACATGTGATCACAGGTTTGTCTCTTGCTCCAACTAATATCCTGTTAAACGCCTGGCATATCTTGTTTAATAGCATATCGCACTTTGCCCTACCTGTAAAATGAGCTCTCGACCAACTCGTAAGCGGGATTTGTCCAAGCCACTCAAATAAACTAGCATCTTTTTTCCTTATATCCTCCATAGCATTGGTATGGCGATGAAGGCTAGTAACAGAAGCCGCTCTCCATAGCATGTTTTTAAAAACATCTCCGTGCCATTGCTTCTTCATGTTTTCATGTATTTCTCTAAGACAATACCTATGCTCAGCATTTGGGAAGACCTTTTGTATTGCTTGAACAAGCCCCTACATGAACGGATCAAACACGTGATACAAGGTAAGTGATAACATTGTAAAAGTAAAATAAAATAACCTTTTGTCCGTCAGTAATAAAAGTGAAATTAGCGTTGCGTGGCAACTCAAGATCATCTCTAAGGGATTCCAAGAACCATGACCATGACTCATTAGTTTCCGCTTCCACAAGTGAAAAAGCAACCGGATATATACCATCGTTACCATCTACACCAACCGCACTCAATATCTGACCTGGAAATGGCCCTTTCATAGAACATCCATCTAACCCAAGAATTTCTCTTCCGCACATTTTAAAACCTCTCTTCATAGCAGCATAACATATATATACTCTTCTAAATTGCCTAGTAGTACTACTAGGGTTATTAAACGGTTCCACATCTGTTATGATAGTGCTACCAGGGTTGGCTCTTAATAGTTCTTCACAATACGGTATTAGCAAATCGTACTGCTTACTATAATCAATGTCTTTCTTTGCCACAATCCTCTTGGCTCTACACACTTTCGGGACTGAAACTTGGACCTCGTGCTCTTTCTGAATTACATCTTGAAGATCAGTCACCGGAATTTCTGGATTGCTTTCATTTATTTGTTCAATCTCATTGGCTATGGAGCTTATAGTGTCAAGACTAACATCTCTGGTTTGGAGACACCGATGTTGATGACATATTGTCTTCACACACCATAATACAAAAGAAAAAGATGTTCCAAATAATACAATTAATAATAGCAACAAATAATACAATTAGTAATAGCAATAATATAAAAGGGGAAGGGATCCGGTACAAATAAAATTAACATACTAAACATACAAATAACTAGATTAATTATAGTTTTGAACCGAGTAAATTGCGGTTTTCGTCCTTGTGGTTTGTCCAAATCTGCGGTTTTAGTCCAATAGTTTCAAATTTACGACTTTCGTCCTTGTGGTTTCATTTCACTTGCAATTAAACCCAACCCCACTAACATCGTTAAGTCTGGTCGTTAAACTCAGCAGTGTGCCCCTCACGCGATTGGCAGTTTTGTCCTATTTTTTTCAAATACACCACAACCTCTCACGTGAGGAGTGCTTGCGAAATAGGGCTGGGATTTATTTGGGGAGAAAAAGTACAAAACCGCCTCTCACTTGAGGGACACGCTGATGAGTTTAACGACCAGACTTAACGGGCTTAGTGGAGTCAGGTTTAATTGCAAGCGAAATGAAACCACAGTGACGGAAATCGCAAATTTGAAACTATTTGACTAAAACCTCATATTTGAACAAACCACAAGAACGAAAACCGCAATTAACTCTTTTGAACTAGAGTAATAATGTTATAAAAAATATAATGGTGTAATAATAAATACTCTAGTTCAAAAGTTATAGTGTAATAATAAATACGCTAAATTTTAACATAATTACTCTAGTTATTTGTACATTTCTCACGATAAAATTATTTGTATTTGATCCAAACCCATATAAAATATCAAAATTTATTATTAATAAAAAATCAACTTCTCAATCTAAGAATCATTACCTTATCAATATCTAATTGATCATGTAAATCTTTCTTTGATTTGGGATTATTGGGTAACAGTTCTTTATATCTTGAGTTGAATATTCTAACATGAAAAATAGATTTCCCAAGATGTTTAAAAGATAACAAATGTCCAAACTTTAAGCAATAATATTCACTAAACTCTGGCCAGCCTTTCTGCAGCCATAGCTTACCGTCGCCAGAGACCGTCCACCCTACCGGCCATACCTTGTCGTCTGAAACGATTAATAAGACGTTGTTCAACAGGATTTGCTTCCGGTGATCTCTAATAAACTCTTTGGGGACTTTCTGTTATTAAAAATAAGTGTTGATGATATGAAACAAGGGTGTAAAAATGTCACACTATGTCACATACCAACCTATGGACAAGCGCGTCAGACAAGATTGTGTAAGTTACTAGAATTTCGATATAATCACTACTTTTTTAATAGATTGTTAAACTTATGATTCAAAATAAAAGTTATTCGCAGCGGAAAATTTTCAAAAACATTAAACTACTTATAAACATTTGATCCATAATTACAAAACATAACAATGTCATCAACACAAAAGATTTTCCCATTTACAACGAAACCAAAAACCAGTTCTTGCTTTTAAAACCATAAATGGTTGGTCTGTGACATGGTGTGGCAAAAACATAGTATGTTGAAGAAGGTGATCACTCACGAGGCTTGTTTGGTCGGAGGTGATGACTCTGACAAAGTTACGTAGCTTCTGGCGTGGCGGCATTGTGACAGCGGTCGGCATAGGACTATAATGAATGATGATGATATTCAAGGATGCAAGTAATAGGTCTCATATATATGAGTATCTGGATATCTGGTTCTACTCTTGACTTTTAAGGGGTCAAGTTATAATTTTTAGATATGTTTGTATTAATTAGTCCATACATAGCTTACAATATGTAAGTACTAATGTAATATTATTATTTAGCCGTGACGGGAATATCTCATAAAATAATAACAAAGTTTTAAAATTGTTCTAACTAGGTCACTTATGCAGCATATTTTTCCTAAATTGGGTAACTAAATCTTCAAATAGAGTCTTACCGATTTTTTTGTGCGTCAAGAAAGAAATGGGGGATAAGATGTGGGCGTCGGAATTTGCAATATATGTAGTTAAATTTAGAAAATTTTAAAAAACGTTAATTATATCTAAATTCAAAAATAAAAAATAAAATTCACATCGCCACTCAATGTCAACATAAAGAAAAAATAAAAAGACTTCCTATGTGAAAAAAAAAGAAGCTAAAAAACGTGTTAAAACCTTCAATTTAATAAAATATGAAATTTGAGTGACTTAATTAAAACACTTTTTAAACTTGAGTGACCTAATTAAAACACTTTTAAAACTTTGTTATTATTCTATGAAGTTACCCCGTTAGTGACTTTTTTCTTGTAATTAACTAAGTTATTAAGTTGTGTATCAGACATTCACACCAACGGAAATTATAAAAAAAACGTCAGTTATAAATATATGTTTTATATATTTGAACAAATTGCAAATTTCGTATTTATATGGAACGTATGATTTTACATAAATATTACAAACAAACAAACTATGAAGTTGAAAAATCAATGAGGACTATGATGATGGTACAGGTTTCAGATGAGGGTCTGGTTCTACTCTTGACTTTTGAGAGGTGAAGTGCAGAAGTGATGTGTTTGTATTAATTAGTCTATATTTAGTAACTTGAATTTTTTTTTGAACGACCAACTAAGTAACGCCAGGTACTCTGTACGTGGTCCCTATTGGCTAAAGGTAGCCCTAGTCGGCTACTAATCCGGACAGACGGAGCCCCTAGCGGTTCACCTATTGAGGGATTCACCGGATAAAACCCAACCCCCACGCCCGCCAAATGGCACGACAACGAGAAGCCGGTAAAACTGAGTGAGATCAAGATTCATCCCTCATATCTCCCATATAAATTGGTGATAGATTTTTTGATCTGGTAATTTCTTTTTTATAAACTTATAATATGTAATTAATAATGTAGAGAAAAGATAGAATACAATAATTGTTTAACGTACATTAGGTACAAGAATACTTAAATTCGTGAAATAGATCCATGAGATCACATCATAAGATCTTGAAATCGTCAATACATATCCAATTAATCATTGGTTCACCAAAATAAACAGTTTTGGATCGTTAATCGATCAAAAATTTACTTTTCTTCAAGAAAACCGTTTTTGAGCGTTTTAGTTTTTTAGCTAAGCGTTTTAGTATTTTTACCTTTGAGTGTTTTTGTTTTTGCCTTTGAACGTGATTCACGTACCTATCGTACGTACGTTAAGCAATTATTGTACAGTGCCTCACCCTACTAATGTAATTATATTATTTAGTGACTTTTTTTTTTCTTTATGTTTAATTCCTGCTTCATGTTAAAGTTGAAACAAATAACCACTGAATAGAAACAAAGTTGCATATTTGTTTCACTAACGTATATAAATAATGTCACTAACAATAAAGTAATACTAAAAACTTGAGTTTAAAAAAGTGTGATTGATTATAATAAAACACCAAATAAACTGTTAGGTGATATATGAAATGGCAACTAATCAAATTGCAGTGTTTCTTGTTTTCTTTCATGAGTTGAATATGCTTCCCCCAAAACAATTAAAATGGTCATGAAACTTCACATAGCTAAGTTTTTTTTAGATCATCTAAAGTCCACATGATGTTTTAAAGATTAATCGCCTGATATAAAGACTTTAATAGTACTTTTAAATATTAAGATGTAACATAAATTTGCATCATGTAGAGGAAACTAGATGCCGAACGTGCACATGTAATGGAGAAAATGCAAGATACATAGCAAAAGCCCGTAGAAAGGCAAAAGAAAGACGAGCCACATGTGAGGTCAAGAGAGGGACCAAAGTGGCTAGGGTCACGGAAGTGACTAACTTGATGAGGGTCATTTGTCGAGCTCCTACCAAGCGATCCTTCTTTTAAGTTTGGCACGTCATTATTAAATTTCCGGATCCACGGGATACAATTCGTGTTTTGAGTAATCAGCACCACGGTAGCGTAGCAGTTCCTTTATTCAAAAGTTGTTGGCTTTAAAGGTGCAATGTATGTTTTGATACACAACGACATGAATGGTCAGTACTTAAGGCGGTATACAAATTAAAAGGCTTGTGTTTTGTCCATATTCTAGCTTTACTCTTAAGGTTGGATCCTATTATTTCAATACGATGAATACATGTTTGGTTAAAGTTTTATATTGCTATTAAATTAAAACATGTTTGTTTCCTTCTTACTGTTGGATTTTATGGACGTTTCGGGTCAAGTCAACGTGACCGACCCGAACGTGACCCGGACAGAGTTACACCGGGGGTAACGAGATAAAGGCCTACTTAAATGTTAATTAGGCCCGACACATAAAATAATTATATGGATATGATTGTGGACTAGGCTTTGTTAATTGGGCTCAAGCCCAAGTTGGTTAATTGTTAAACCCTAAGTTGATTACCTATAAATACATATATATTATCTATTTTTGGTAACTTTTAACAATAACTAAAAAAAACCCTAGTTGTCTTACATAATCCGGCGCCGAATTCCGGCAGCCCCGGTTTTCCGGTGAGACATTCCTGCCACCACACTTCAATCCCAGCCACCAACACTGTTCTCCGGTCACCATTACATACATCGCAGCTCCTTATTAGCTCCGGTGTACTCGAGATCTCATATCTCGATTTTCCGGCGACCATTCCGGCAACCGAATAACCTTCTCCGGTCACATCTACCGCCGTACTTCGTGAGCTGCTGCTGTCTGAGGTTGTTAGCCACAATCCGACACCACCCGCTGCCTATACTCCGGCGAGTTCATTGGGATTCCGGGAATCCCGTTTTTCCGGCGAGTTTTATCCGGCGACCTTAAAATTGGTGCTAATAGCTGCTGATTGTTTCTCTTCTGTCCGTCGTCTTCTACAAGCTGTCAGATCTGAGCATTATCACTTGCTGCCGGAGCTCCGCCGCCGCCGCCGGAACTTCATTGCTCTTTGATTGTGTCGATCTAGCGTGTCTCGTATACTCTCGGTGTCTTCCCGGTTCTCGTAACCGAGGTATATCGACAAACCTCCTATGGTTGATTATTATTTATTGTTTATTGTACTCGTACGCGTTTGTAATCGGATCCGGGTTCGGGTTTCGGTTCATGGTTCGTTTTAAATGTTTTATTCCGCTGCGTTTCTTTATTGTTTCGTTAATGAGCTTAATAATTAATATGGATTAATTATTATCGAAACGAAATATTAAATAAAACGGGTCAAATAGTTTATCCGTTTTTGTCTCGGACCACCGTTGAAACCCAACAGTGGTATCAGAGCCGCGGTTACAACGTACGAGTCGATACCGGTTCGTTTAAAACCGGATCTACATCTTAAACTTTAAATCGTTTAAAGTTTATAGATCTAGATTTATTTTCGGATGATTTTTGATTGTTCAAAGTTTTGTTTATTTTATTTGACCAAGTCAAAACGACCCAAAATTTTATTTGTTGTGAATATGTAAATTCGGCCCCGACCTATGTGATTGTTTAGTTGTGTTTGGTGTTTGAGCTTGTTTTGGCCATATGGTTGGTTCAAAAGTTGTAAAAAGGTTATTATTTATTTTTCGGTTTTCTTTTGGCCATAAAGATGGTTCAAATTTGTAATAGGACAATATGTTGTTAGTTTATAAATTTGTAATTAAGAAGACGCAAAGATAACCAGGACGAGCTCGAGGACCATTTAGGAGTTAGTGGGAGTTCGGGCAAGACGACGGGATGCACAGCGAAGTCCATCCTTGTGGTTGTTTGTGTTGTGACCCCTTGACCCGATCGGTCTCCCTAATTGGCTCTAGCGAGACCGATCAACTTTTGGCCATAAAGGATTTACATATTGTTTGTTATTTGCTATTTGTGGTTGCTTGGTTTGATTATAATAGGATTATAATATCACCAACCTAATACCAAATAAATTGGAAAATAAACATTTTATTAACCGATTTTGTTTTGCAAATTAAAAGCGTTTTGATTTCCAAAACTAATAAGTAATTAAAATTGGTTAATCGTATCGCTACCAACTTAGTTTTAATAGGTTATTTAAAACTAAGTGTCCTGAGAGATGAAAGGGTTCATCTATTCGTCGCGATAATAAATACAGTAAAATTTGACTTTTGCTCTATTTGGTAATTTTAAAAGTAATCCCAATTTAAAACCAATAGTTTATGCCAATCATACTACAAGTCACACTTGAGGCATACTGCGAAAATTCGAGTGTTTGGAGCCACAGCACCGCACTTGTTTTCTAGCCTATCCCTTCAAGGTGAAAGCGGTTCGTTGACACATCCGGCGCTTTCACACGTCACTATACTAGGACAACTATTACTTTACTCTTCTGTTACGTGCTACAGCTGTCTAGAGACTTAAAATGGGCAAAGATGAGGCTAAACGTATCGATACAGACAATCGTTGTCTCTATAGGCCTCATAACCGAGAGTTGTGCTCTATTCACAATTGACAATCGTTGTCGGTCTGCCTAACCACTTATTAATGTTGCGTGCTACAGCTGCCTTTAATAACTGGAAGCCAGATTCTCATACTCCTAATTATATAATGTTATTGGGTCATTAATAATAGGACTACAACATCGAAAATACTAATTAAATTTACTTTTGCTTAATTAATCAGATGTCGTCAATCGAAATCTCTCCTTTCACCCTTAAGACTATCCTTGAGAACGATAAACTGAACGGTACCAACTTCATCGAATGGCACCGCAACTTGAGACTTGTTCTAACCATGGCAAAGCGCCTGTATGTTCTTGATGGACCTGTTCCAAACGAGCCTGAAAACAACACAGCCGCTGCACGAAAGGTTCTTGACAAGCATAAGGATGACTCGGCTGAGGTCTCCTGTATTATGCTAGCCACCATGACTTCTGAGCTTGCTAAAGGCTTGGAAGACTTTGGTGCCTATGAGATGCTTGAGCAACTCAAGGACATGTTTCAGAAACAAGCCCGTCAAGAACGTTTTGACACCATGAAACAACTCATCAGTTGCAAGATGGCAGAGAGGTCTCCCGTCAGTGCTCATGTTCTTAAGATGAAGGGGCACATCGATCAGCTCAAGAAACTTGATTATCCCATGCCCGATGAGATGGCATCGGATTTCATTCTCAACTCTCTCTCCAACTCATACGACCAGTTCGTAATGAATTTCAACATGAATGGTTGGGTAAAGACAGTGTCGGAGCTTCATAACATGCTCAAGACGGCTGAGATGAACATTCCTTCAAGGACCAATCAAGTTTTGACCATTCGATCTGCTGGTGTCAAAAAGCCTAATCCCAAGAACCGGGGTTATAAGGGTAAAGGCAAGAAGAATGTTACCATTGCTGCCCCTCGTGTCACCAATGCTAACAAAGGGGTTCCAAAGATACCACCGCCGCCCCTGAGGAGCGCAAGTGCTACCGATGCAACCAAATGGGACACTGGGTGCGAAACTGTCCCGAGTACCTTGCTGAGATCAAGATGAAGAGAGCCAATTGTGAAGGCTCTTCTCAAGGTATTTTCATATACGTTATTAAACTTTTCACTGTCTCTAGCAACACATGGGTATTTGATACCGGATGTGGTTTCCACATCGTTAATGTCTTGCAGGAGCCTGAGAAGTGGAGGAAACTGAATAAAGGCAGCATGGAACTCATCGTTGGAGATGAGAAGAGAGTACCAGTTCAGGCAACTGGAGTATTTCATGTTACTTGTCCATCTGACCTAGTTTTTCATTTGAAAAAATGTTTGTATGCTACTGGTTTGACCAGAAACATCATTTCAGTTTCGTTGTTGTTTGAACAAGGTTTTAAGTACGGTTTCAATGGCATGGCTATTTCTACTTACTTAAATGATATCTTTTATTTTAAGGCTAAACCTTGAAATGATATATATTAGATTGATGTTCAAACTAATAATAACGTATATAATCTTTCAAAACGTATCAGATCTGGCATTAATGATACAACTCTATGGCATTGCCGACTTGGCCGCATAAGCAAGGCAAGAGTTAAAAGTCTCCAATCCGAAATGATTCTTGAATTCACAGGACCAGACTCTTTTGACGATTATGAGTCTTGCTTACCTGGAAAACTCGCCAAGGACTCCTTCACACATGAAAGTGAACGAGAAAGAGATCTATTAGAACTCATACATACTGATGTATGTGGACTTTTCAGAACCACGCCTAGAAACCATGAAAGATACTTCGTCTCTTTTATCGACGATTATAGTCGATATGCTTATGTGTATCTTATGAAACATAAGCATGAAACTTTTGAAATGTTCAAAGAGTTTCAAAGCGAAGTGGAAAACCAACTTACTAAAACCATTAAGATACTTCGATCAGATCGAGGTGGAATCTATCTCAGCTCAGAGTTCATCAATCATCTAAAAGAGTGTGGAATTGTTTCACAGCTCACTCCACCTGGCACACCCCAACATAATGGCGTGAGCGAAAGGAGGAATCAAACTTTGCTAAACATGGTTTGATCGATGATGTATAAAACTAACTTGCCTCACTCTGTTTGGAATTTCACTCTTATGACCGCCTCCCGCATTCGTCAAATACTACAACCAAAGCGGTTATTACTTCTTTCATCCTGATACAAATATGATTTCTATCAAAAGGAAAGACCACTTCCTCGAGAAAGAATTTCTCGATCGAGGAACTGGAGATTACATTGTCGATCTTGAAGAAATTCAAGAACCACAAACAACCGCTGAAGAAGTTGGAGTGTCTGATCAACAAATTGTTGTTGCTGATACATCAGACATGAACACGAGCGTTCGCAGAAGTACTAAGACTCTCGCACCCAATCCTAGATACCTATGGCATCTGGATGGTCCGTAAGTCTTATTAGTAGCCGAGTCTGGCGACGAAGCTACTAACTACATATCTGCAATCTTGGATCCGGAATCCGAGAAACGGTGAGATGCCATGAACGCCGAGATGCAATCTATTCATAACAATCAAGTCTAGAACTTGATTGAGCTACCCCCCGAAGGTCGGGCAATAGGGAGCAAGTGAATTTTAAGCAAGCATCTCGAAGCTGAAATCTTCACTTGATGAGAAAATCAAAGAGTTTGGTTTTATCAAAAATAAAGATGACCCTTGTGTTTACATAAAGGCTAGTGGGAGCACTGTATCATTCCTCATCTTGTATGTGGATGATATACTGATCATTGAAAACAACATTCCTATGCTTAAGGGAGTTAAGCACTGGTTGGAATCTTGTTTTGCAATGAAAGATCTTGGAGAAGCCACATATATTCTGGGAATAGAAGATCTACCGAGATAGATCTAAGTGACTTCTAGGGCTAAGTCAGAGTACATACATAAGCAAAGTCATGACACGCTTCTCAATGGACAACTCCAAGATTAGAGCTGTTTCATTGCTAAAAGAACCGTCTTAGCAAATAGCAATCTCCGGCAACAGACATTGAGACAAAGCACATGCAAGCAATTCCATATGCTTCAACGATTGGCTCTGTCATATATGCTTTATTATGCACTAGACTTGACGTCTCGTAAGCGTGTTTGGAGGAATGGAAGAGGAGCTCATTGTAAGGTGTTACAATGACGCTAACTTCCAGAATGACCGAGATGTTTCTCGCTCATAATCTGCTTGGATGAAGAAATTCATAGCCAACCTCGATCTAGTTCCTACTTTAGGAAAATGATCGACGTGATATGTGATAACACAGGTTCTATTGCTCAAGCCAAAGAGCCCAATATTCATCACATGGCCAAGCACATTCTTAGTTCCACTATATACGAGAAATACTGGAACGAGGTGACATCATAATAAGCAAAGTAGACACAGATCAAAAACTAGCTAACTCGTTCACTAAGCCAATGACTCAGGACAAGCATGTAGATGCTATCAGGGTTAGATTTGCTAGTGATTTATTTTGGTTTAGTATTTGGATGTATGAACATTCAAACAGTTGTACTTTTCAGTTCACTTTTGATTTAATGGTTAAATGCAAACGATGAATGATACAACTGTGTTCTTTTAATACGTTTAATCCATGAATATTATATTCTAAATTATCCGTAGTCGGTCAGACTCGTGGGAACGATTCTTAATTAAGACTATTCTGACTTTGGACTCAAGAAGTTGACTTCCAAACTCACAGACCTCATTATGAATGACGTTGGATGTAATTCGCATCAAATCATCTTCATGGATCTTGATAATAAGATGTTTTGATAATAGTATGCTCATTTAGTATCCTTAGACCTGAGATACATATTAGAACTTTCGTTTACCGAGGAATATTCTTTGATCATGTCAACCGCTGTTGCGTAACTGCCAGCCATAAAGGCACTGGTTGGGAATGTTCTGGAGTTCAGTGGGAGTTGTATGTAGTCAAGATGGGATTCTGTACTCTTACATTCAAATGTAACAGTTAGACATTTTGGCGCCCTCGTTGATTCAAACTGGTAAAGTGTGAGGCCTCACCCAAACTAACTGTGTGTTTGATTGGACCACTTTGACTCTATATCGAGAACTAAAATAATTGAACACTATATGAGATTGATTTGATCCATGTCTCATTGTTCAATTAATGTCTTATACAGAAAGGATAGATGACAACGATTACTATAAATTCATTGTCTTGCAATAAGGTATTCCAAGATACTTTGGTTATGGATTTAAAAATGTCACATTCGGTTGGGGACATCTATGTGTAGCTAGAACGCCTCTGGCTGTCAGCGTTGTGATACTTGACCCAAATACGTCCAAGTGGGAGACTGTTGGATTTTATGGACGTTTCGGGTCAAGTCAACGTGACCGACCCGAACGTGACCCGGACAGAGTTACACCGGGGGTAACGAGATAAAGGCCTACTTAAAGGTTAATTAGGCCCGACACATAAAATAATTATATGGATATGATTGTGGACTAGACTTTGTTAATTGGGCTCAAGCCCAAGTTGGTTAATTGTTAAACCCTAAGTTGATTACCTATAAATACATATATATTATCTATTTTTGGTAACTTTTAACAATAACTAAAAAAACCCTAGTTGCCTTACATAATCCGGCGCCGAATTCCGGCAGCCCCGGTTTTCCGGCGAGACATTCCGGCCACCACACTTCAATCCCAGCCACCAACACTGTTCTCCGGTCACCATTACATACATCGCAGCTCCTTATTAGCTCCGGTGTACTCGAGATCTCATATCTCGATTTTCCGGCGACCATTCCGGCAACCGAATAACCTTCTCCGGTCACATCTACCGCCGTACTTCGTGAGCTGCTGCTGTCTGAGGTTGTTAGCCACAATCCGACACCACCCGCTGCCTATACTCCGGCGAGTTCATTGGGATTCCGGGAATCCCGTTTTTCCGGCGAGTTTTATCCGGCGACCTTAAAATTGGTGCTAATAGCTGCTGATTGTTTCTCTTCTGTCCGTCGTCTTCTACAAGCTGTCAGATCTGAGCATTATCACTTGCTGCCGGAGCTCCGCCGCCGCCGCTAGCCGCCGCCGCCGCCGGAACTTCATTGCTCTTTGATTGTGTCGATCTAGCGTGTCTCGTATACTCTCGGTGTCTTCCCGGTTCTCGTAACCGAGGTATATCGACAAACCTCCTATGGTTGATTATTATTTATCGTTTATTGTACTCGTACGCGTTTGTAATCGGATCCGGGTTCGGGTTTCGGTTCATGGTTCGTTTTAAATGTTTTATTCCGCTGCGTTTCTTTATTGTTTCGTTAATGAGCTTAATAATTAATATGGATTAATTATTATCGAAACGAAATATTAAATAAAACGGGTCAAATAGTTTATCCGTTTTTGTCTCGGACCACCGTTGAAACCCAACACTTACCAACAACTATATGATTTAATCGACTGTTTTTACAAATATGTTTTTCATTAACACTTGTTGGTCTTTATCTGGTTATAAATCCCTCCAATTTGTTTGGTAATAAAAGAGGCTGCCTAAGTCACTAGTTTCTAAACCAAAAGGGCGTCTGGTCAAATGGTATTTGGGGGTGTAACAGGTGTTTCCTCCCTTGCTGAAAGAGAGTTCAATCCGCAGTTTACAAGTTATATTGATTTAAGAGTACATTAGTAAATCAAAGATTCCTCACCTGCCACATTTTCTTTCGATGGCTCAATCGACTCCGCTTAAAAGTACAATACGCTTATACATTTTCCGGAGCAAAAATACATGGAAAAAAAGAGATTTCTAGTCAAGATCGTTAAACAAAGATCAACTTGATCAATACACAAATATTCTTTTTGTCATTCGATCAATGTTGTGACAAGCCACTTAAACTACACCACCTTAGTCGCCTTCATCACACGCCTTCATCACACATTAGCTCCAGCATGGCAACATCTCGGCCATCGTATAGTCTAACTTATTACTCTATTATCGTTTGTTTAGTCATGTAACTCGGGTGGATATCACTAATGAGATTGTGTAGTATTGTAGTGGGATGTTATAGTCAGGTTCCTCATCAAACAACTCACCAATAAAATTGCAAAGGTAAATGATACGAAAATGCATTAAAGGTTGTGAAAAATACAAAACATATAAATAAACACAACTCTGAATTTCTTCTTGTCAAATACTTTCAAAATTGCAAAGATATTAAACGCTACATGAAATGAAACTATTGCACAACCAAACGACATTCTTACTCATTGAACATAGAACCTGGTAATGTCTAAGAATCGGCAATGGTGACCTCAACTTCAACACCGGGTTCAATGGTGATGGAGGTAATTTGCTTCACAACATCCGGTGAGCTGAAAAGATCAATAACACGCTTGTGGACTCGAAGCTCAAATCTGTCCCACGTGTTTGTTCCTAAAAATTAATAAAAAAACAACGTTCAAGGATACTTAAGTACTAGATGATAAGAATGTAAAACTATTTAAAAAAAAACAAACTTTATGGGTAAGAGTATTACATGTCAAATCTTAAAATGCCAATTGCGTTTTGGTGAAAATTTACAAATTTTAGTGACAAATATGACCAAAATAAAAGATTTGTCAAGTGTGCCTGATACAATATTCAAATCAATGCCACGGTATATTTTAAACTTGGTGTAGAGTTTAACCCTAACCCTCCTTTAACACCATTATAGAGCATAAGAAAACTAATGCACATGTTGCATTATATCATAATTTCTACTCTACCAAAAAGTTTTAACAAACACAAAATAATCAATACCTTCACCACAAGGAGACTTCCTGGTTGTGATATGAAGAACCTTGGTTGGCATTCTAATCGGTCCCTTTACCCTCAACTTCTTGTCCTTGGCCCCACGAACCAAATCAGCACACACTATGGTTAATGTTATCAACGCAAATTATTATATGAAACTGAATCATTGCATAAGCAATCATTATGTGTAGTAATTGAGGTAGAAGAAACAGATACCTTTCTCAAGATTCTTAACATTCTTGGATGAAAGAGTAATCCTAATCTTGTGGATCTGTTCTTGTGTCTCTTCGAGCCCTGGCTTCGTTGGCTTCATCGCTGCATAAGCCATCTTCTTGGTTCTGGCAAACACAATATTAATCAATGATACAAATAATGATGTTGTTGCAACAGTCTATTTATTTGTATTGTACTTGCACAAACAAACATCAGAGTAGCTATGGAACTGTTTTGTGTTCAAATCTATCAAACTTTACAGGTGTTTGTAGAACTAAGTAGGAGTGTAAACGAGCCAGGCCTGAGCTCAGCTCATTTTAACTTTTAACTAAACAGGACTCAAGCTCAAGCTCTGCTTGTTTATTCTTTATTAATTAATTTAAAATTATTTACGTATATACTTATTATAAAAACATAATACGTATTAGTTATCATTTTTATCATTAATCTAATATAATAACAACTACTATGTACATATATAAAATAAAAACCTAGTGTAGGCTTGAGCCTCAATAAAAGCTCGTGCTCGGACTTGTTTAAGCTCATATCTATTCGAGATTATAACACGCCAACACCTGAGTAAAGAATCCTATGCGCTCGAAACAAGCCAAGCTGTTTCGAGCTGGAGCCTCAAATAAAGCCCGTTTAGTTATCAAGCCCGAGCTCAAGCCTTGTGCTTTCGAGCCTTGTTTAGATTAATTTCACACTACACAGCCAAGCTCGAGCTGAGCTTAGGCTCATTTAACGATTTCTAAAAATAATAATAATAATAATAATAATAACAACAATCATTTACACCCCTAAAACTAAACAGAATTTGGTATAATGAGTAAAAATGAAACTAAAGTGCCTACAAAATAGACCTAATTTCCAAAAAAAAACTAATTGAATTATAAAAACAACAATTAAACATTGCAGCAGCTATGATTTTCTATTCAGATTCAAATATATCTATAAAAGCAACCTAATTTATATAAAATCATAAAGTATGAACAATATACAATCGAATTTAACAAAATTAACAGAAGAACACGTTAAATTAAAGCGGAATTGAAACTCACCGGCTGAGATTACAAGAATATTACGGCGGCGGCGGTGGTGTTTAACACTTGCAGAAGTTCAGAAATTGAAACCCTAGCTCATTTTATAACCCACCCTGGATATTTACAGAAGCTAAGCCCAGAGTCATGTAAAGTATTTGGGCCTGGTTCTAAAATCATTTTTTAAGTATTTTAGTAGTTTCAGTTTTATATTATAGCATAGTGACGTAAAAACAACCGGTCTGGGCCCGCCGACCACCCGACCCGGTTTGTATACCAGCTCACAGTCTCGTTCCCGGGAAATGGTCTAAACCTGGCCCAATTTTGACCAGACATTGACTAACCCGGTTTTTAAGAAAACAACATGCTTAGTTATACATCTCGTATTTGTGTGTCGTGTCGGATACAACTCCTTTTACCTAGAGCATGTTTTTCATATAGACGTATCTAAGTTTACTGTCTGGTTTTAATTATTGTTAATATTTTTACAGGCATGTGATTAAAATCAGCAAAAAGGGAGTTTAAAACTAATTGTTATTCTAAAACTAAGACTGTAATAAATTAATTTCTTATAAAATTTCAAAATAATATGATATTTTAATAAACTAAAGGTTATTAATAAGTGTTAATGTGAGACTAGCTTGTTTGATAGAGGCAATTGCCTTTTAGTAGAAGGTCGTGTGTTTTGATGAGACAGCTTATGTAAATATAGGAGTATTTGAGGATTTTAACCTTTGGAAAAATAATATCACACATGATCTTATAAAAAAGACAGAATTACAAATTTTGTCCTTTAAAATAAGACGAATTAGGGTTCGTGTCCTTTTCTAAGTTTCCTTGCAGGCGGTGTACTTTAAACTTTTTTTTTCTACACGTTATGTCCTTTACGCTAACTGGGTTAGAAAAACTCAGTTAAATGCCCTCACGTGAGGCGCATGTGAGGGCATTTTTGTCTTTTCACATGTACCTGCAACTTCTTCTTCCTCTTTCCCTATGTTTCTTTAATCTCCCTTTCCATCCACCACCAACAGCCATGAACACCACCACCACCACCACCAAAGAACCACAACCATCCAATCTCAAACCATTATTTCTTCTCAATCACCACCACTCACCATATTTGTTACTGATTATCTCAACCCCAATTTCAAAATCCCAGCTCACCTTGAAATGGATTATCTCAACCCCATTCAGTTATCGCAAATCATACCTATTCATCTATTCCTTATCATATTTTGCAACAGATTATCTCCCCTTTGAGTTTGTCCACTGCCACCGTAGCATCATCTACGGCAAGACACCAACGCAGCCACCGCCGCATAGCCCACCACCAAAGTTGACCCATCCACCATTTCTCTCTCTCTCTTTCTCTCCCCGACAACCCGACAACCGTTGTGACATCTGCCCCGATCCGACCCGACCCAGGTACCCGATCTCTCTTTTATTATTTAATATTTATACTTATATTTTACTTTTAATAATAATATATATTTTCCTTCCCGCCTCTCTCTCTCTCTTTCTTTCCGCCGTCCCCTCCCTCTTCCTTCTCTCTTTCCGCCTTCTTTTCCCTCTTGTCGCCGTCCCGCCCTTACGCCTTGTTTCCCTCTTTTCTTCTAACTCTTTGCTTATCCTTTGGTTCTTCCCGCCTAAGGATGTCTGCAGCTCCACGCGCCAGACTCCTTACATGGAAGCCTGCGTGAAGACATCTTGTTCCTGCGATGCGTGAAGAGAACTCTTCTCGCAGCGCGCTAAGAATGCATGTTCTTCCCGCAATGCGCTAAGAATGTATGTTCTTCCCGCGATGCGCTTAGAATTCCAGGTTCTTCACGCAGCGCGTTAAGGATGTGATTCTTCCCGCAGTGCGCTAAGGATTGTTGTGCCAGCCTTCGCGCTCGCGCACTCAGCCTTCTCGCGCTTGACCCTTTAGTCTAGTCCTGTTTTATCCAGCCTGTATGCTTTTGTGTTGCCTTTTCTTCTGAGCTGTTGACCTAACCTATCTAATGTCTGAATAGTTACTTTCGGCGCAGCATGCGCACCAACCCCATTGGTTGACAGATAAAGTGACTGACATAATCTTTTGAGATCTGCTTTTGCCATGCTTGACCAGTACCTTTATCTGATCCGCCCATGCTTTTTACTGTTCCCTGTCAGCTTTATCTTGCCCCCTGCAGCTGCCATATCTTCTGATATCTTTACTTTTCAGAACTTTTTACCGTTGATATCTTTTCTTTTACTTTTTGAGATCTTTTCCCCTTTTTCTAGGGTTTGTGTCTCCTAGGGTTTTCCTATAAATAATAATAATATTTTCATAACACATCACACACAAACACTTAATCTCTCCTGTTCTCTTGCTCCTTGCTCTCTCTGCCGTCTTCCTCTCCTGCCTCCGTCTTCCTCCCTGTTCTTCCCTGCTTTTCCGGTAATATATATATATTATATATAATAATTTACTTATTAATTATGCTAACTTATAATCAAGACTTAAAACAGATCATTAAAACAATAATCTTATTTATAGGTTAACTTGTGCTTGTTTAAAGTTGGTTCTTGCTTTATCTTACACCGCATCGTTTATCAAGTGAGTTATCTCGTATCTAATCCCTTTTTATTTTTGCTTTGGGATGTTCATGTGTTCATACAAAACTTGAGTCTTAAACTGTTTATGAACTTTAGTCGCGCAGTATCCCATGTGTTGAGGACGTAGACTTGGCTGTTTATTTGTATGTGTGGATCATTAACCGTCTTGTCGGTCTATTCCGCAGTTTTCATGGTACCATTAGATGAACACGGGAGAACATTCGTTTATGATTTTCTCTTTTGTTACACTTGCACAGTTAGTCTTGTTTGTGAGCTCAATTGTGAGCACTGGCAGTCTTGTCTCTTAGAGTTGGTCCCGATCAGATTACACCCTTGTTGAAAACCAGACATACACATGTTGCGCGCAGATTTATTGTTATCTATGTATTGTATTAAACTTGATTTCTCACCAACACGCAAGTGTTTGACGTTTATTTTAACACATGTTCAGGTTTGCAGTAGCTGTTTTGGAGCTTGTGGACACGTAGGACGTTTTTACTTTTGGACCTAGAATTAAAATGTATCAAGACAAGTTAATGTTGTTTGAATGTTATAATTTATAATATATTGATTTATGTTTGATTTATGTTCTTTATTTTCCCCGCTGCGCGTGCGCGATGAAATGTGTATTAATAAATATTGACACCAATAGTGTCGCGAGTAATGAAGCAATATGTGGCGCCCCGATGTATAATCCGCCTTTGGTCGGGGTGTTACAGATTGGTATCAGAGCTCGTTGACTTTAGGATAGGTGGTTAGACGTAACGGCCTAGAATACCTAAGAGTCCCTTCTCGCGCATGAGAGAAATCTCATGTTTGCGCGCTTATTGTTAATTACTCGTTATTTATGAATATGCTCGCGCTTGCGCAGTATATGGTTTTATGTTTTATTCCGCGATATTTCGATTTTTGTGAATTTCGATTTTTATTGATTTTACTTACATATTCGTTTGTTGGGATTGAAAATCCGAAAAGTCATGGTGATACATGAATAGTTGATTTTCAATTTCCATTTACGATTATGTTCTGAGGTTGGAGACTTGAAAAGTCATGGTGATACATGAATTGTCAACCTCCAATACTCATTTTCTTGTATATTTTATATTGAAGATTGGAAAGTCATGGTGATACATGAATCGTCAATCTCCAATACTCGTTTACTCGTATATTTTAAATTGGGAATTCGGAAAGTCATGGTGATACATGAATTGTCGATTCTTGATTCGAAATTGTTACCTTTATTAAGTCTGCATTTAGGGTCATTTAATCTACTTTAACTTTTGATAGCATCTAACTCCGTGAAACCAAGCTTTATAAGATTAAAACTTTGCGATAAAAACCAAGATATTAACTAAAATTAAAATTTTTATAGAATGCCTCCGCTATCTCGTCGATTTCAGAGAAGAGAAGCCTCGCGCATGCGTAGACAGCAACGTTCCCAGGAAATGGCCGCCGCAATAGCCCAAGCTTTGAGCCAAAACAATACCAATACCTCGAGTTATAACATTAAGTCCTTTAACGCGGGTAACCCTCCAAAGTTCACAGGTCTTGAAGGAGCCACCGTGATGCTCCAATGGCTCGAAAAGATTGAAAACACTTTCCTCCATACCCAATGCCCCTCAGACAGACGAACCCTATATGCTTCCAGCGTCCTGGAATCCAGAGCGCTTACATGGTGGAATGGAGTAGCTCATGCGCGTGGCGCAGAGGCTGCTTCTAGCATGACATGGGAGGAATTCAAGGAAATTCTTACGCGAGAATTCTGCCCTCCCAACGAAGTTAAGCGCCTGGAGGAAGAATTCTGGAACTTGAAGCAATACAGTGGCGAAGCGCGCGAGTACGCGACGCGCTTCCACGAGCTAAGCTTACTGGTCCCTCACCTTGTTACCCCTTCACGCCGAGCAATCGAGAAATTCCTTGGGGGTCTCCCCATGGAAATTCAAGATTCTGTATGGGCCAGAAACCCAGTTACCCTCTCTGACGCCATCGAGTTGGCCGCTGTGCTCAGCGACAACCATGTCAGAGCAGGAACCCTGTTCCTGCGGGGAACTGAGAAGACCAAACTCACCAAGACTGCCCCTGAACCAACAGAAACCAAACCTGAACCCTCAAACCGTAACAACCTCAAGCGCAGGCGCAAGGCCTATGCGCTTACCAACCCGCCCATTGTCCAGCAACCCGCATACCAACCCCCAGTTTACGCGCCTAACCCACTGTCAACCTACCCAGCACCTCCTGCAGTCCATAACTATGCCTTAACCAATCCAGCACTCCCTGCCCCGCCTCCTAAGAAACCTTACACAGGAAACCATCCCTTTTGCCCAACCTGTAGATTTCACCACCCAACCCAAACCCCGTGTCGACTTTGTAACCGATGTGGCCGTACTGGTCACACTGCTGAAAACTGTAGAGTCCTTCCCGCAAATCCAATTGCGCCAACACCACCAGTCTACCCGCAGAACCCACAATCAATCTACCAAAACCCACGACCCAGATCGTGCTTTAACTGCGGTGATCCCAGTCATTTCCGGAACGCGTGCCCGAGACTACAAGTGCAAATCACACAAGCGAATCCGGTGAACCAGAATTCGAACCAAGTGACGCGTGGACGAGCTTTTAACATAACCGCGCACCAAGCGCAAGCGAATAATGACGTAGTTAATGGTACATTTTTACTTAACGGATTTTATGCTTCTGTACTTTTTGATACTGGCGCCGATCGAAGTTTTATTTCTCGCGCCTTCGAGCAGAAGCTTGCGCGACCGCGCGATGACTTAAAAGAAGATTTTTCAGTTGAATTGGCTAATGGTGAAACTGTTTTAATAAACTCAGTGATTAAAGATTGCACGCTTAACCTTAACGAAAACGATTTTCTAATCGACCTCATCCCCATGCCTCTTGGAAGCTTTGATGTTATCATTGGTATGGACTGGCTCTCGAAGAATCGCGCCGAAGTTATTTGCGCCAAGAAATTGATTCGCATACCTCGAGAAAATGGTGATCTTCATATTTACGGCGAAAAACCCTCCAGTGGTCTTAAACTTATGTCTTGCGCCGAAGCCCGTAGGCTCATGCGGAAAAGGTGTGTTGCATTTCTAGCCCATGTGGTTAAACCTGCTGAAGAGAAGAAGCTTCGCGATATCCCTGTTGTGCGTGATTTCCCTGAAGTTTTTCCTGATGATCTTCCTGGTATCCCTCCCGCTCGTGAAGTCGAGTTCCGTATTGATCTTGTCCCTGGTGCTTCCCCCGTGGCTAAATCTCCTTATCGTCTTGCGCCCGCTGAGATGCAAGAATTGGCCAGCCAACTTCAAGAGTTGACTGCTAAAGGATTCATCCGCCCTAGCTCTTCGCCCTAGGGTGCTCCGGTGTTGTTCGTTAAAAAGAAAGATGGATCGTTTCGCATGTGTATTGATTACCGCGAGTTGAACAAACTCACCATTAAAAACCGGTATCCCTTACCGCGTATTGACGACCTCTTTGATCAACTCCAAGGTGCCTCTTGTTTCTCGAAGATCGATCTCCGCTCTGGTTATCACCAGTTGCGCATCCACGATGAAGATGTTCCGAAGACTGCTTTTCGAACTCGTTATGGCCATTTTGAATTCTTGGTCATGTCCTTCGGTTTAACCAACGCACCCGCCGTTTTCATGGATCTAATGAATCGGGTGTGTAGGCCTTTCTTGGATAAATTCGTGATTGTGTTTATCGATGATGTTCTGGTGTATTCTAAGACCAAGGCCGAGCACGAGCAACATCTTCGGTTGGTGTTGCAAAAGCTCCGAACCGAGCAGCTCTATGCTAAGCTTTCCAAGTGTGAATTCTGGTCTGATGAAGTACAGTTTCTTGGCCATGTTGTGAACAAGATGGGTATTCATGTCGACCCATCCAAAATTGAAGCAATCAAGAACTGGATTACGCCATCCTCTCCTTCTGAGATCCGTTCCTTTCTGGGCTTAGCTGGTTATTACCGGCGCTTCATTTCGAACTTCTCGAAGATCGCTTTGCCTTTAACAGCTCTAACGCACAAAGGTAAACCGTATATTTGGGGCTCGAAGCAAGAAGAAGCCTTTCTAACGCTCAAGCGTTTGTTGTGTGAAGCTCCTGTTCTTGCGCTACCTGAGGGTAATGATGATTTTGTCGTGTACTGCGATGCATCCAACCAAGGTCTCGGTTGTGTTCTTATGCAAAGAGGCAAGGTTATCGCTTACGCATCAAGGCAACTTAAGATTCATGAAAAGAATTATACAACTCACGACCTCGAACTTGGTGCAGTTGTTTTTGCCTTGAAGATCTGGAGACACTACCTTTATGGTACTAAGTGTATCCTCTACACTGACCATAAAAGCCTTCAGCATATCTTTGATCAGAAGGAACTTAACATGAGACAACGCCGATGGAACGAACTCATCAGCGATTACGATTGTGAGATCCGGTATCATCCTGGTAAGGCTAATGTGGTAGCCGATGCGCTCAGCCGAAAACCCTGTCAGCTTAACTGTATCTTGCCGCGCACCCAGCTTCACTTCGCGCCGATTCAAAGCAACCTTGAATCGCGTATTCGTGACGCGCAGCGCGCATCCATCAGTAATGGTAACCTTCGCGCCGAGTTAGCGTGTGGCGCGGAAGCGCACTTTGTCCCTAATCTGAGTGGAATTCTCTGCTATCTCAATCGCATCTGGATTCCCTTTGATGAGAATCTTCGCGCTGATATCCTGAGTGAAGCGCACAAATCTCGGTATTCTATTCATCCCGGCGCTGATAAGATGTACAAGGATTTGCGCATAACTTATTGGTGGCCCGGTATGAAAAAGGATATTGCTGTGTTCGTAGCTAAGTGCCTGACTTGTTCTAAAGTTAAAGCTGAACACCAACGCCCATCTGGTTTGCTCGAACAACCAGAAATTCCTACGTGGAAATGGGAATGTGTAGCGATGGACTTTATTACCAAGTTACCTTTGACAGCAAGCAAACATGATAGCATTTGGGTAATAGTGGATCGATTGACTAAGTCTGCTCACTTCCTGCCCATTCGTGAAAACTACCGTGTTGAGCAACTCGCGCAGCTTTATGTCAAAGAAATTGTCTGCCGTCATGGTACTCCTTTGAGCATCATATCCGATCGCGATGGCCGTTTTATATCTCGCTTTTGGAAATCTCTCCAATCTGCGCTAGGAACTCGCTTGGACATGAGTACTGCATATCATCCTCAGACTGACGGACAGTCTGAGCGAACTATTCAAACTCTTGAGGATATGCTCCGATCTTGTGTTCTTGATTTTGGAGGTAATTGGGATTCACACCTACCTTTGATCGAGTTCTCTTATAATAACAGCTATCATTCCAGTATCGGTATGGCCCCATTTGAAGCACTTTACGGTCGTAAGTGCCGCTCCCCGATTTGTTGGAGCGAAGTGGGAGAAGCTCAAATCACAGGACCCGAACTTGTTCAAGAGACAACCGATAAAATCGCCAAGATCCGTGATCATTTGCTGACTGCCAGAAGCCGACAGAAGAGTTACGCAGATCGTAGGCGAAAGCCTCTCGAATTTCAAGTTGGTGATCTTGTTCTCCTCAAAGTGTCGCCTTGGAAAGGTGTTGTCCGCTTTGGGAAGAAGGGTAAGCTTGCTCCTCGTTATGTTGGTCCATTCAAGATTCTCGCGCGTGTGGGAAAAGTTGCCTACAGACTTGACCTGCCGCCCGCGCTCAGTAATGTGCATCCAACGTTCCATGTATCCAATCTCAAGAAGTGTTTAGCTGACGAGAACCTTCACATTTCACTCGATGAAGTTCAAGTTGATGAATCTATGCATTTCGTTGAGAAGCCTGTTGAGATTATGGATCGCGAGGTTAAGCAAACCAAGCGCAGTCGTATCCCTATCGTGAAAGTTCGCTGGGAGTCCAAGCGCGGAGCCGAGTTTACATGGGAAAGGGAAGATCAAATGAAGATCAAGTACCCGCACCTGTTCTCTGCGCAACCTACTTCGAGATAAATTTCGGGACGAAATTTCTTAAAGTAGGGGAGACTGTGACATCTGCCCCGATCCGACCCGACCCAGGTACCCGATCTCTCTTTTATTATTTAATATTTATACTTATATTTTACTTTTAATAATAATATATATTTTCCTTCCCGCCTCTCTCTCTCTCTTTCTTTCCGCCGTCCCCTCCCTCTTCCTTCTCTCTTTCCGCCTTCTTTTCCCTCTTGTCGCCGTCCCGCCCTTACGCCTTGTTTCCCTCTTTTCTTCTAACTCTTTGCTTATCCTTTGGTTCTTCCCGCCTAAGGATGTCTGCAGCTCCACGCGCCAGACTCCTTACATGGAAGCCTGCGTGAAGACATCTTGTTCCTGCGATGCGTGAAGAGAACTCTTCTCGCAGCGCGCTAAGAATGCATGTTCTTCCCGCAATGCGCTAAGAATGTATGTTCTTCCCGCGATGCGCTTAGAATTCCAGGTTCTTCACGCAGCGCGTTAAGGATGTGATTCTTCCCGCAGTGCGCTAAGGATTGTTGTGCCAGCCTTCGCGCTCGCGCACTCAGCCTTCTCGCGCTTGACCCTTTAGTCTAGTCCTGTTTTATCCAGCCTGTATGCTTTTGTGTTGCCTTTTCTTCTGAGCTGTTGACCTAACCTATCTAATGTCTGAATAGTTACTTTCGGCGCAGCATGCGCACCAACCCCATTGGTTGACAGATAAAGTGACTGACATAATCTTTTGAGATCTGCTTTTGCCATGCTTGACCAGTACCTTTATCTGATCCGCCCATGCTTTTTACTGTTCCCTGTCAGCTTTATCTTGCCCCCTGCAGCTGCCATATCTTCTGATATCTTTACTTTTCAGAACTTTTTACCGTTGATATCTTTTCTTTTACTTTTTGAGATCTTTTCCCCTTTTTCTAGGGTTTGTGTCTCCTAGGGTTTTCCTATAAATAATAATAATATTTTCATAACACATCACACACAAACACTTAATCTCTCCTGTTCTCTTGCTCCTTGCTCTCTCTGCCGTCTTCCTCTCCTGCCTCCGTCTTCCTCCCTGTTCTTCCCTGCTTTTCCGGTAATATATATATATTATATATAATAATTTACTTATTAATTATGCTAACTTATAATCAAGACTTAAAACAGATCATTAAAACAATAATCTTATTTATAGGTTAACTTGTGCTTGTTTAAAGTTGGTTCTTGCTTTATCTTACACCGCATCGTTTATCAAGTGAGTTATCTCGTATCTAATCCCTTTTTATTTTTGCTTTGGGATGTTCATGTGTTCATACAAAACTTGAGTCTTAAACTGTTTATGAACTTTAGTCGCGCAGTATCCCATGTGTTGAGGACGTAGACTTGGCTGTTTATTTGTATGTGTGGATCATTAACCGTCTTGTCGGTCTATTCCGCAGTTTTCATGGTACCATTAGATGAACACGGGAGAACATTCGTTTATGATTTTCTCTTTTGTTACACTTGCACAGTTAGTCTTGTTTGTGAGCTCAATTGTGAGCACTGGCAGTCTTGTCTCTTAGAGTTGGTCCCGATCAGATTACACCCTTGTTGAAAACCAGACATACACATGTTGCGCGCAGATTTATTGTTATCTATGTATTGTATTAAACTTGATTTCTCACCAACACGCAAGTGTTTGACGTTTATTTTAACACATGTTCAGGTTTGCAGTAGCTGTTTTGGAGCTTGTGGACACGTAGGACGTTTTTACTTTTGGACCTAGAATTAAAATGTATCAAGACAAGTTAATGTTGTTTGAATGTTATAATTTATAATATATTGATTTATGTTTGATTTATGTTCTTTATTTTCCCCGCTGCGCGTGCGCGATGAAATGTGTATTAATAAATATTGACACCAATAGTGTCGCGAGTAATGAAGCAATATGTGGCGCCCCGATGTATAATCCGCCTTTGGTCGGGGTGTTACAACCGTAGCATCATCTACTGGTTCATGGCGACATGAAAGGGTACAAACCCTCTCGTTTTCCGGGAACCCTGAGAAGCCGTTTTTGCCAGCGATTCTGGTTATTGTAGTATCTGAAAGCGGTTCCAAGTCCAATCGGACCAGCGGAAGAATGAGTGAAGGAACCACCGTCATGGCTTAGGCAGAAACGAAGGTCAAGATTTAGGTGCCGAAATGGCTCCGGCGGCACAAAGGGTAGGGTTCAGGCGCCGCCATGGCTCGATTAGGGTTTTGTTTTCCAGATCTTAATGGCGTGGTGGTTATTGTCTGCCGGAAACCCTAATTTCATATCCTAAGTGCGATGGTGTGATTGTGGTTGTTCAGTGGTGTGGTGTGGTTGTCCGATTGTGCGACGGAGATGGTGACGGTGGACGGCGATGTGCCGGTGATGAACGGTCGGACTGTTACTGCTCCTATGCCGCTAGATTGAAAGCTGCCACTGTTTGTTACTGTAGGACTCCATGATTATATCTTATTAATTGAGATCTGCAAAAATGAAGAAGAAAGAGGAAGAAGAAGTTGCAGGTACAGGTGAAAGGACAAAAATGCCCTCACATGCGCCTCACGTGAGGGCATTTATCTGAGTTTTTCTAACCCAGTTAGCGTAAAGGACATAACGTGTAGAAAAAAAAAGTTTAAAGTACACCGCCTGCAAGGAAACTTAGAAAAGGACACGAACCGTAATTCGTCTTATTTTAAAGGACAAAATTTGTAATTCTGTCTATAAAAAATAATTAATAAACTCATCATTAAACGTTACACGTTGCTTTATCCCCACACTAAAGCATCATATTTGTCTAACTCTATAGTCTCTATTACTAGGCTTGTCTTTTCACGTTACTAGCGTCTATAACTAGCTAAAGATGTTTAGATATTCAACTTTTGACTGAATCGATTACTAAAAACATTATGATTTGTGAACTGTCAAACTTCTCAAACATAAGTACAACAAAAGATCATGAACCAACTCATTGATCAATATTAGGTGGTGTTAAGAGAGTATTTGATTCCATAGAATCATAGATTAATCTGAAAATGGTATTCTCCACATATAACTTACATTTATATAAATTATTATTTAGAATATAATAACTTAATTGATCATTTATTCGTACTCGGTGCTTGAATATAAAATTATCCAAATATAACAAAAAGGACACTGAAGAGACATTACATACTTTTGCCATACCTATTGCATGAAAATACACATATCAATAATTTAATAATATATGCAGGACATGGTAATCGTATATGCATTTGTACGGTTGTTTCATGTTTGTTAGTTCACATTGCAAGGTTCGGTTTGGTTTGGTTCGATTAAGTTAATTTTGGTTAAAATACATGAAATGAAAGTAAAGTAAATACATAAAACACAATGTATAAAAGCTAGAAATATATGGAAATATGAATGGTTTGTTTGGTTAATTTCGATTAACCAAATGTACAAAAAAGACCATTAACGATTTTTTGTTATTGCAGTTCGGTCTCGTCAATTTTTTGTTTGATTTTGATTATTGCTCACCCATGCATGCAACTACCTTATCCATCTTGATTAAAACAACGATTGTTCGGTTAGCTTGTGACATGAAGCTAGCCTGGATAAAGAGCAAAAAATCTCGCTCGAAACTATTCCAATTTGTAAAGGAGTACAACTCAAGCCAGGGTTGGCTTGCTCACTAGGGTGCTGTTTGTTTTTCCTCAAAAGCACTTCTCCACCTCTTTTGTCTGCACTGAGAAGAGGGTGCGCAGACGTTGGGCTCTGCAGTGTGTTTGTTTTTCCGAAGACGTTTCATTAAAAAACGTCTGCGCGCCCTCTTCTCCCAGAAGTGTTGGTATTGTTACTTCTCACCTCTTCTAACCAATTTCTTTCCATCTTTCTTATTCCATCAGACACTCACAAACCCTAATCCCCTCATCCTCTCCACTGCCACCCAACTCACCCACCATCAACCCGTCGCTCCACTGCCGCCCAACTCTCCCACCGCTGCAACCCCATCTCTCCACTGCTCCAGCGCCGCCGCCCCACCGCCGCAACCTGCCGCTGCCGCTCTACTGCTCCAGTGCCGCCCCACCGCTGCAACCCCGCCGTCCTCTATTCCCCCATATCAGGTTTAATTTCATACCTTTTGTTACTATTGATGTTTGGTGTGTAGGTTCTGTTATTATTGAGTTTGGTGATTTTAGGGTTTATTGAACCAGATTATGCTATCTCGTAGTGGTTAATACATGTTTTGATTGATTTTGGTGATTGTTAGGGCTTATTGAACCAGAGTGTGTGTTTGTTTGTCTCGTGGTAATGAATACGTGTTTTGATTGTTATTTTTATGCTATAAACATTTTCATGATTTTACTTGATAATTGTTGCTATGTTAGGCGTTAGTTTGTGGAAAAGATAATTGCTTTGAAGTTACTTGAACTGTGAATGCTAGCTAATATATCAAACATTAACTTGTTATATGTCTTCTGAGATTAGATTAGATTAGATTTAGAATAGTTTTGGTAGTCTGCAGTTATTAAAAAACAAACAGTCTTCTTGTTGCAGACTGCAGAGTTTTGGTCCACCTCTTCTGCTACAGATGTTGGCAGATGTGGTTTCGCAGTCTTCTGACATTTTACCTCTGAAAAACAAACAGCACCTAGCTCACACGTTTGACTCGTTTAATTAACACCAAGTTGTAATATTTTACAAGCTAAGTAAGATAAATTTAATCTTTTAAAGCATGCACTCTCTATTATTTTTTGTTTCGGTTCACTTCAGTACATTTTCTTTATTAAAGTTCAAACAATCTTAAGCCAACTTTTATATAGGAGCCAGACCAACCAATTAAAACCAAGATCAAACTCAAAATTTCAGCTTGGTTTAGAATTTGAGCCAATTTCAAGCTTGCCTTTGTTTAGCTTGCTCATTAAAAGCAATTGGTTAAAACAATAGGTGCAATTGGTTATGCGGGCTTATAATTTTTGCTTGTTTTTTTTTATCTAAAGTCGGTTTTTTATTTAATGTCTCTCTATTAAGTTAATAATGACAACATATTAACTAGAGATTAAAGCATATATTAACATTTTTTTCATAAATAATTAAATTAATATCAATAATTTGTAAAGTAAAAAAATACGAATTTTCCGTACTGTTGAAAGAATGACTGTCACAAAGTTGAAACGATTGGCATAAAGGAAGTTTATATTCATTTGTCTTCTACTTTTGAAAAGCATATTACTTAAAATAAATAACCACATATAATAATCTAAATACATGTACTGCTTTGGTAGTATTAAAACATTTATATAAAAATGCTTCTCTTTAAATAGTTGAGGGCTCGAGTCTTATGATAAGTTAAATAATTCTTTTATGTTACGTCTCCATTTGAAGCACTATCGGTCTACCGCGTGTGCAAGTGACCCAAAACATAGATGACATCATATGTTATTTGTCTGAAAATAAGAGAAATCAAATAATGACAAGTTTTAGTTAAATTATAGAGATTGAGATAGAGAAATTTGTTAGGGATCTACCATGGGTTCATGGTTTCAAATACCACTTTCGATAGTTAAATCAAAATAAGGTATCAAAACTAATATCTTGTATATGTATATATGTCATACAATTAACGGAATAGAATATAATAGGAGCGATTAATCGACATATGTCTGGGAGAGGAATAAGGAATCCATGAAAATAAGAGGTTACTTTCGGTTGTATAGTAATGTGGCGAAGCGTATCAAACCACACATAATATATAAAGGTACCGTCTACACAAGTGATTGAAAAAATACATAAGTGATCGGAAATCAAGATAATTTGATAATCTCATTATAGATTATATATGTTTATACATGGGATCATGAGTATAAAGTTTATATGAAAAAAAAAAGGTCTTCAAGATCATAAATTATAAATAATGAACTATTTAAAAAGGAAAAAAAAAAACTAGCGCTATAAACTTCATTTTTATTCTTAAAAGGACAAAATATAATCTTATAACAATCAAACAACTTATAATAAAAATCATAGTATATGATATGTTGTAGTAAAATATAGCCCGCAAGATGCAATGATTTTTACCGATATTGATTTGGTTTGTTATAGTTCGTCACTATGCTGATACGATATTGATATCTGTATAGTCTACGCTATAAATATACTTTATTTTGAATACAACTTCATATTCAACAAAATTTATACCAAAATATCAAGAAAAAGTTATACACGGATTTGAAATCATAGAAACAAATACTGGTACCGAATGTCCGAATCTGATAATACCGATCAGAACCAGTTTGGTTCAAGATGGTTCTAGTACGGTATCAACATTATAGCTTACGAGTCACGATACCAAAAGGTACTTTATTTTAAAATAACTTAGTTTTCAACGAAATTTATGCCAAAAAATTTAGAAAAAATAATTAAATAACACTAGTTATACAACACTTCATAATAAATTAATAAATGCAAGTTATTAAAGACATCAAATTAATTAATGAATAGATGAGTTAAAAACGTAAGTGCATAAGGGTAAAAAAATAAGCTAAAATAAAAAAATAACAAAACACTATTCGCAATCCAGAGATCCACACTATCGAATAGTGTTGCATAAACTCATGAATGCAATTAGCGGGTTTCATTATCTTCTGAATAGAATAAATAAAACACAATATTTATAAAATTATTAATTGTTTTGTATCGTTCAACCTTAAAATTGTTATTTACATAATATTTTAACATGAATGTAAAAAAGTTAACGCTAACATTTTAAAATTTAGTTTAACTGCTAGAGAATCGTAACAGTGTAACAATAATTTATAAGATAATTTATTGTAACCATTTGAGCTTAATAATGAAATTAAGTTGATTTAAAAAAAAATCACCAAACATGTTAAAACTAAATGAAACAACCTTTAAACTATTTTGCTATAATAAATCCTATTGAGTCTATTTAAAATACACTACTTTTTGTATTGTTCAAAACAAAAGGTTATAATTTTTGTGTGTGAAAATGTTGATTATCACTTAATATATTATTGACCAGCTGAAAGTTAAATAACCTTTTATACTAATTTTAATTAATATAACAATATTACCTAGGATAGGCTTTAATTAATGCTAAGTAGTCAAATTTTATTATAATATAACAAAATCAATAAATAGTTATAATTTTTGTGTGTGTGAAAATGTTGATTACCACTTAATAAGTTCTTGACCAGCTGAAAAGTTAAATAACCTTTTTTTTATTAATTTTATTATAACAATATTAGCTTTCATAGACTTCAATTAATGCTAAGTAGTCATATTTTATTACTCCTATAACATAACAAAATCAATAATCTTATTAATTATTCTTAGAAAAGTATTAGCTTGATATGCTTCAATTAATGTAAAACAAGTTAAAAATTACAATAACAATATTATTTTAAATAATATTCACATAATAATATTATCTTAAAGTTCAATTATATATTTTGTTTATTCGAAAATTTAATTAGGTACATGAATAATCCCGAAATTAATCTATACTATATAATAAATAAAACTTTCTAATGCCACATGTCATCACCAAAATGTTTCTCACCAAATTTTCTCTCCTCTTTCTCTCATATTAAATACATTTCTCTTTCTTATTAATAGTTTTGTATTTCATTTTTTTTCTTTTTAATCTTTCGTTTTTCTCTTTTTAATGATTTTTTCTTCATTTTAAACAACTAAATATCAGCATAAATATGTTATTTTTTTTGTATAAATTTATTGTATTGGTTATTAATATTAATTTTTATAAATAACCCATTTTCACATTTGATTTTGAATAATGATGCAAAAATTAAGGTTTTAAATATATTATTTATTAGTTAATTAATATTAAGGTTTTATAATAAATGATATTATTGGAGGAGGAGACAAGATTAACTTAAATTTAAAATTTCAATAAACTTTTACTTACTAAATATATATATATATATGAATGTTTACTATATTACAAGTTTTTTCTTTCAAAACTTTAAAAGACAAATTCACTATTAATGTATTCTCAGTGTTTATGTTAATTTAAACGAGCCAGTTTCTTTAACTGGTTAAGGTATCAAACATGGTTAAGGTCAAAACAGTTTATGATTATAATGAGTTCGTTCACGGGTTAGTTTAAAAAGTAACCATTTACAACTTCATTTTTTAATTGATTATTTAATCAACTCATCGTTTATGTTAAGTTCATCATCATAAAAATTCAAAAAAATATAAACACTAGATTATATGTTTTGGTTTTCAGGTAGATAAGACAACTTCTTAACTTTGTCATACAAATGTTAGACATTAGCACACTGTTAATCGGATGACAAATTGGCTGTGTATATCCTTCTATTATTGAAGTTTTCAAAAATATAGAATTCTTTAGTGAATGAGTTGTACTTGCACAAAAAAATGAGGTCGTTCAAAAAATCAACAAACGTTTGTTATCCATGTTTTCGGGAGATGAAAATAGTACCATGTTTCAGTAAAACGATACGTTACAAGAAAGTATTAGTTTTCTGATGTTTTAAATGGCCTCAAAATCTAAGGTTGTCAAGTCATAGGTTAGTCCTAAAGCCGATATTGAAGTGATGTTACTTAAAATAAAAAAAACTAGAAAATTGGTCTATGCAATGAAACTAAACTACACAAGAAAATACAATATGATAGCCGTGTTATAAAAGCCGAAATCATATCCAGAATACGCCATGATATATCTGATCCATGCATAATATCATGAAAAATGGATACAAATTTTTGGCTGCTACTTAGTATCGGCAATAGGTCTGAAAAAGTATCTAAAAATAAAAACTTTAGATATCTGTACCCTGTCGAAGTAAGGAACCATGGCATATATGTTTGGAATAGATTCCATTTTGAGAGAGTTGAATAAGCACTATCTTGTTGAAAAGTTCTATACATCTGCCCTTTCTCAACGCATTTCTTTAGACAAAGACTCCGTTTTTTCCTCTTTTCGGATGGTAAAGATTTCTCAGAACATGGAGTGTGAATCAAACCCATGTTTGAATTGAAATTGAGATACTGATACAAGTTCTTCCCTTCTGAATCAGATAGATTCATATATGAAAGAGGTTGACAATAAGTTCTTTCAAAATTGACTATTTGTCCCTCTGTTAGAGGTGTTCCAGAAATGTCTGCGATCGAGTAAATAGCTCTACGAACGAATGGATTGGATCGAGTTGGAAAATGGAAAGATCTGTACAAGTTATACGTTTCGTCACCACTTTGTGGAAAAGCCTTAGGTATGAATATGTTAGATACCTGTGACTCGATTGCTGAAATAGTATCTCTCCCCCAAAAAGCATGTTTTTTTTTACCGACGCACAAAGAAAATATTTAATATTGGAACACATACTTCTATTCTTAAAAAATCCCACACCTTTAGATAAAATAATAAATTTCAAAGAATGAAATTTCACTTTATTTTTGTTTTGCAATGATGATTAATAAAAACTAAATTCAATCTTTATACAATTTATTTTAGCTTATGGTCAGTTATGTGTTGGATTATTTAGAGTTTAAAGCATAAACAAAGTGAAACTACTAAGTTTCGATATATAAAATAAAGTTACAAATAAAACTACAAATATTGTGTACAAATAAATATGTTGAAATTTATGAATTTTGTAACAACTTTTTATTTTCATATTGTGTATTGTGTAATTTATTCTACCATATTGAAAATATTTTTCGTATTTTAGATTGTGTTATTATTTAAATAAATTTATTTATTTTAACCCGTGTGCTACACGGGTAACTAACATAGTAAAAAAATATAAAACAAAGAAAGAAAAAGACAAAGAAATACATAATCCCACTTTTATTGGGTAGGCGTTTCTTTCAACAAAATAAAAGGAGGGCATTATGTATATATAAAATACCATATCAACCCTATAGCTATGTAAACATAACATAATGATCGCTATACTTTAGAAGTGAAACAAATAACCCTTTTTTTACCAAATGACTCAAATCAATGTCATTACAACTTACAACTAGGAGAATGGATATGAATAATAGTTCGGACGGTATCGTGTTATAGCGGGAACTAAAAGAGAATACCCAAAGAATTGAGTTTTTAAAGACTTGCAAATTATTAAAATATTGATAAGCTATGATCACAATTAAACATTTTAAGGTTTAAGCGTCAGGTGAAAATGATAATTAGTATAAAAAACATCTTAAAATAATGTAAGAGATTTGAAATAAAAAAAGGTTGTCGTAAACCTGACTACTACATAAACACCATGAGACTCTTTCCAAACAAGCTTGCACTCAATAAACCAAATTGCATTTCTTTTCATGTATGTGTATTCTAACTAACCTTATATTAATAATCATGAAGCTAAACTTTCTTTGCAACTAATAAATGATTGTGCTTTTAAGATATAATTTTCTCATAGACTTTTATCACGTGCTTATTTAAACTGTAAACCTACTTTAAAACAAGTATTAGATTGGAAATACGAAAAAGTTGTCCTAAACCTAACCACTACATGCCTACAAATAAGACTATTTTTAAATAAGCTTTTCAGAATTTTCATGTTGATTTTAATATGCATTACTTAAAAAAACGTAATTTTAAAAAATTCATAAAGATAACCTTTCATTACAAACAACAGAGGATTGTGCTAGTAAGACACACAATCATCCCACAAACTTTTCTCGTCAAGCACATATAAAAAGTTAACATTCTAGTTCCAGAAAATTCCGTAAACGAAACAAAACACAACTCCAAGTACCAAAAGAGGGACTCCAATGTAACACTTTCAACTAAAGCGCCCAAAAGTGTTCACTTAACCAAAATTGTAAACCTTTTATAAAACTTTAGCTTCCATTGTAATAATAATAATAATAATAATAATAATAATAAACAATAATAATTTATATCAGTTGAAGTAGAGGAGGCATAGGAAATGGAGAAGATGCAAGAACAACAACAATAATAATAAGCTCTTCTCTTCTGATTATTATTCTTATTATTAACCCTTCACAAATCAAACTTTTTCTTTCTTAGATCTGAAAACCCATCAGATTATTATTATTATTATTATTACAACAACAAGAGCAACAACAAATCCGGTAAGTCTCCGGTTACTTTTCCGGCGAACTGATAATGTGTGTTTACTGATTTTAAGTTAAACTCACCGATCTTTATATTTTCGGACACCCTTTTGGAATCTGAATCCGAAAGTGTGTGTCCGTACACACACTTATGTGTGTGTTTTGGTGGGTTTTACCCGACCGGTTCTCAGTTTCTTGAAACACTTTTTGGGTAAAAATTACTGCTTTTTGATCGGTTGAGGAATGTGATTTTTGTGGGTTGATTGACAAGAAACGGCATTGAAGCATGTTTGTTGTTTTCAGCGCAGGGAAATAAAGTACAAGTTGTTATGCGTGTGGTACAACTTCCTTTTGATGATTGGTTTTTGGGGGTTATGTTTAATTGTTAATCAAGTTGAGATTTTTATGTCTATATTTTTCATGGGGTTTTTGGGTTTGGTTTAAAGTTTAAACAACTGATTGTTGTTGATTTCTGAATAAAGGTTTAGCTTTTTTGTTGTATCAATTTTGACTTTTGGTCAACTTTCTTGACTATCCATTTTGTTTTCATGCAATCTTGATGATAATCAACCAAAAACAAGGGATTTGAAAAACAGTTTTTATTGGGTTGTTGGGTTTCTTTTAAAGAACTGATTGTTCTTAATTTCTGAATAAAGATTTAGCTTTTCATTTCAATTTTGACTTTTTTTTTGTCAACTTTCTTGAATACACATATCTGTTTTCATGCAATCTTGATGATAAATAACCATAAAATATGGATTCAAAAGATTGTATTTTTCATGGGTTTCTTGTTCTTTGAAAGAACAAATTTGTCTCAATTTCTGAATAAAAATTTGGTTTTTCATTTCAATTTTGACTTTTTTGTCAACTTTTATGATTACCCTTTACTGTTTTCATGCAATCTTGATTATAAACAACCAAAAATCAGGGATTCAATCATTCAAAACTACACAAAAAAATAATAAATAATAAATAAATAAAAACTTTTTATTTTTTTCAAAGTGAAGAAAATAAGATGCATCAGTGTGGATTTTCTACATGATAATTTTGTTTTTATGGAAAAATTTGATGGTTGGTTTGGTGATCAATCACAGTATTCTAAATACCAATAAATTTGTCTTCATTCTCTATCAAGAGTATATTATCATCTACCCATGACTCCAACTTATTTTATCTATTTTTGTACAAGAGTTTAGTCTTTCATCTTGTCTACATCTCCATATTTATATTATATATTAATTATCACTTTGCAACATCAACTTTTTCATTTGACCTTTTCCCCAAGCTATTTACTTGAGATCTTTAATGTGTTATAGATACATCAAGAACTGTTTGTGTGTGTGTTTATTGTGTAGTTGACTAGTTGTACCAATGAAATTAATAATCTTGGTTACTCATCTTGATTGATTTGATTATGGAAGAGGGGTGTTTGGATGTGCGTTTTAACCGTTTTCGTGCAACTTAAAGTTTTAAAAATAATGTGTTTTTATGGATCCAAGACTCAATAAGATGATTGATTATCTATGGTTTTATCAATCTATCCCAATTCCCAAACACCCCTAATCATAAGATTGGATATTTTTGTGGGATAACCTTTAACTTCTATTCACAATAATAAGTTTTAAGTCACACCCAAAGTCCCAAACACCCCTAAAGTGACATATATTTTTGTGGTTTTCTCATAAAGTTTAGATCTTTAATCTTGATTTATACTTATATTGCATCTTAAAGTTTATGTTATTATGAAATGAGCTCTATTTTCAATAAAATGATTAAATCTGGTTTAATTAAGCAATCCCGATTCCCAAACACCCCTAAAGTACTATTTCTGTGTTGGTTTTTGATAAAGTTTTAATCTTTAATCTTGTTTTTTGTTTTCTTGTTCTTTTGCAGTTCAAACTTCAAAGTCATGGGATAGGTAAATTTTACACAGTTTGACTGTTGACTGGTGATCATTGATCGTAACGTTCTTTCTCAACAATTTCGCCAACATGAGCCAACTGAGCGTTGAAACTGAAGATGCATTTGCTACTTTACTGGAACTGGCTGCAAATAATGACATTGAAGGGTTCAAAAAGTCAACCGAATCTGACCCGACTGGTATTGATGAAGTTGGACTGTGGTACGGTCGCCAAAAGGGGTCAAAACAAATGGTTCTTGAACACCGAACCCCGTTAATGGTGGCTGCATTGTACGGAAGCATTGATGTTTTGAAGTATATTCTTGATCGGTCAAAATCCGATGTGAATCAGTTATGTGGTGTTGATAAAACCACCGCACTTCATTGTGCTGCTTCTGGCGGATCTTTAAATGCGGTCGAAATCGTTAAACTGTTGTTACTTGCGGGTGCTGACCGGAATTTGATAGATGTTAACGGGCTTCGACCCGTGGATGTGATAGTCGTTTCTCCGAAGTTTCCCGATATGAAAAAGACACTCGAAGAGGTTCTTCGCGTCGATGGGGAAACTAGCGGTTTGCCCTTGCCCGAGCCGGAACCAGAACCGGAGCCAGAAACGGGAAACGATGCAGAACAAGACCCGGAATTAGATTTGGAAAGTTCTTTAAAGGCGTTGGCTTTTAGTGACCCGAAACGGGAGTACCCAGTTGACCCGTCATTACCAGATATCAAGAATAGTATTTACTCAACTGATGAGTTTCGGATGTACTCGTTTAAGGTCCGACCTTGTTCACGGGCCTACTCTCATGACTGGACCGAATGCCCGTTTGTTCACCCGGGCGAAAATGCCCGTCGGCGGGATCCACGGAAATACCATTATAGCTGTGTCCCGTGTCCCGATTTCCGCAAAGGCACTTGTCGAAGAGGCGATATGTGTGAATACGCGCACGGGGTTTTCGAGTGTTGGTTACATCCGGCCCAATACCGGACCCGTCTTTGTAAAGATGGGTCCGGGTGTAACCGACGCGTCTGTTTCTTTGCACATGCACAAGAAGAGCTGCGCCCGCTGTTTGTGTCAACGGGCTCTGCAGTCCCGTCACCTCGGTCCGGTTCGGGCCCAGGCCCAAGTGCATTGGATTTTGCTGCAGCCATGAGCTTGATGTCGGGCCAGGGGGCGGGCCCAGGGCCGAGCCTTAGCCCGTCTTTCACACCACCTATGTCTCCAAATGCCAATGGCAACTGGGCCCAACCGAATGTCCCGTCTTTGCATTTACCGGGAAGTAACCTTCAGTCGAGTCGTTTAAGATCATCTCTAAACGCCCGAGATATCGATCAAGAACTTAACATGCAGCTTTTCAATGAATTGAACCGACAACAAAGGACCATTTTAACCCCGACAAAACTCGACGATATCTTTGCAGCCGAGAGCTCGTCTCCAAGATTTTCTGATCAGTCGGTTTTTTCCCCTAGACATAATTCATCGGTTTTCAATCAGTTTCAGCAACAACAAAGTATGTTATCACCAATCAACACAAACTTCTCACCAAAAAATCCTGCCTTTTCGGTTCAGTCGGTTCAGTCTCCTGGTAGAATGTCCCCGAGAAGCGTTGACCCGATTTCACCCATGAGTTCTCGGGTTTCGATGTTGGCACGCGAGAATCAGCATCAGTTTAGGGGCTTGAGTTCGTGGGAACTTGGGTCGAGATCGTCTAATGTCACGGGCTCGGTTGTTGACCCGTGGTCAAAATGGGGTTCGGGTAACGAAAAAGCTGATTGGGGGGTTAATGTTAGTTCGGATGAGTTCGGTAGGCTTCGAAGATCTTCGTCTTTTGAAAATGGCGGGAATAATAATAATGGGGAGGAACCTGATCTGTCATGGGTTCAATCTTTGGTTAAAGAAACACCTCTGGAAAGGATGTCGGGTGGTGACGGGCCGTTTGGTGAAGGTGGTAGCGGTGAGAAGTCAAACATGCAGGTTGACCAAATCGATCAATCGGCATTGAGTGCGTGGATTGAGCAAATGCAGCTTGATCAACTTGTTGCTCAACAAAATTGAAATCTTGGAAGGGGGTAAATAACAAAGATCCGATTTTTATTCGGTTTCGGTTTTGATTTTTGGGATGGGAAATTTGCAGCAAAAAGGAGTAAGAATCAAGATTCTTCTCTCCAGTTATTTTTAATTTAATTATTATTATTATGATACAAGCAGAAGTTAGAAAAATTAGAAGAACAAGAACAAGATGATCTTGAAACTAGAAGTTTTCTAAAAAAGAATTACCAATATTAATTATTAATGTTTATTATTGATAGTAAATTTGCCTCCTTTTTTCTTGTTCTTGAGAGATGCAAAGGTGTTGGTTGATGTAATCATGTCTAGTGCAGGTCTCAGTAGTGTTTTGGTGTGGATGGTAATGATGATAACTTATGTAGCAATGATTTGGATTAATATAATTCTGTTCAATTATTATTATATAAATCATATTTTGAAGATTTTATTTTCTTGGTATGAGGTTTTGGATCCAATTTACATTTTCTATGGGATTTCAAACATTGATGATACATGTATGTTTTTATATATTTCGGATCAGGTTGCGAAAATCTTGATAGTTAAACCATCAAAATCCCAAATGGGAATTTTGGGTCCTCCTCGGACCATGAACTTGATTATTGACGAGTAGGTTGGTATATGGTGATGAAACGAGTTTTTATTTTGTGCCTTAGAATCATCTATGAGACTGGAAATATTAAAAATTTGTCCTAAACACGACCCATAATGGTTTCTCAAAAGACTATGGTTTTATAAGGTTTAATCTTAATTTTGTAAGTTATTTTTTTAATTTTTGAGAAATTACTTATATGGTTTTAGTGATGAGAGTAAACACTCATCCATGCTAAGGACACAAAATGTTACGATTAAGCAAACAACTAAGATCTAATATGCACGTAGATAATTTAACGTCATTTGAACCATAAATAGTCGTATAATCTTAACCCTTTCACTTTTAGGCAATCATTCACAGCAAATCATTCATAGTATCAAACTATCAATACATAATAGTCAAATATTTATTTTCATTAAGCAATTCCAAACACCCATCTTTTGTTTTGATTTTATGATTATTAGGACCAAAACAATGATAACCATTTGTTCTAAAGTGTTGAAAGATTATGGTGTTAGGCTTTTAGATTTTGATTTGATTTAATTAAAGATTGCAATTTTATTTTAGTGACAACTTTTCCCTATAACTAATTTCTTGTGGCCATAACTATGTTTTATTTGTTTAGGTTGGGAATGGGATTATGGTGAAATTAGTGGATTATTGACAAAAAAATAATAATATGTGATGTGAGATTTCCAAATCTCTAAAGATAGATTTGGGATGGTGAGTTGTGGGATTATGTGGACGGGGAACCTGCCATTTGTTATGATTCTATTCTATAACACAAAGTGTTCTCCTTTATATTATTTTTATTTTTATTTTTAAGTATATCTTTTTTAATAAATAATTTAATATATGTGGAGATGAGGATGAGATTCTCAATTGCTCAACCTTTTTAATTGTCTAGGAATAATGAATCTTGATACTTTACAAGAGATGAGATTTAAATGAGGCCTTGGGCAAATGCCCAATTTATATTCTTTAAAATGGTACTTATGCTTTTCACATATGTTTCTTGTTAATAGATTCCAGAAAGGATATGAAAAATCATTCTGGTTTAAGATTGTATTGTGTTCGTGTTGTTTGTTCGAATCTATTTGTTTAATATTCGTTTACAAATATGAATAATATCTGATCATTTAGTAGGAAATTAAACAACGAATAACTGGAGCTTATATGAACTTTGCTGATTAGATTGATTTTAAAAAACTTGAATTTGTTTAATTATTTGAAAGATATAAAGAAGAGTGTATTGAAGATAACATTGGTACAAATGATTTTGAGTTGAGCCTTTTTTTTAAACCTAAATTTACCCTTATCTAACATTTCTTTTAATACCTTATTTTAAAACACGATAAATAAAATCACTTCCAATATAATTCAATAACTTGTAATAATATGGAGTATGGATCATGAGTGTGTTTGGTTGCACCTTTTAATGGTTAAATTTTAAAGAAATGCTAAATAATTCAGAGACTGTTTCTTAATCAGTCAAACATTTTATTGATTTAGCACTAGATTACCAAACAACCTCTCTGTCCACTAAAAATTTCCAATCTTGTCTGGCATGTTAGTCGGGAAAAGTTGTTTGATCACGAACCTCTTTAATTTGTCCGACTTCATCCTCTAAATAGCCATCTCTCCAATAGTCTAAATGTATCATCCCATCAGCATAAGGCCTTAGGCACAAACAAGTGAGCAACAAATTTGACTTTTTGATCCTTACTAGTTACTACAATCATTGCACCCATTTCTCTAATCCACTGATGAACGATTGTAGCACCCTTGATACCGTCAAGTTGGACCCACAGGACTCACCTTGAAGAGAGACGTCTGCGCAGAAACCAACTGGATCCGCAGGACCCACCATGCTCAGAGACGTGACGTCCTTACGCGCAGTACGCAAGCTGTTCCCGCAGGAAATGCCTCCCAATGGTGAAGTACTCCGCCTGTTCCCGCAGCTGCGGATACAAGCCATCAGGGAAGGCCACCCGCGCAGCAAGGCTACACGCACAAGGCACTTAGCTCTCAATAATTCAGTAGTCACCTGAAGGAATGAGCAAAGCCGGGAACAATCCCGCACAAAGGCGGGAGGGGGAATACTCCCGCCCAAATGAGCCAGTCCGTACGATACTGGAAGATCTTTTGTACTGTACCTGACGAGGTATGGGCAAAAGATCTGACCAGAGATACGACAGCCCATTGACAACAGTATGGCGAGCAGCATGCTCTTGTACTGTATGTCACTATTAGCCGCTACCTACTCACCAACTCCTGTCATACCACGTGCATAGCCTGCAGTTGGTGGAAAATGAATAGTACACAGCAGGCCTGGTCACTGTCAGCCGCTGCCTACCCACCAACTACCAGCATGGCACGTGCGTAGGCCACAGTTGGTAGAACAGGAATACTATTCAGCCGGCTATACCCCCTTGGAAACCTACCTTCGGCTATAAATACCCCAAATGGTATGATCATCTCATCTTATCTTGTATCTTACATCTTATACCTGATATCTGCTCTAGCAATCTCTTAATATACACTTATATTCAAGAGCAATCTAGTCTGATTCTCATGCCGGAGGGTGGTCACAAGGAGGTACCCCCCCTTCTCAGTGACGAGCTCACGGCGTCTGTTTTGCAGGTTATCAGAAGAACCATCTTTGCCGGGTCTAACCCCTCGTGGGAAACATCTATTTAACCCCCAGATTATCCGTAACCTGCCCGGGGTAACTTAGTGTTTCTTCATTGGCGCCATCCGTGCATAAAAGCTAGAACTTCATTTCTTTTCAGTTTTTTCAAACTTCTGGAAAGATGGTTAAAGAAACTCTGGTAACCACAGCCCCAGCTACTGAGGGGAATACCGGCGACTACACAGTTTTTACGAACACTACCCCAGTTACCCAAGCCGGGGCAAGTGCAGTAAATAATCGCTCACTGGGATTCACCGATACCCAGTTAGAGAGACAACGAACGAGGCTCCCCCGCCAAACACTCGATGAAGTTAAAGCGTGGGCGGAAGCACGTCAAAAAGAATTCCAAGCTGAGTTGGATGAACGCTTACGTTCACTCCAACAGCCTGAGGAATTCGGAGAGTACTGGGACAATGATTCGGAGGAATCCGATAGTGACGCAAACCCTCGTCATAGGGCGAAAGGGAAGCGTAAGGAAACGGACTCCCAGCCGAGAAGGCGTTTTGGAGAAACCTTCAAACCAAAAAACGCAGGTGGAAACCCACGTGACTTCTCCAAAACATTTACACCAACTGCTGCAAAGGCGGGAACGTCCAAGTTTGCAAGGGACATTGCGGAAGCAATCGTCCCGAAAAGTGCCAAACAGATGTCCAACATCGGCACTTACGATGTTATATCTGATCCAGACGATCATTTGAACAGGTTCATAGCGGGGGCAACCGTCAGTAGTTGGACGGAACCTACGTGGTGTTACATGTTCCAAATGACGCTTGTTGGGGCAGCTAGAGCGTGGTTCGATCGCCTACCGGTCCACCACATCTACGATTGGGAAGACTTCCAGCAGAAATTTAGCCAACACTTCAGCCAACAAAGAAAGTATACCGAGGAGCAATGAACAATCCTCAAATGCATTCAAGAGGAAGATGAATCTTTGCCAGACTTCATCACTCGCTTCAACTCAAAGAAGCTAAGTCTGGGTAATATTAGCGAAGATCTTGTTCGCTCTGCTTTCATCCAGGGCGCGAACGACCCAGAGCTCATCCGCACCTTAACGGGTAAAGATGGCATGCCATCCACATGGGATGCCATCATGACAGCAGCTAAACGCTTTGCGTAAACGGAGAAGCAATTGGGTAGAGATCTCCCCCAGAGCACAAACCTCTACACCCAGAAAACAAGAGAAGACAACGTCCTTACCGCCCAACTAAACAAAAAGCGGAAGCTAGGCATTTGGCTGTCAAGGGTAAACTTTGACACCTCATCCGGCTTGCAACATCGGTTAGGCGGAAGGGATAACGTACAGTCGAACCAGAACTCCAGGTGGACGCCACTCACCAAAAGCGTCACCGAGATATTCGCCACTGAGGAGCTCCCATGGCCAAAGGCTCCAATAATCCGACATCGTCACAATGCTGATCGGAGCAAATACTGTGACTTTCACAGGACAAAAGGCCACAACACTGAAGAATGCACAGACGTAAAGGACATCGTCGAAACATTTGTCAGAGATGGGACGCTCGCACACCTCGTAGCGTAACGAACGCTGAGCAGGCTGATGCGTGTAGAACCCCAGCTGGGGAAAACACGAATAAAATTGCAGGTTCAATGCCGGAGACTACATACTGCGTAAACAACGAGATCCCGAACCAGGTGCATATCGGCTCGATGGCACTCCCATCCCAACAACATGGAAGGGAGCTCAATTACACAGTTTGCATGTAGATCAATTCCAAATTTGTAAAGAAAATGCCCAGAGCCACTTCTAATGGAAATGATTCTCCTTAGAACATCGACGCTGATGATTTTACATTTATGCTTATGAACTTTTCACACAGATATGCCGGTCTTCACCGCATACATAAGTGTGAAAGAAGTCGTTGCGTGGGGAAGGCGGCAAAACCCGCATAAACCCAAAAAAACGGCAAACCTTCACGCAGGTCAGTTAAAGGTAAACTTTGGTCATCCCACTAAATGAAAGTGCCGGTCCTAACCGCACAAATCATGAGAGGAAACCGAACCTATTGACAACCGCGCGTCGAACGGTTAACATATTCAAAATACTTTAGAAAATTTCTAACAGAAGGATGAGGAAAACCTCCACGCAGGTTAGATGTAGGTAAAGTTTAGCCATCCTACTAAGTGCAAGTGACGGTCTTACCCGCACAATCACGAACGAGGAAGCAAAACTTCAACCTATTATCTACCACGTTCAAAGGTTAACTTATTTTAAACACTTAGAAAATTTCAAAGAAAAAGATGAGGAAAACTTCCACGCAGGTCAGATATAGGTAAAGTTTAGCCATCCTACTAAGTGCAAGTGACGGTCTTATCCGCACAATCATGAAAGAGGACGCAAAACTTTAACTTATTATCTACCACGTTGAAAAGTTAAATTATCTGAGTACTAAAGAAATTGCTAAGTTAAATCAGAATATGCGTGAAATAAACAAGGCAAGGGATTGGCAAATAATCTTTATTCCATCGAAATTCAAATATTACAAAGATTGCTGGGTACATACCCGCATACAAAAATAAAAATCTACTCTAATGGTGGAAAGGGATCTTCAGGATCAAGCTTCAGGACCATTTCCACTTGGACCCGCACCATCAGTAGAGTGTGGTGGTTCAAGGAAAGCTTTAAGGATAGCTAGCCCATCATCAGCAGTGGCAACTTCGTTTACCTTCTCCACCACCGGATGCGGGAAGGCGGCATACTGATTCACTGCTTGGTCATATACAGCTTTAGTATCCACATCAAATAAAGGGAAGTTGGAAGGCGGGATGCCTTTCTCAACGAACCCTAGACCAAGCAGGAAGCCGGCCTTTTCCCCATCCTCATGAGAAGCGTTGAGGGCTGCGCTCATAGCATCGTCATAAGACGTATCTGTGAAGACCCGATGCACAACCTACAAAAAGAAAAAATACAAGTATCAAAACCTTTTCTATTTACAAAGAAAAGCGTAAAGACATTATGAAGTTAAGCTTACCTGAGACAACGCTTCTCGAAGAAGCCATTCCTTGGCAACCAGAGCCTCTTGGAGGGCGGCTTGAGCTTGGTTACGGGCGCGTTCGGCTTCACTTTTATTGAGGTTGGCAAGCAACACTTCCTTTGCAGCAGCTTCTTCAACGCCCTTTAGCTTCCGCTCAGTGTGGTCAAGCACGCCCCTCTGGTCCAAGATCTCTTGGAGCTTTTTGGCGTCTTCCATCGCCAAGGCATCATGAGCCTGTTGGAGCGCCTCTAGTTTGGCTTTAAGTTCCTCATTCTCGAGGCGTAAAGGCTCAGCAACAGCTTCAGCCTTGGTGGCCCTCTTGGTTGCGTTCCGTGCAGTTTCCTTAGCCAGCCGAAGCTGTTCGTTAACAGCTTGGGCAGCCTTGGAACGGGCCTCGAGCCGGGCCTGAACTTCAACCTCGAGGGCCTTGAAGGCCTTCTCATTTTCCGCAGCCACTGCGGTAAGCCTCCTATTCTCCTCCCGGACAGCCCGCGCCTGAGCTACTTCTTGGATGCGAGCTGCTTTTAACTTGTCGTTTTCACGACAAAGCAGCTCGACGCGCGGCTGCATCCGGGCCAGGAGAACCCGAAGCTCATTGGTTAGCCTACCCTCCTGGTAGCTAGCCATGGCTTCCCCCAACGCACCACTGGGAGCTGCGTGACGAGCCCAATCCACGCACTCCACAGGCGTGCGAAGGGTTGTTCCTCGGCGGATGTTCCATCGTGGAACATACACTTCATTGGAATCCGACACTGCAAAAAACAAAAAGCAGTTAGGAAAAGATGATATATAAAAAAAAAAAGGGCCAAAAGAACCCTACGCACCTGTAGGGTCGACAACAGGCCGATAGCCACCAAACCCATCACCTGAACCCAAGGGAAATCCGTCCAAGAGGTCAGGCAGATGGGAAGGAGTTAGAGGTTGGCGAGAAGCCCCAAGCATACCTGAAGGATCGGCCGTAGTTGCCGATGACAGAGGAGGCATGGTGAAGGCCGCCGCGGTAGTAGAAACCAACGGAGGTGAACTCACCGTAGGTGAACTCACAACCGTGGTCGCCGCTGCGGAGTCCGCAGAAAAAGTAACCGCTGGCTCAGTGAAAGATTCAGTAAATATGGCACTGACAGCCGGCGGTGATGTCATCACAGTTGGAACAGTTGGCTCAACTGGGTGAGCAACTGAACCAACTGAAGCAGGCGCAGCCGCCTGGGTCGTCGCCTCAGGTAGGCTGACCAAGCCTACCGTCATGGGTCCGGAGGTACTCCTCCCCGCTCCACCCTGGAATGCGGTAGCATCCACGCCTGCACAAGGAAGATAAGTATTAATGATGGAAAGCTATGAAGTTAAAAATAAAGGAAGTTTGTACTTACGGGTTTTCTTGAGCCTAAAAGTGCGGACAGGCGGGGACGAACCCGATGGAGCCGGCCTCTTTACGCCGCTCACCGTCGTCATCCTGGGCTCTCCGGAGGTGACAGTCGTCGCAGCCTCCGGAGCAGTGGTCTTATCACCACCAGGGTTCCCCGCCACCTCCTCGCTCTCGGTCTCTGAATCAGACCGAGTCACCGGATCGGCAGTGGAGGCCACATTCGCCTTCCCCTTCCCGCCGGTAGCCTTCTTCTTCCGCACCAACGGAGGACCATCTGCGGATTCCTCATCAGAACACAAGATTAGAGGAATTCCAGCAGAGGTTTCAGCATTGAGGGGTCGAGGGTTGAATAACGCCTTACCTGGCCGCCTGGCGCTCAGGATCTCGTGGCCTGGCGGGTAGATCTCCACGAACCGATCCGCCGTCTGTTCAAGGATGGGCAACTCGTTCTCATCTAGAGCACGAGTACCCATCCGAGCGGGACTATCAGCCTCCCGCGGATGCAGGAGCGACTGCAAGTCGTTCCCCTCTGAAATAAAAGAAAAACAGTTAGAAGACAAACCTATATAAACAAAGAAGACAGAGCATACCGTAAGGGACAGAGTTCAAACCGTATTCAAGGACGATCGGGATCTTTTGCGCCTCCGCATCCTTCCACACCCGGCTCATCCCGAGCATCACCATCCCGGACTCCGCAAAGCGGTAAACCGGAGATTGGACTCGGGAAATCTTTGAGAACCATTCCGCCTCCTGGTAGTTGGAGGCGTGAAGGCTGGGGAGTGCTTGCCCATTCTTAAACTTCATGGCAAGGGGGATGGCGCGAGCGGAGATATAAAAGAACTCCCGCTTCCATGAACGAAGACTGCGCTCGGTTGCGCAAATCTTCAAACCCTTGATCCGGGTTATTAGAGTATACCACCCCTGGATGCACCTCCAAGAGTAGAAGGTCATCAGGCGGTCGACGAAGGGCTCAACGCCCAGAATCCGGCACACCCACTCGAAGTGGCGAATCTTTGCGATCGCCATCGGGTGTACCTCGGTCAGGTGTACACCGTGCCTCTCCAGAACACGGTACACAAACTTCGTCAAGGGGAACCTAAGATTCCCATAGACAAAGAATGCGGCATATACCCCGATCTTGCCTCTGGGGGCATCATACACCGTCTGATGAGGTTCAGGAAACTCAGGCTCGAGAGACTCGAGCATGAACTTCCTGACGATGTACTGATATAGATCGACAGGCAGAGCACACTGGCACTCGCCAGCAGTACTCTTGTCATCCTTGTCGGATGTGGATGACGGGTTCTCGGCGTACACCCCAGCCTCCTGGGCTGTAGCCTCAAGATCGTAAGCAGAAGACATCTTGCAGGTATGAAAGAAGAGAACGATTTCAAGAGAATGCTCGACTGAAAAGGTGAGTATTCGCCGGAAATCGTTTTGAAGATGAAGAGAAAAGTGAAAGTGTGGATTACAAAGGACCCTCTCCCCCTTTATATACTAATCGCAATCAATGCGATGAATTTAATGCGGAAGAGAGAGAAATCGCAGGTGCAATGAAACTGTGACACGTGGCAATAAGTAAGCTGGCAACAGCTGTTGAAAGGACGCGTGCCATTAATTTCGCGGCACGCGCCCGAAAATTCGCGCCCACGCGCCTTAAAAAGCGCCTGGAATGACCATATACTGTCACGTCGCCATAACTTCCTGCACGTCCTGACACTGTCAGAAGAAACCGTCGGACGACGTTTCAATAGTTTGGACTGTTCTTATCCTTTCACCAACTCTTCGAATTTCAAAATTTCAAAAAGATTCAAAAGCGGGAAAATACCCCTTACCTTGGCAACCAAGTAATTATAAGACGGGTGCGGGTACAGTGTTAAGGCAAAAACCCTTCACATACTTAGCATCCGCAGGGAATTAACGCCAGGAATACCTTGGAAGTAAAGTAACCTTAAGACGAGTGCGGGTACAGTGTCAAGGCAAAACCCTTCACATACCCAGCGCTCCGCAGGGAATTGAAACCAAGAAGGATCTTCTGGGCAATGCTTGCGGAAACGGGAATAACATCCCCGCATAGCTGGAACGTCGAGAACTACATTGTTTGAAGCTTCAAGATGGAATTGGTGGTTTTAACATAATTGATCACTATGTTCAAAACTACCAAGACCTCATGAAGAATCCACACAAGTGTGACTCAACGCTCTTGACTTGCGAGGAGGTTACAGACCTACCCGCATCATACCCAAAGATCAAGCAGGAAAGTCGGGAATTTCTGCAAGTGACATAAGGACTTCCGCGGGAAGAATCCCCATGGAAAACCTTAAAACTAAACCCTTTTTAAAAACCCTTTGCTTAAGTCCAAAAGTTCACCTCACTTATTAAACACTCATGAGAAGAACATTGGACTGGGGGGCTTGAAGAGGTAGGTCCCAGCAGAGCCCAGTTGGACCCACATGACTCACCTTGAAGAGAGACGTCTGCGCAGAAACCAACTGGATCCGCAGGACCCACCATGCTCAGAGACGTGACGTCCTTACGCGCAGTACGCAAGCTGTTCCCGCAGGAAATGCCTCCCAATGGTGAAGTACTCCGCCTGTTCCCGCAGCTGCGGATACAAGCCATAAGGGAAGGCCACCCGCGCAGCAAGGCTACACGCACAAGGCACTTAGCTCTCAATAATTCAGTAGTCACCTGAAGGAATGAGCAAAGCCGGGAACAATCCCGCACAAAGGCGGGAGGGGGAATACTCCCGCCCAAATGAGCCAGTCCGTACGATACTGGAAGATCTTTTGTACTGTACCTGACGAGGTATAGGCAAAAGATCTGACCAGAGATACGACAGCCCATTGACAACAGTATGGCGAGCAGCATGCTCTTGTACTGTATGTCACTATTAGCCGCTACCTACTCACCAACTCCTGTCATACCACGTGCATAGCCTGCAGTTGGTGGAAAATGAATAGTACACAGCAGGCCTGGTCACTGTCAGCCGCTGCCTACCCACCAACTACCAGCATGGCACGTGCGTAGGCCACAGTTGGTAGAACAGGAATACTATTCAGCCGGCTATACCCCCTTGAAAACCTACCTTCGGCTATAAATACCCCAAATGGTATGATCATCTTATCTTATCTTGTATCTTACATCTTATACCTGATATCTGCTCTAGCAATCTCTTAATATACACTTATTTTCAAGAGCAATCTAGTCTGATTCTCACGCCGGAGGGTGGTCACAAGGAGGTACCCCCCATTCTCAGTGACGAGCTCACGGTGTCTGTTTTGCAGGTTATCAGAAGAACCATCTTTGCCGGGTCTAACCCCTCGTGGGAAACATCTATTTAACCCCCAGATTATCCGTAACCTGCCCGGGGTAACTTAGTGTTTCTTCAGCGTCAAATACTAAATGATAATGTCTCTTAAAGGTCATGTAATTGCACTGCTTAGAAACTACCTATTAGAATTCATATCATCTTCATCACTGCTAACGATAGTCTTTTTTAGTGAGGTCCCCCCCCCCCCCCCCCCTCATTTTTCTTACCAACACTTTCCTTATCTTTCTTTCCAACCTAATTCTCCTTTGTAATGGTCTTAATAACCTCACCATAATCTCAAGCATGGTACCACAAATCACCTGGTACACCTAATCAAATATCAACAGTAGCCTCTCAATGGGTTCCAAAAGAACTATCTCATTTGAGGGCCGAGAGTTAGTTTTGGTTTTCACATGATGAGTGTGTTTTTGTTCAGATTCACTTGATCTAGTCTTCCTTCTAGGCACTAATGGTTTAGTACAAGGCCCATAACGAGCACCACCACGACAGCCAAATCGTCCTTCACCTTAATCCCTAAATAAAACTATGTCTTAACATATACAAAGAGAGACGAAATACTAACAAATACCATTCCAAGTTATAATTCGGAACGTAGTAAGTAATACAAACTGCTATTTACATTGGTCAAGTGGAATTAATAGTTAATTTACTTCACATGCCCTAAATTTTCTCAATCATGAGTCATATCAGTGTTTAATTTGCTAAACAGGATCACTAAAAAATTCAGTAAATGTAAAATCAATTAAAAACATTTCCTTCTGTGTTGTAGCTACTCGTGCCAACGTTCCTTTCTTTAATCATATCTACATTCTGACCCTGACACATCAAAATCTCTTAAACTATAGCTCTGATAACAAACTAAATTAACCAATGACTTCGATTAACATTTCAGTAAAGACTAATAATCGAACCGACGAACCGTCGACCTATGTTCCAAAACCACAAACAATCATTTAACATAAGCAATCCAAACCATCCACGTGGCAATAATCCAAATAACTAACTTTTAAACAAACCTACCACCTTCACCACCACCAAAATATCAAAACCACCACTTCTCATTTCCTCCGTCAATTTTCTTCTTCTTATTATTAATATTAAATGCTGCAATTATTCTTCACGGTGGCCTTCTCGGCGGTGCCGTTAACGCTGTACATTCCGCCGGTGAGAAGCCTCAGCCTCTTCGTCGGATCGTTTCAGCAACTCATCGGTCACATCACCGTCTATCTCCTCCACATCTGTCCTCGCTTACGCCTCGCATTCTCGAGGATCGTTACGCCGATTCTACGCTCTCAGTTTCGCCATAGGTAATTAATTAACTAAACGAATCGAATAATGTATTAGTTTTGTTATTGTAACGTTTCGTGCTGTACGGATATGATTTGAGTGTGTATGAGCATTGCGCATAAAGAGTTTATGGATTATTAATTGTTAGGTTATTGATTGAATGAATTTGGATGAGATTTTAGATGTTAGTTTCTGATGATAGATAGCTAAGGTTTGATTTTAGATGATAATAATGTAGCACAAGTATACCTAATTTGGAAATAATAATGTCGTAAACTAAACAGGTCATTGTAATTAGGGCTGTAAACGAACTGAGTGTTAGCATGAAGTTCATTTATGTTCGTTCGTTTAAGATATGAATGAACATTAACAAGGAATTTCGTTCGATAACTAAATGAATGAACACAAACATAGGTGATGTTTGCTCAGTTTTGCTCGTGAACGTTCAATAATGTGTTTGTTTGTGTGCGTTTATGTTCGTTTATATCCGTTCTTCGATTTCAGTTTCGCCACAGGTAACGAAATGATAACGCACTTCATGATTCTGTATCAAAACGATAATGCACTTCAGAGTGCTTTTTGATATAATTTTTATTTTTGCAACGTTTTGTGAATTGATTGTGTGATTGGTTTCTTTTTTTGAACAAATAATATTCTTTTTTTCTTCAAACTATTTATTGTAAAGAACTTTGTATTGTAAAAAACAGATAAAAATAAAATAAAATGATATGATTCAACCTCAGACCCATTTGAATGTAGCAGATAACAGCGGGGCTCGAGAATTGATGTGTATTCGAATCATAGGAGCTAGCAATCGGCGATATGCTCTTATTGGTGATGATGTAACGACTAATTAATTGGATTAGGTTTTGCTAATTTAGTGTGATTTGAGTGTGTATGAGATACTACATAAAGAGTTTATGGATTATTTTTAGGTTTTGACGATCGATATTGTATTAGTTAACTTATTGATTGAATTTGGATGATAATATAAAGAGTTTATGGAATAGGTTTTTGCCAATTTAGTTTGTTTTGAGTGTATATGTGATTTTACATAAAAGAGTTTATGGATTACTGTTAGGTTATTGATTGAGTTTAGCTTATGGTTTGATTTAGATGATAATATAGCACTGAACTGTGAATCATTTTACAACAATACCTAGTTTTGGAACAATAACATCTGTAAACTAAAACAAGTGATTTAAATTAGTTATCTAAACGAATCGAACTGTTCGGCGGGAAGCTCGTTTAATAAATGAGCAAACACAAACAACGAATTTCGTTTGATTAACTATATGAACGAACACAAACAGATGCAATGTTCGTTCAGTTGTGTTTGTTTACATCCGTTTATGTTCCTTAACCTTTGTTTGTTTATGTTTGTTCATTAAAGGTTTTTAATATATTTTATTTTAATAACTTTTCAATTTCGATTACGCAACAGGTAACAAAACAAATGATTGGTTCGAGGGATCTCTGATACTAATTTTGTCATTGTAAGTTTGTAACGTTTTGTGAATTGCTTGTATGATTATGTAAATGATAGGATGAATAATGGATCGGATTAGGTTTGCTAATTTAGTGTGATTTCGTTTGCGTAAGCGTTGTACGAATATGATTTGAGTGTGTATGAGATTTTACGTAAAAGAGTTTATGGATTATTGTTAGGTTTTTTAGTTTAGATGAAAGTGAATACCAGTGAGTAATGTCTGTAAACAGTGATTGAAATGATTCATTGGTGATCAAATTTGTTGGGAAGATGTAGAAAACTTCGAATTCAAATTGGCGACTTGAACCGTAGAAGTTTTCGTGATGTTAATCAATATCCTAATTTCTATGAACACAAAATGATAGGTTAGCAGTTAGCTGAGTAACTCCCCTATATCAATTTAGAATAAACAAGTATATGAACATAGGACAGAGAATCAGCTTCCTAAACATAAGCAGCATATGACTAAACGAATCAAACAGTTAAAGTTTTCTATGGAAACCAGCAACGAGCAAGCGCATTTGATGGAGTTGAACACTAATCTATTTCTTGATTTTCATATGAACAAAAATGAAAAATACATAATTCTCACTTTTTTCCCTGTTTCGATGTTGTTGAGGTCATGCTGCTTGCTAATTGCTTCACCTATTGTTCTTTCGAGAAGCCTTGTTTGCACCAGGATGATATTTTATACTGGGTCTTAGTGAACGAACTCAATATGAATACATGGTCCAAAGACTCCATGTTAACACACCCAATTTTGTGATGTGAAATGAATGCTCAATTCTGTTGCTTTTAAATTTGTTACCTGGGAATCCTGTTTTGCAGCATCCTCCCAGCAAAATACTCAACCTTCAGTCCTCGTATATCGATTCCATCTTTGAGTACCTTAGTGACTTCACCGTGAATTGTCTTGTTTCATAACCCATCCACACCCATCTATTGTCCTCTTTTCTAATATAATTTTTGAGACGAAACGTCCATTTTGTCATCTTGTGGCAGCATTGTTAGTTCCTCCAAATAAGCTGAAAGAGATAGTTGACAGACTCGTTTTCGATTTGACCCCATCCGCTCGATGAGACCGTTCTTTGAAGACAAGCTTAAATGATCTCGGGAATAAATCATTAACCAAGAATCTCCTAAACAGAGATTATCTTTCAAGAATGCAGTTTGTTACCACTTACCAATATTCTAACCTAAAGATTACGGGAAATGCAAGTGACTAAACATTTATAAGTATCAAAAGTCATTAACCTTTTTCTAAAATAATAACAAGAAAAAGAATCACAAGAAGACCATCTCAACGTTCAGTGAATGCGACGATGTGGCTGGGTAGGTTATACATAAAAATGGTTCATGTGTCCAATATTGCTTGTGTTATATTTTGTTAGAAGGTTTCGTAACATACTGGTAAGTGGTAACAGAGGTGCACAAATCGGTTTTTTTAAAAAAACCGGTTCGGTTATTAACCGGACCGGTTTTTTTTGGCCCGGAAAAAAACCGGTTCGGTTAATAACCGGACCGGTTAATAACCGGTTTTTGTATCTGAAAACCCTAACCGGTCTAACCGGTTAGGACCGGTTTAGAAACCGGTTAGAACCGGTTAATAAACCGGTTTTTTTATTAACCGGTTTTATAAAAACCGGTTTTTAGGTTAACCGGTTTATTTATTTATTTATTTATTTTTTTTTTAAATAACCATTATTTTTTCACAGTATAAACAAACCGGTAACTACAAGGCAAACCGGTAACTACAAGGCAAAACGGACTCACTCCATTCTTTGCTTTCGTTGTTAGGGTTCTTTGCTTAGAAGATTAAAAACACATAACTTTTATTTATAGCTTTTACATTAAAAATACAAACATTAAATCGTTATCGCATATTCGTAACTTAAAAATACAAACATTAAAGAATGCTTAGACACGATTACATTAACAACTTGCTGTTTCTTACTCATTATTTGCCTCCATGTTTGCTGTTTCTTTAACTAATTTTCTTCGCTACCCGATCCTGAGCTATTCCTTAGGTAATCGTCGTACGCGGCTTCTTCATCGGTCATTGGTTGAGTGTGTCCTTGATTGACCTCGTCTTCATACAAGCCCGCCTCATACTCCATTTCCCCCTCGAGTGAGCGTTGATGTTGTGCCCTATCTAAAGAGTCCAAGTAATCCTTGTAGCAAATCGACATCTCTACAGCTGGTGGAGTGAGTCGAGTCCTCCTAATCGATATAACCCTGCCAGAAACAGAAAAAGCAGACTCCGAAGCTACCGTGGAAGCTTGGACCGTTAGTAAATCTTTGGCCATGGCAGCGAGGATCGGAAACTCATCCTCCTTACCTCTCCACCAAGCCAGCAAATCAAGACTTCTAAATTCATCCGAAGTCATGTGTTTCACAAAGTTGGTACCACCATACCTTCCAAGTTCACTGCTTGGGGTGTTTACCTTTTGACGTTTACCGGCGTCTTCCCAAATCATGTAGTACATCCCCATTTCAAGGTCGGTTTGGGATTGGGATTGGGCAACAGCTCTTAACGAGTCATGAATTTGGGAAGACGACTCGTATTTTGTAAGGTAAACATCATACATGTTTGATAAGGTGGTGTTGAAAGCATTCTTTAAAGTTTGGTTATAATAGGGGTTTTGATCGTCGTTTAACTCTAGCTCGTCACAAATTTTTTCTATTAAAGCTTCAACACCACCAACATTGATGCAAGGGTTTAACGCAGCAGCACATGTCAAAACAGCGGGTAGTTCTTGAAAATATTTTCTAAATTTTTCTTTCATTTTTACACCCATATCAAAATAAGGTGCACCCCTACAATGAAGTTCACTCAACTTTGTGCACATGACAACAATTTTTGGTAAAGCAATGGGGCTTGTTGGATAGTAAACCCCGGATAAACTAGTTGTGCAAGATTTAAAAATTTGAAGGACCTCCGTAACGATCTCAATCAATAACCAGTTTCTAGGATCGTACGGTGCACATTTACCCCTACTTGACAAAATTTGATGAAACGCAATTAATGATTCTTTTTGTTAGATGGCTTTCTCAAACATATCACAAGTCAAGTTCCATCTTGTTGGACAATCCCAATTTGGCCCCAACCATTGACAATTAGCTTCTACACAAAATTTTTTGTATCTTGAAAATGTTTTATTGTTGCTAAAAACATCTCGTAACATTCTTTTAAAATTGTTTCTTTGCGTTTCGATCACGTTTAACCCATCTTGCACGGCCAAGTTGATAATATGTTCAATGCATCGGCTACGAAAAAACGCTCCATCACAAATAGGTTTATACTTTAATTTTAAATGGCCAACCGCGGCCGTATTGTTGGACGCGTTATCAAACGAAATTGAAAAGATTTTATGTTCAATCTTGTATTGTCGAATGACTTTATCCAAGAGTTTAAAAATATTTCTACCCGTGTGCGGGTAATCAAACAATTGAAACGCAACGGTTCGTTTCATCATTTGCCACGACTCGGGGTCAACCCAATGAGCCGTCACACAAATGTATGAGTCGGGCGAACCATTAGGTACCGACCACACATCCGTTGTTAAGTTTACACCAGTTTGTAAGTTTGAAAAGTATGAAATTAGTTCGGATTTAGCGTTTTTCCATGCTTTAAGACAATCTCTTCTAAGGGTCGAACGACTTACGTGTTGGTAGCGTGGTTGAACATACTTTTGCATCATCTCCGTGAATTGAGGGTTGTCGAAGTGGTTGAAAGGAAGTGTTTGTTGAATCACAAAGTTTGAAAACTTTTGACGTACCGCTTCAAGGTCGTACGTAAACACCGTTCCTTGATTCGTCATCTCCGGCTGCGAACTACTTCCCGATTCGTCCTTCAAGGCCTTGCAAAAGGGCTTTTGTACATGCGCTTTTAAAGTGGAGTTTGCATCTTTGCCATAAAACTTCAAACAATGTTTGCATCGAGCTTTTTGGCTACCGTTAGACATTTCGCATAGGTCGAAATGTTGCCAAACATCTTGGTTTCGTTTCGTGGGGATGACCCGAACGACCGTTTCTCCCGTGTTCGAGGCACCCATGTTGACGGATGAAGCAGCACTTTGGGAGGCCATGATAATCGACTACGAAATAAGAGCGTATGGAGTGGTAATGTGTTATAATTGAGCGTGAGATAACAAAATAATCGCGTATGAAATAAACGTTTAGAGCGTTTGGAGTTGTATAATCGAGTGTGATCTAACCAATACCCAACCTAAACTATATATAGATGTTTGTGGGGGTAAAATGGTAAAAAAAAAAAACGGTCAAAAAAAAAAAACGGCTATATAGTCGTTACACAACGGAAAAAAAACCGGTTTTTAACCGGTTAACCGGTTATGCAAAAACCGGTTAACCGGTTTTTTTACAACGGTCAAAAACCGGTTTATAAAAAAACCGGTTAACCGGTTTTTTTATAACCGGTTATTAAAAAAAACCGGTTTTTTTATAACCGGTTCGTTAACCGGTTTTGGCTCTAAAATGTGTAACCGAAATACAAACCGGCGGTTTGTAAACCGGTCAAACCGGTTTTTAAAAAACCGGTTTTCTTAAAAACCGGTTTCCGGTTTAAACCGCCAAACCGGTTCCCAGACCTGTTTTTTTGACCACCTCTAAGTGGTAACTCATTGGTTATTTTTTCAATATCTAGTTAAAAGTTAAAACAAGTTATTATCTTATGTTGGTGGGCTCTTTGGCCCATTTTGTTAATGACAAAGCCCATAGAGTTTTTATTTAATAAAAGTTATATTTTGAACTTCAGATTTTCTTTTTGGTTGCTCTAGCGACTGTGAAGCTTTGTTTTGAAAGATAGTATTGTCCGTATACGTTTAACTAATTATTTGATACTTGTTATTAACCTAGCCAATTGTATCTCATGCCTTTAAACCACAAGTCCGGTGTATGAATTTTGTTCTAATAGAAAACCTGTTATTCTTGTTCACAGGTTCATTATAAAAGAGAGAAAAAATTGAATATATTTATTAAACCTGGGTCATTTTGATGAAGGAACAACATGATTAATCACCCATCCAATCGAACGACTTGTGTTACATTTATCACCAATGTGTATATATGGAGGTTAGCGTCTGAAAATCTACTTCTAGTACTACAAGTTACACATAAATGTCCATGCGCAAGCTCCACCCCTCTCGGCTCCACATACACTATCTTTTGGAGCGCTCTCTTGGAGCGCATTTACATCACATTATTGATGTGTAAACCAAGAATCATAATGCAAACATACAACATAAACCAAGCATGTTTCACTAGTATATGTTTAAGTAATGACAAAAGCTCGAATCCAAATTGATGCTAATTCACATAAAAGTTATATCCATAAATCATAACATCTACTGTTCAGCAATAGAACATACAGAAAGAGAATGAATCACACTCAACATAGCTTGAAATGGAGATTAGAACATCTATGGTCATAAGGGCCCTTTAATGATTGAAGGCCTTTTTCTAGTAGTGTTTAGGTGTAAGACAACCTTCTATCCACAAAGTTTTACATAGAAATCTAATTATGATTTGGAGCAACCGACTAAACCCCTAAAACATGCAAGGTACCCATCTAAAAACGACCAAGAAGACACGGTTAATTAGAGAGTTTAAGGTGGAGGGTACTGAATGATATGGTGATGGATGGAATCAAGTTGGACAGAAGTCGAAGTCTTCTTTAATGTGGATACCAAACATTAGTCGAAACGCTCTTTGGTGTAAATAATAAAGGCACAAAAGCAGCAAAATATGATTAAACAAGAATACAAACACTGGTATTTTGGGATACAAACTCGTTTCAACCCATTTCTATTAAACTCAAAAACTCAACACAAATAAAGCAATTACATAACCATATATTTATAGTAAACCTATACCAATACAATTCTAACTCAAACTCACTTAAGTAAACAAAAAAACATTAATCCTAATCGGTAAACCAAAACAAATTCAAATATGAGTTAAAACAAATTAATCTAATCTCTAATTTATATTCAAGTTCACATAATTATCTTGTTGAATTAGTTTCCGTTATTTCTTCAATTGATCCGATCCAAATTATTCCAACAATAAATCACAACTTTATTTTTTTTCTTAGCAAAGTCTGTCACATCCTGACCCATTCCTTTACTTATTTTCAGATCTATGCTATTAACCAATACAAATTATTAGATAAACAATTATCCTAGTGGATCATGATAGTTTGGCTTAGTTAAAAAAACATAGAAAAAATGTTGGTAAACATAATAACTAACATCACCAAAAATATTGAAAATTGTCATGGGCTCAATTATTTTAGTTGCGCGTAGGCGGTGAGCGAATTCATTTATTTGGAAATTAAATATTGGGTAGATGAGTTTGGATGACAATGTAGTTATTTAAAAGGGAAACAAATAAATTCTTGATTTGATTGTATTGGAACCTCCTAGACTTTTTCAAGTCGTAAATCATGGGGCCCTAACTACATATATTATTTTTTTTAACACATTTTCATTTATTAGTTCTCTATTATATTTCTTTATTAAGGTCGTAAAAATTATAAAAGTGTCGACTGATTATTGACTATCAATGGAGAGCACCTTTGAGTGGTGTTTTGCCACATGAAGGGAAATCTCTGTGTAATCATCTTCTAGTGTAAGAATTATTATCAATATAATAACTGGAAATAAGTATGTAAGAGAGAAAGTTTGAAAGGGTGAACAACATGATTTTTATGATATCGCTAGTATATATACTAGGTGCTTATGAAAGTCACTATCAAATAGGGATGGTCCCATGTTAGGTCATAATCGTTTTTCGTGTAGAGTTTTCCATTATGTAATTGGTGGTTGCTTGAGCATTCACTTCACGACATTCGCCACATAGGCTAGGGTCGTCGGTTTACCAGCCTCAACTCGAATTCTTTTCACTCAAGAGTCATCGGGTTATATCCAAACCTATCTTGTTCGTTGTAGTACCATACCTCTTTAGATACCATTACTATGCTTATGATGAAAATGATATGGTTTGAAAATAGAGTCCGATAAAGAAGTTGAGATAGCAATGCGAATATTGTTATGTTTTATAATGGTTATTATTGTATCTTAATCCATACTAATTAGTTATTAAATTTAAGAGTTAAGTGTCATTTTGGTACCCGTGGTTTGTTCAATTACGCAACTTTAGTACCAATTTTGATTTTTTTGCAAATGGCTACCTCACTTTTATAAAACATGCAATTTTAGTACTTTTTTCTAACCTCGTCTAATTTGTCCGTTAAGTCAAGGGCAATTTAGTAATTTGTATTTTTTTTTCTTTTCATATAAGTTAATTAATATTTATAACGCATCGTTTCAATACAACAGATCTGAACTTTTGAAAGGCATCATAGCTATAAAACAAAAATGAATCACCCACCGCCATTGTCACCGGTTTTTCGGTGTAGGTCTACGGCGGAAAACCAGCCCCAAATTAAAACACCAGTCATCGATTTACGCTACACAATTCAATTCAACAAAAACCGCACACAAACACATCGATTTAGATAATCGATTTTTCAGATAATTGGCGGCGGTGGTGACCAGAGCTTTCAGATCCGCGGCGGACACCGTCAACGAAGCGACGTTCTGATCGGGTGCGACAATAGTTGGTTGCCGATTTCCTATATGTTAATTTGTTGAAGGAGGAGCCACCAAAGAATGAAATCGACGAAGCTATTGGTCCAATTCAGATGTCAAACAGTCAATTGACGTTGGCGACGGTTTGCTATGTAAAGTGGGATGTGGCCGGAAAGACGATTAAGTGGTTGTTGGAAGCCAAAGATTAAGTTAATGGTCCAAAATGTTTTTGATATGTAAAGTGGTTTTTTTTAATGTAGGTTTGGGATAGGGTTTGAGTTTTGAAGGGAGGAGGAGGAGGAGGAGGAGGAGGATGTGGATGTGGAAGATGAATTGGTGTGAATGCTAGTGAGATCTCCGGCACGACGGTCGGAATCCATGGACGGCGTAGACCACCACTGGTGTTGATGAGGGTGTCTTACATGATATAAAAAGGAGGAAAATCTTTAAAAAAATGAAAAAATAAATAAAATAACAAAATTATCAAATTACTCTTGACTTAACGGACAAAATTAAAATTGCATGTTTTATAAAACTGAGGTAGTCATTTGCAAAAAATTCAAAATTAGTATTAAAGTTACGTAATTGAACAAACCACGGGTACCAAAATGACACTTAAGTCTAAATTTAATAATAAAAGTATTTCTTTTTCAAACATCAATCTCACCCCAGTTTACATTTCTATGATCATCCATCGCAAAAGGCAATGTTATCCACCCACCAACCAACCAACCAACCAACTACCCTAAGATCACAAGTGTATAGTACATATCAACACCAATATCATGTTCAACCTCAAACATAATCAAATCTGTTGTGTTGTGTTGTGTACTTTTGAATATGCTTTATTTTCATCCATAATAATTTCGTGTATCAACTTATTTCCTTAATACGTGGTACAACTTTAACATTTGAAGATATTTTTTAGGGTATCCGGGGTGTCCGTGTGACGGGTTTATCAGTATCACCGAAGCTGATGGCCTAGTATAGATAATCAAGCATTTGAAGCCCAGGCATAACCGATCATGAAACATCTATTTTATTTTTATATTTGTTTTCCCCGCTAATTTTCATACACCCTAATGAATTTTCATAAACTTCTTTACTGTGAAATGTGATCTCTCATTAATACATTTCATTTTTCATACAATCATACCTCCATATATCTCCTATTGGCTATCACAATTACGCGTGGTATTTGAGGCCTTAACATGCATGTGTGGCGTCAATAACGCCCCCTAGTGGCTAGTTAGCCTATACACAGCACCACTCTTATAATTACATCTAGGGTTGTTATTTCTAGTATGATTTTCTCTATATATGTATTTACAAATAATATTTGCCACCAAATTCACCAATTATCGAAAATAAAGTATCAATATAAATTTCTAGGCATACATGTTTTATTCAACAGGATGGCACATTAACTTTTAAGCTCGTATGATTATATTTTATATTTTTATCAGGAGGGATCAAAGTATCAAACAACTAATATATTTAGTCAATAAAATACAATTAACAGAGCATACGAATATACACGATATTAAACGTGATGAATATATGCATCCTCAGTTGGGATTATATCTTTTTAATCAATTATTATTCTTATAAACACGAGATTTATATGTATTCGCTTATTCAAATCATGTTATAATAACAATGTATAATATACGATAGCTATAACATTTTCTTAACAATGTTTGGAGCTATCTCTAATAACTGAGTGAGCCTACTTGGGACGAGACGTAGGATTCTGATGGCAACCAAACTTTTTTCCTTTTCGACTTGGCACAACACTTATAGACTTTAACAAATTGGTCATGAAAGTTTTCACTCTTACACTTTAGTTTTACACTTTCAATTTTTGTAACAAGAGTTTAGCATCACCGTCGTAACGCGCCAGTTTAAAGCAACTATAGAGAAAGAGTTTGACTCATTTGGTGTTAGGATTCCTTCGCCAATCAAGTTCAAAATGCTGCAACGTACGATGTCTCTAACTTGTTTATAATATTATAATGTATAAGAATTATATCAGATGTGATGTTATTATACCGTATAGGTAAATAATATTGTGACAATAGCGAATTTACATAACGATAAACATATATATTATTATCTTGTAAATAAATAGATTGACCAAATTAACTTTTACCGTTATAAACAAGTGTTGCTAGTGTACTATGTATGACACCTTAACCTTATTTTAAAGATAATATATAGTTAAATCGTATTATATATATATATATACTTCACCCATATAAACAAGCCTTTTTATATATTCTTTAATTATGTTTATCAACACCTTTTTTTTTTTTGTTGAAGATGGTTTCATACTGTAAGAATGATTGCTTGTATTGCTTTTCGTTTGCCATCATGTTTCTTTACATTTAAGTGTATCTTTAATAAATCCTTCACATCGATTGCATATACCGGTTGAATATCGCCCCAACTACTACTGAATTGCCACGTAACCGATGTCGTGTAACATGATAATAAATTACGTTTCACCGGTTCTAACAAATCCTCACGTAACGGCATCCGATATTGCAATCTTGTAATTCTTGTCTATTTTCACCTTCCATCCGAATAGATTCACATTTATAACACTCATTTGTTCCAACCATGCGTATATACCATATCATATATCTTATATATATATATATATATATATATATATATATATATATATATATATATAGGGGAAGGTTATCCTAAAAATAAGTAGTTTCATAAGAAGACTAGGAATAAATCATGGTCATTGGATCATGTTAATCAATGATTGAGATTTAAAATTATCAATAACCGACATAGTTTACTAGAATTACTCTTTAATCCATTATAACCGACATAGTTTTCTATAATTCTTCTTTCACCATCATTTGTAATGCCAAATGTCAATTTTTTGTTGGTTCTTACCATTCTTAGGAAACTCCTTATTCTTATTTTAACACTTTTCTATATATATGTTGTATATTATATATATATACAATATTATATATTATATTATATATTATATACGAAACCTTTAAAACCTCTCTGATTGCCCCATACATTATCTCAAACCATCATATTGCTTTATTTGTAAATAGGGATTTCTCTTGCATTTGACCCGAATTCATGGGTGTGAGTCTCATCAAACCAGATAGCCCTTATACAGATTATACCATCTCATTAAATTAAAAAATTAATCTCACCAGATATTCGATGAAAGTCCTATATTATATGGGATATACCAAAAATTAATATCCGATTTTTTAAAAGATATAATTTATAATTAATATACAATTTTATAGTAAAATAATAAGTAGTTCATGGTCTCACCAAACCTATATAGCTTATAAACTAGGTTATAATATCTCATTTATTTGTGAAATCATTTCATTATCATATCTTAAGTATATTACTATTAAGTATCTAACAATTAATGAAATTAAAATTCAAAAACATATATAAATATTGGAAACGAATATTACTAATCTATTAAATCAACCAGCCTCTCTACATCAATGCCAAGTCATCTATTTCCTTATATTATCAAATCAAAAATAATGTTAATGATGGGAATCGAACCCTGGCACAATCCCGAGATGGAAACTTAACAAATGCAACAATTGCCAACCAACCAAGGACCACTGATGTTTAATTATTTAAAATTCCTTGAAATATCATGCTGCCACGGACCGGGATTTTTTCTTATAATCCGGATTAGTCAATGAATATATTCAGACCTAATTCCATCTCTATCAACCATAATTTCACACACTCTGATTTCCATCGATAACGCTTTGAATCGCCGATCATCTCAATCGTAAACACGGTAATTCCGAACCTACATCTTAATTCTATGTGCAGATTACTAATCGCCTATCATCTCAATCGTTAACATGGTACTTTTCACATAATCACCATCATCTCAATACGTTTCTGATTATTTAGGTATTTTAGATTCTGTTGATTAAATCTTAAATATAAGGAATATTGATTTGAAATGGGTGATTGTTGTGTGTTTTGTATCAATTTATAAACACGATGTCGTGCATGTTAACGTTACTGTACAACCATTAATCTTTTTAGGTTAATTTAGAGTTTATAGATTTAATCAATTTAGGGTGTTGAAGTTTTGAGTATTTTTTCAGAAAATTACGTTTTCTTTTTCTCATTTAAATCATTTGGCAATAAGGTTTATAGACGAATCACCATACAATTGTTTAAGATTACAATAAATAAATCCATCGCTTTGTATATATATGTTAGAGATTGTATATTCAAAGGAATTTTGGTTTTCTTTTTATCAGTTAAGACAAAAGCCATTTTTGTGCTTTAAGTTTAAAATTTATTTTGTTATTATATTTGTATATTTATGAGTATAACTTATATTTATAATTAAGTATCTCATATTAGGAAACCTCAAAAAAGAAGTTATAAAAATAATGTTGATCAATATATCCAAATTCGTTAAAGATCTTATTAATATGTTAAAGGTTATCTTTATACTATTTAAATAAATGAAAATTTATTTGAATAACAACCTTTGTGTGTGTTTAATTTTAATTATTTGAAATTTGAATATACTATTTCTCTTAAAAATAACAAGCGTTGACTTTTAAGTTTCCTTAAGTTTTGCGTATAATTATTCTTAAAATTATTATGACATTTAAACTATTTCTATATTTACAAAGTTAACTATTTATTATATAAGATAAAAGCAAAGATACATTCTTTGTGTTGTTTCTGGTATATGTATCTCAAGTTACTCTCTACAAAGCAATGTAAGTTCGTCACTGAAGAAACACTAAGTGAACCCACGGGCAGATTATAGATAATCTGGGGGTTAAGTAATGTTTCCCACGAGGGTGAGGTCCAGCAGAGAAGGTTGTTCTTCAGGGGACCTGCAAAACAGACACCGTAAGCTCGTCACTGAGAAGGGGGGGGGGGGTTCCTCCTTGTGACCACCCTCCGGCGTGAGAATCCATCGCTTAATATATATGTTAGAGATTACAATAAATAAATCCATCGCTTTGTATATATATGTTAGAGATTGTATATTCAAAGGAATTTTGGTTTTCTTTTTATCAGTTAAGACAAAAGCCATTTTTGTGCTTTAAGTTTAAAATTTATTTTGTTATTATATTTGTATATTTATGAGTATAACTTATATTTATAATTAAGTATCTCATATTAGGAAACCTCAAAAAAGAAGTTATAAAAATAATGTTGATCAATATATCCAAATTCGTTAAAGATCTTATTAATATGTTAAAGGTTATCTTTATACTATTTAAATAAATGAAAATTTATTTGAATAACAACCTTTGTGTGTGTTTAATTTTAATTATTTGAAATTTGAATATACTATTTCTCTTAAAAATAACAAGCGTTGACTTTTAAGTTTCCTTAAGTTTTGCGTATAATTATTCTTAAAATTATTATGACATTTAAACTATTTCTATATTTACAAAGTTAACTATTTATTATATAAGATAAAAGCAAAGATACATTCTTTGTGTTGTTTCTGGTATATGTATCTCAAGTTACTCTCTACAAAGCAATGTAAGTTCGTCACTGAAGAAACACTAAGTGAACCCACGGGCAGATTATAGATAATCTGGGGGTTAAGTAATGTTTCCCACGAGGGTGAGGTCCAGCAGAGAAGGTTGTTCTTCAGGGGACCTGCAAAACAGACACCGTAAGCTCGTCACTGAGAAGGGGGGGGGTTCCTCCTTGTGACCACCCTCCGGCGTGAGAATCAGACTAGATTGCTCTGAATATAAGTGTATATTAAGAGATTGCTAGATAAGATTGAGATATCAGATGATGTCCTTACCATTCCAAGGTGTTGGAGTATTTATAGCCGAAGGTAGGTTTCCCAGAAGGTACAGCCGGCTGAATAGTATTCCTGTTCTACCAACAGTGGACTACGCACAGGCCATGCTGGTTGGTGGATAGGCTACGGCCAACAGTAAAGGTCGGCTGTATACTGTTCCTTTACTGCCGGCTACGCACTGTTCCACCAACTGTGGGCTGCGCACGTCCCATCGTAAGGGTTGGTGAGTAGGCAGCGGCTAATAGTGACAAACAGTACTAGAGGGTGCTCCTCCTCGTATTGTTGTCGGTGAGCTGTCACCCTGTGATTGGTTCATGGGCTGCTCTGGTCAAATTGTCTGTTCCGCCCATACCTTAGTAGGTATAGTACGAAAGACCTTTCAGAAGCATACGGACTGGCTCATTTATGCGGGAGTATTCCCGCCTTGCTCATTCCTTCATGTGACTACTGAAGTAGCGAATGCCTTGTGCGTGTAGCCTTGCTGTTAGTGCGGGTAGCCTTCCCTGATGGCTTGTATCCGCAGCTGCGGGAACAGGCGGGGTACTTCGCCATTGGGAGGCTTTCCCTGCGGGTACAGCTGGCGTACTGCGCGTAAGGTTCTCTGAGCATGGTGGGTCCTGCTGGAGCAGTTGGTCATTGCGCAGACGTCCCTATTCAAGGTGAGTCTTGCGGGTCCAACTGGGCTCTGCTGGGACCTACCTCTTCAAGTCCCCCCAGTCCAATGTTCTTCTCATGAATTATTAATAAGTGAGGTGAACTTTTGGACTTACAAGGAGTTTTTGAAAAGGGTTTAGTTCTTAGGTTTTCCGTGGTGATTCTTCCCGCGGTTTTCCTGATGTCACGCAGAAATTCCCGACTTTTCTGCTTGATCTTTGGGTGTGAGGCGGGTAGGTTTGTAACCTCCTCGTACGTCAGGAGCGTTGAGTCCCACTTGTGTGGATTCTCCGTGGGGTTTTGGTAGTTTTCAACATACTGATCAATTATGCTAAAACCACAAATCCCATCATGGAGTTTCGAACAATATAGTTCTCGACGTTCCCGTCATGCGGGGATGTTATTCCCGTTTCCGCCAGCATGGCCCAGAAGATCCTTCTTGGTTTGAATTCCCTGCAGAGTGCTAAGTATGTGAAGGGTTTTGCCTTGACACTGTACCCGCACTTGTCTTACGGTTACTTTGCTTCCAAGGTATTCCCGGCGTCAATTCCCTGCGGGTGCTAAGTATGTGAAGGGTTTTGCCTTTACACTGTACCCGCATCCGTCTTACGGTTACTTGGTTGCCGAGGAATTCTTGGCTTCAATTCCTTGCAGGTGCTAAGTATGTGAAGGGTTTTGCCTTAACACTGTACCCGCACCTGTCTTACAGTTACTTGGTTGCCAAGGTAAGGGGTATTTTCCCGCTTACTTTTGAATCTTTTTGAATTTTGAATTTTGAAATTCGAAGAGTTGGTGGAAGGATAAGAACAGTCCAAACCTCTGACACGTCGTGCGACGGTTTCTTCTGACTGTGTCAGGACGTGCGGGAAGTTATGGTGACGTGACAGTACATGGTCATTCCAGACGCTTTTTCAGGCGCGTGGGCGCGATTTTTCGGGCGCGTGGCCGCGAAATTAATGGTATGCGTCCTATCAACAGCTGTTGCCAGCTTGCTTTTTGCCACGTGTCATAGTTTCATTGCACCTTCGATTTCTGTCTCTTCCGCATTAAATGCATCGCATTAATTGCGATTAGTATATAAAGGGGGAGAGGGTTCTTTGTAATCCACACTTTCACTCTTCTCTTCATCTTCTAAGCGATTTCCGGCGAATACTCACCTTTTCAGGCAAGCATTCTCCCGAAATCGTTTTCTTCTTTCTTTTGCAAGATGTCGTCTCGTGATCTTGATTCTACAGCCGATGACAAGAGTACTGCTGGCGAGTGCCAGTGTGCTCTGCCTGGCGATCTGTATCATTACATCGTCAGGAAGTTCATGCTCGAGTCTCTCGAGCCTGAGTTTCCTGAACCCCACCAGACGGTGTATGATGCCCCCAGAGGCAAGATCGGGGTTTATGCTGCATTCTTTGTTTATGGGAATCTTAGGTTCCCATTGACAAAGTTTGTTTACCGTGTCCTCGAGAGACACGGTGTGCACCTGACCGAGGTGCACCCAATGGCGATTGCCAAGATTCGGCACTTCGAGTGGGTGTGCCGGATTCTGGGCATTGAGCCCTATGTTGACCGCCTGATGACCTTCTACACTTGGAGGTGCATCCAGGGGTGGTATACATTGATAACCCGGATTAAGGGTTTAAAGATCTGCGCGACCGAGCGCAGTCTTCGCTCGTGGAAGCGGGAGTTCTTCTTCATATCCGCTCGCGCCATCCCCATTGCCATGAAATTCAAGAACGGGCAAGCACTTCCCAGCCTTCACGCCTCCAACTACGAGGAGGCGAAATGGTTTTCGAAGATATCCCGGGTCCAATCTCCGGTTTACCGGTTTGCGGAGTCCGGGATGGTGATGTTGGGGATGAGCCGGGTGTGGAAGGAGGCGGATGCGCGAAAGATTCCGATCGTCCTCGAATACGGTTCGAACTCTGTTCCTTACGGTATGCTTTGTTTCTTTTTGTTGATTCTGAATTTCTTCTAACTTCTTTCCTGTTTATTTCAGAGGGGAACGACTTGCAGTCGCTCCTGAACCCGCGGGAGGCTAACGGTCCCGCTTGGATGGGTACTCGTGCTCTGGACGAGAACGAGTTGCCCATCCTGGAACAAACGGCGGATCGGTTCGTGGAGGTCTATCCGCAAGGCCATGAGATCCTTAGCGCCCGTCGGCCAGGTAAGGCGCTATTCGACCCTCGACCCCTCAATGTTGAAACCTCTGCTGGAATTCCTCTAATCGTATGTTCTGATGAGGAATCCGCAGATGGTCCTCCGTTGGTGCGGAAGAAGAAGGCTGCCGGCGGGAAGGGGAAGGAGAAGGTGGCCTCCACTGCCGATCCAGCGCCTCGGTCTGATTCGGAGACCGAGAGCGAAGAGGTGGCGGGGAATCCCGGTGGTGATAAGACCACCGCTCCGGAGGCTGCGACTGTCACCTCCGGAGAGCCCAAGAAGACGACGGTGAGCGGCGCAAAGAGGCCGGCTCCATCGGGTTCGTCCCCGCCTCTCCGTACCTTTAGGCTCAAGAAAACCCGTAAGTACAAACTTTATCTATTAACTTCATAGTTCTTATCATTAACACTTATCTTCTTTACGCAGGCGTGGATGTTGACGCATTCCAGGGTGGAGCGCAGAGGAGTACCTCTCCGCCAATGACGGTAGGCTTGGTCAGCCTTCCTGAGGCGACGACCCAGGCGCCTGCGCCTGCATCAGCTGGTTCAGTCGCTCACTCCTTTGAGCCGACTGTTCCAGCTGTGATGACGTCACCGCCGGCTGTGAGTGCTATTTTTACAGCATCTTTCACCGAGCCGGCGGTTACTATTGCTGCGGATTCTGCAGCGGCCACTGCGGCGGCCGCCACCATGCCTCCTCCGTCATCGGCAAAGACGGCCGATCCTTCAGGTATGCATGGGGCGTATCGCCAAACTCTGCCACCTTCCCATCTGCCTGACCTCTTGGATGGATTTCCCTTGGGTTCAGGTGATGGGTTTGGCGGCTATCGGCCTGTTATTGACCCTACAGGTGCGTAGGGTTCTTTTGGCCTATTTTATATTTTTCAATCATCTTTTCCTAACTGCTCTTTGTTTTTTGCAGTGTCGGATTCCAATGAAGTGTATGTTCCACGCTGGAACATTCGCCGAGGAACAACCCTTCGCACACATGTGGAGTGCGTGGAGTGGGCTCGTCACGCTGCTCCCAGTGGTGCGTTGGGGGAAGCCATGGCTAGCTACCAAGAGGGTAGGCTAAGCAATGAGCTTCGGGTTCTCCTAGCCCGGATGCAGCCGCGCGTCGAGCTGCTTTGTCGTGAAAACGACAAGTTAAAAGCAGCTCGCCTTCAGGAAGTAGCTCAGGCGCGGGCTGTCTGGGAGGAGAATATGAGGCTTTCCGCCGCGGCGGCGGAGAAGGAGAAGGCGTTCAAGGCCCTTGAAGTCGAGGTTCAGGCCCGTTTCGAGGCTCGCTCCAAGGCTGCCCAAGCTGTTAATGAATAGCTTCGGCTGGCTAAGGAGACTGCTAGGAACGCGACTGAAAGGGCCACCAAGGCTGAAGCTGTTGCTGAGCCTCTACGCCTGGAGAATGAAGAGCTTAGAGCCAAATTAGAGGCTCTCCAGCAGGCTCATGATGCCTTGGCGATGGAGGACGCTAAGAAGCTTCAAGAAATCTTGGACCAGAGGGGGGTGCTTGACCATACCGAGCGTAAGCTAAAGGGCGTCGAAGAGGCTGCGGCTAAAGATGTGTTGCTTGCCAACCTCAACAAGAGTGAAGCCGAACGCGCCCGTAACGAAGCTCAAGCTGCCCTCCAAGAAGCTCTGGTTGCCAAGGAATGGCTTCTTCGAGAAGCGTTGTCTCAGGTATGTTTAGCTTCATGTCTTCACGCTTTTCTTTGTAAATAGAAAAGGTTCTGATACTTGTATTTTTTTTCTTTGTAGGTTGTGCATCGGGTCTTCTCAGAGACGTCTTATGACGATGCTATGAGCACAGCCCTCAACGCTTCTCATGAGGATGGGGAAAAGGCCGGCTTCCTGCTTGGTCTAGGGTTCGTTGAGAAAGGCATCCCGCCTTCCAACTTCCCTTTGTATAATGTGGATACTGAAGCTGTTTACGACCAGGCAGTGAACCAGTATGCCGCCTTCCCGCATCCGGTGGTGGAGAAGGTAAACGAAGTTGCTGCTGCTGATGATGGGCTAGCTATACTTAAAGCCTTCCTTGAACCATCACGCTCTACTGATGGAGCGGGTCCAAGTGGAAGTGGTCCTGAAGCTTGATTCTGAAGATCCCTTTCCACCATTAGCGTAGATTTTTGCTTTTGTATAGCTATCTTTGTAATATTTGAATTTGATGAAATAAAGATTGTGTTTGTTCTTTGCCTTGTTTATTTTACGCATGTTTTGATCTAACTTAGTAATTTCTTTAGTACTTAGATAAGTTAACTTTTTAACGTGGTAAATTATAAGTTTGTTTCGCTTCCTCTTTCATGATTGTGCGGGTATGACCGTCACTTACACTTAGTAGGATGGCTTAACTTTACTTATATCTGACCTGCGTGGAAGTTTTCCTCATCTTTTCCTTTGAAATTTTCTAAGTGTTCAGAATAAGTTAACCTTTGAACGTGGTAGATGATAGGTTGAAGTTTTGCTTCCTTGTTCGTGATTGTGCGGGTAAGACCGTCACTTGCACTTACAAGGATGGCTAAACTTTACTTACATCTGACATGCGTGTAGGTTTTCCTTATTTTTAGCGTTGTGTTTATGCGGGTTTTGCCGCCTTCCACACGTAACGACTTACTTCTTCCCCCATTTATGCGGTGAATACCGGCACCAGTGTGGGAAGTTCATAAGTATAAAGGTAAGGCTATCAACACATTGTGAAAGGAGAATCATTTCCATTAGAAGTGGCTCTAGGCCTTTTCTTTACAAGTTTGGAATTGATCTACATATAACATTTGCGTAATTGAGCTCCATTCCATGTTCTTGGGATGGGTGTGCCATCGAGCCTTTCGAGCCGGTATGCGCCCTTTCCCAGGACTTCTTTGATAATGTATGGCCCTTCCCAGACCGGGGCCAGCTTTCCTGGGCGTTCTTGGTTCGAAGCCTCGTTGTTACGCAGTATGTAGTCTCCTACATTGAAGTTGCAGAGTTTTACCCGCGTGTTGTAGTACTTTTGCATTTGTCGCTTGTAGTTCTCTTCACGCACTGCGGCTAAGTCTCTGCGTTCCTCGGTTAGCATAAGGTCCAACCGTCTTTCCGCATCATTGTCTTCTGGCTGAATCAAGACCCTTGGTGAGGGTAAACCAATTTCGACCGGGACCATAGCTTCAGTGCCATAAGTGAGACTGAACGGGGTTTCTCCCGTACTGGCCTTCTTCAGCGTTCTGTTTGCCCAAAGGACGTGCGGAAGCTCGTCCACCCAGCCGGATCTGTGTTCCAAGAGTCTTTTCTTTATGCCTTCGACGATGCTCTTATTTGCTCTTTCCACCTCACCATTACCTTGCGGGTGTGCCACTGAGGTAAAGGTGTGGGTGATTTGAAGTTCTTTCAGCCACTGTTGCAGCTTCTTGTCAGCAAAGTTGGTGCCGTTATCGCTCACCAAATTCTGTGGAAGTCCAAAACGACAAATAATAAATTCCCAAATAAATTTTTTGATATGTTTCGCGGTTGTTTGGGCTAAAGGTTTTGCTTCTATCCACTTTGTGAAGTAGTCGATGGCTACCACTAGGAACTGAACATTTCCTGCTGCTGTAGGAAATGGGCCTGTCACATCGATGGCCCACTTCTGAAATGGCCATGAAGAAGTGACTGGAACAAGTTCATTCTTCGGGCGGTGCGTGTTGGGTGCGTAAAGCTGGCAAGACCTGCATTTTCTGATGTATGCCAGTGCATCCGTATGCATCCCCGGCCAAAAGTATCCCGCGTTGTTTAGCTTAGCTACAACAGCGCGGGGACCTGCGTGTATGTCACACCCCGACCAAAGGCGGATTATACATCGGGGCGTCACATATTGTTTCATTACCCGTGACACTATTGGTGTCAATATTTATTAATACACATTTTATCGCGCACGCGCAGCGAGGAAAACAAAGAACATAAATCATTATATTATAAAGCAAAGTATTCGATCAACATAAACTTGTCTTGATACATTTTAATCTAGGTCCAAAATAAAAGAAAACTTCCTACGTGTCCACAAGCTCCAAAACAGCTACTGCAAACCTGAACATGTGTTAAAATAAACGTCAAACACTTGCGTGTTGGTGAGAAATCAAGTTTAATGCAATACAGTAAATCTGCGCGCAACACGTGTATGTCTAGAGTTTAACAAGGGTGTAATCAGATTGTGATCAAGCCTAAGATAGATCATAGCTCATAGTTCAATCCGTGCTCCCAATTGAGCACAAAAACGAGAAAACATACAGTGCAAGTGTAAACAAAGAAAACCGTAAACGATAGGTCTCCCGTGTTCATCCAATGGATCCATGAAAACTTCGGAATAGGCCGAACAAAGCGGTTAATGATACACACATACAAATAACAGCCAAGTAAACATCCTCAACACATGGGACACTGCGCGACTAAAGTTCATAAACAGTTTAAGACTCTAAGTATGTATAAACACATGAACATCCCAAAACATTAAAAATAAAAAGGGATTAGATACGAGATAACTCACTTGATAAACGGTGCGATGAAGATAAATAAAGCAAGAACCAACAAGCAAAGTTAACCTATAAATAAGATTATCGGTTTAACGATTGGTTTTAGTGTCTTGATTATAACTAACCATAGGTAATATGCATCGATTTACTTAAACAAATTTTAAACATTTACTAACCGAGGTCTGGGCAGAAAAGAAGAGAAAGAAAACAGAGGCAAGGAGAGCTGGAGTTATGTTGACGGCTACGCTGCGAAGGTCTTCAGCAGGGAGAAGGAGAAGAGATTAAGTGTCTGTGTGTGAAATGTTAAAGAAAAGGCTGGGTATAAATAGGCAAACCCTAGGGAACACAATCCTGGAAAAAGGGGAAAAATATCACACCAAATCTAAGCAAAAGATATGGCAGCAGGAAAAAGGGGGAAAAAGCTGTCAGGTTACTGTTCACAGCACATGGGATATGTCAGGCAAACACTGTTCAAGGTAAGGAAAAGAAGATCTCAAAAGATATTGTCAGTCACCTTTTTCTGTCAACCAATAGGATTGATGCGCATGCTGCGCCGAAAGCAACTTTTCAGACAAAGCAAGTTAGGTCAACAGCACAAAAGATACGATATCACCAAAGGTAAACGGCTGGATAAATCAAGATAAGACACAAGACTTAGCGCGAGAAAGCTGAGTGCGTGAGCGCGAAGGCACACACAGAAGGCTGTCACAGACAAACCTTAGCGTGCTGCGGGAAGAACCACAAATCCTTAGCGCGTCGCGGAACGAACTGAAATCCTTAGCGCGTCGCGGGAAGAACATAAATCCTTAGCGCGTCGCGGGAAGAATTACAATTCTTAGCGCGCTGCGAGAACTACAAATTTACAGCGTGTCGCGGGAAGAATTACAATTCTTAGCGCGCTGCGAGAACTACAAATTTACAGCGTGTCGCGGGAGGATCTACAATTCCTAGCGCGTCGCGCGGAGAAGTATCATTCTTAGCGCGCCGCGGGAAGAACTATAGTTCCTAGCGCGTAGCGCCGGAACAGTCAATCTTCACGCAGGCTTCCTTTTAGCGCGTGGAGCTGCGCAGACATCCTTAGGCGGGAAGAGCCAAAAGACAAGCAAGGAGTTAAGAGAAAAAGGGGTTCATGGCTCAAGGGTTAAACAAAAAGGGGGGGGGGAAGGCAAGAGAAAAGGAGGCGGGACGGCGGAAAGAAAAGAGAAGAAGAGGAAGGAGAGACGGAAGAAACATTTTAAATATATATATACATAAAGATTTATTAAAGGTTAGATTTATAAAGATTATAATTAATTTTTAAATCATAAAAAGAATCGGATCAGAAAACGGGTATCTGGGTCGGGTCGGATTCGGGCAGATGTTACAGTCTCCCCTACTTTAAGAAATTTCGTCCCGAAATTTATCTCTAAGTAGGATGCGCAAAGAAAAGGTACGGGGATAAGGTCGATCAAAATCGTTTTCATTAAGATTAAGCGTGCAGTTCATGATTATAAAGTTTATTAAAATAGTTTCGCCATTAGCCAATTCAACAAGTTTTCCTTAAGCAAAGTGCGCGGTCGCGCGAGCTTCTGCTCAAACGCGCGAGAAATAAAACTATCGGCACCAGTAACAAAAAGTATAGATGCATAAAAAAAAAAAAAAATGCACCATTAACTACGTCAATAAATCGCTTGCGCTCGGTGCGCGGTTATAAGTTTGTTAGCGCGTCACTTGGTTCAAAATTTGGTTCACCGGATTCGCTTGAGTAATCTGGACTTGTAGCCTCGGGCACGCGTTCCGGAAATGACTGGGATCACCGCAGTTAAAGCACGATCTTGGTTGGGGATTCTGGTATGTTGGTTGTGGGTTCTGCGGGTAGGTTGGTGGTGTTTGCACAATTGGGTTGGCGGGAGGGACTCTACAGTACTCAGCAGAGTGACCAGCGCGGCCACATTGGTTACATTGCCTACACGGGGCTTGAGTTGGGTGATGAAATTTACAGGTTGGGCAGAAGGGCTGATTTCCTGTGTAAGGTTTCTTAGTTGGCGGGGTAGGGAGTGCAGGATTAGTTAGGGCATAGTTATGGACTACAGGGGGAGTTGGGTAGGTAGACAGTGGGTTAGGCGCATAAACTGGAGGTTGGTAAAGGGGTTGCTGGACGAGTGGGTTAGCAAGCGCGTAAGCTTGATGATTGGTTTTGCGCCTTCGTTTATGGTTTGAGGGTTCTGGCTTGGTTTCTGTTGGTTCTGGGTCAGTCTTGGTGGGTTTGGTCTCTTCAGTTCCCCGCAGGAACAGGGTTCCTGCTCTGACATGGTTGTCGCTGAGCACAGCGGCCAACTCGATGGCGTCAGAGAGGGTTACTGGGTTTCTCGCCCATACCGAATCTTGAATTTCCATGGGAAGACCCCCAAGAAATTTTTCGATGGCTCGGCGGGAAGGGGTAACAAGGTGAGGGACAAGCAAACTTAGTTCGTGGAAGCGCGTCGCGTACTCGCGCGCTTCGCCACTGTACTGCTTCAAGTTCCAGAATTCCTCTTCGAGGCGCTTGACTTCGTTGGGAGGGCAGAATTCTCGCGTCAGAAGTTCCTTGAATTCCTCCCAGAGCATGCTAGAAGCAACCTCTGCGCCACGCGCATGAGCTACTCCGTTCCACCAAGTAAGCGCTCTAGATTCCAGGACACTTGAGGCGTATAAGGTTCGCTGGTTTGGAGGGCAATGGGTATGGAGAAAAGTGTTTTCAATTTTCTCGAGCCACTGGAGCATTATGGTGGCTCCTTCAAGTCCTGTGAACTTTGGAGGTTTACCCGCATGAAAGGATTTAATATTGTAACCAGAGCGGTTGATATTGTTTTGGTTTAAGGCTTGTGCTATCGCGGCGGCCATTTCCTGGGAACGTTGCTGCCTACGTCTGCGCGCGGCTTCTCTCCTCTGATGACGAGCTGATAGTGGAGGCATTCTATAAAAGTTCTAGTTTTAGTTTATCATGTTGAGAAACCGTTTTAGCGCAAAGTATAACCTTGTTAAAGCTTGTTTCGCGAAGCTAGTTGCTAACAAAAGTTAAGGTAAAGTAAATGACTTTATATGCAGACTTAATAAAGGTAATAAATTCGAATCGAGAATCGACCATTCATGTATCACCATGACCTTCCGAATTCTCAATTTAAACAAAATATACGAGCAAACGGGTATTGGAGATTGACGATTCATGTATCACCATGACTTTTCAATCCTCAATATAAAATATAAGTAAATAAGCATTGGAGATTGACAATTCATGTATCACCATGACCTTTCAATCTTCAACTTAAAAATATAAAGTAAATGGGAATTGAAAGTCAACTATTCATGTATCACCATGACTTCTCGGATTTTCAATTCCAACAAACGAACATAAACAAAAATCGAAAGATCGCGGAATAAAACATAAAATCATATACTGCGCAGGCGCGAGCATATTTATAAATAACGAGTAATTAACAATAAGCGCGCAAACACGAGATTTCTCTCATGCGCGAGAGGGGACTTAAGTTTTCTAGGTCGTTATGTCTAACCACCTATCCTAAAGTCAACCTGGCTCTGATACCAATCTGTCACACCCAGACCAAAGGCGGATTATACATCGGGGCGTCACATATTGTTTCATTACCCGTGACACTATTGGTGTCAATATTTATTAATACACATTTTATCGCGCACGCGCAGCGAGGAAAACAAAGAACATAAATCATTATATTATAAAGCAAAGTATTCGATCAACATAAACTTGTCTTGATACATTTTAATCTAGGTCCAAAATAAAAGAAAACTTCCTACGTGTCCACAAGCTCCAAAACAGCTACTGCAAACCTGAACATGTGTTAAAATAAACGTCAAACACTTGCGTGTTGGTGAGAAATCAAGTTTAATGCAATACAGTAAATCTGCGCGCAACACGTGTATGTCTAGAGTTTAACAAGGGTGTAATCAGATTGTGATCAAGCCTAAGATAGATCATAGCTCATAGTTCAATCCGTGCTCCCAATTGAGCACAAAAACGAGAAAACATACAGTGCAAGTGTAAACAAAGAAAACCGTAAACGATAGGTCTCCCGTGTTCATCCAATGGATCCATGAAAACTTCGGAATAGGCCGAACAAAGCGGTTAATGATACACACATACAAATAACAGCCAAGTAAACATCCTCAACACATGGGACACTGCGCGACTAAAGTTCATAAACAGTTTAAGACTCTAAGTATGTATAAACACATGAACATCCCAAAACATTAAAATAAAAAGGGATTAGATACGAGATAACTCACTTGATAAACGGTGCGATGAAGATAAATAAAGCAAGAACCAACAAGCAAAGTTAACCTATAAATAAGATTATCGGTTTAACGATTGGTTTTAGTGTCTTGATTATAACTAACCATAGGTAATATGCATCGATTTACTTAAACAAATTATAAACATTTACTAACCGAGGTCTGGGCAGAAAAGAAGAGAAAGAAAACAGAGGCAAGGAGAGCTGGAGTTATGTTGACGGCTACGCTGCGAAGGTCTTCAGCAGGGAGAAGGAGAAGAGATTAAGTGTCTGTGTGTGAAATGTTAAAGAAAAGGCTGGGTATAAATAGGCAAACCCTAGGGAACACAATCCTGGAAAAAGGGGAAAAATATCACACCAAATCTAAGCAAAAGATATGGCAGCAGGAAAAAGGGGGAAAAAGCTGTCAGGTTACTGTTCACAGCACATGGGATATGTCAGGCAAACACTGTTCAAGGTAAGGAAAAGAAGATCTCAAAAGATATTGTCAGTCACCTTTTTCTGTCAACCAATAGGATTGATGCGCATGCTGCGCCGAAAGCAACTTTTCAGACAAAGCAAGTTAGGTCAACAGCACAAAAGATACGATATCACCAAAGGTAAACGGCTGGATAAATCAAGATAAGTCACAAGACTTAGCGCGAGAAAGCTGAGTGCGTGAGCGCGAAGGCACACACAGAAGGCTGTCACAGACAAACCTTAGCGTGCTGCGGGAAGAACCACAAATCCTTAGCGCGTCGCGGAACGAACTGAAATCCTTAGCGCGTCGCGGGAAGAACATAAATCCTTAGCGCGTCGCGGGAAGAATTACAATTCTTAGCGCGCTGCGAGAACTACAAATTTACAGCGTGTCGCGGGAGGATCTACAATTCCTAGCGCGTCGCGCGGAGAAGTATCATTCTTAGCGCGCCGCGGGAAGAACTATAGTTCCTAGCGCGTAGCGCCGGAACAGTCAATCTTCACGCAGGCTTCCTTTTAGCGCGTGGAGCTGCGCAGACATCCTTAGGCGGGAAGAGCCAAAAGACAAGCAAGGAGTTAAGAGAAAAAGGGGTTCATGGCTCAAGGGTTAAACAAAAAGGGGGGGGGAAGGCAAGAGAAAAGGAGGCGGGACGGCGGAAAGAAAAGAGAAGAAGAGGAAGGAGAGACGGAAGAAACATTTTAAATATATATATACATAAAGATTTATTAAAGGTTAGATTTATAAAGATTATAATTAATTTTTAAATCATAAAAAGAATCGGATCAGAAAACGGGTATCTGGGTCGGGTCGGATTCGGGCAGATGTTACAGTGTACTCCACAGATGCCTTCGTGTACTTCCCTTAGGAGGTAGTCAGCATCTTGGTTGTCCACGCATCTTAAGAGTGGGCCAAGAAAGTTACGTCTGTAAAGGATGTCATCGATGAGTTGATAATTCAGTGCTTTACAGCGTAGTTTTCTTGCCTGTGTTTTGGATTCTGGTAGTGTACCTGCCGCAAGGTATTTTATTATTGGTGTCATCCACGTTTCTGTGCCGGTTTGGATGACACAAATTTCCTTGTGCGGGACCGAAGGTGTCTCGAGGAGTTCAATGCGGATATCCTTTCCTAAGTGGGTGAAGGCTAATGATGCAAGCTTGCTTAACGCATCCGCAGATTTGTTTTCACTTCGCTTGACGTGTATGACTTGGCAATCGTTTAAATCACGCATAAGGGATTTTGCTTGTGCGAGGTATAGGGCCATTGTGTCGTTCACGGCCGTGTATGTCCCGTTGATTTGATTGGCTACTAACATGGAATCCACGTGGGCTTCCAAGTTTTTCACTCCCATTTTACGCGCAATTCTCAGCCCAGCCAAGAATGCCTCATACTCGGCTTCGTTATTCGTACTTGGAAAATCCAGTTGAATAGCGTAAGTGTATTCTTGGCCCGCTGGGTTGGTTAGTTTCAGCCCTGCGCCTGAACCCTCGTTACTGGCTGCTCCATCAGTGTAGAGTCGCCAGACATCATTGATGTCTTGTGCTGGAGAGGGTTGAGCCTCTTCCTGGCACTCTTTTTCCCGCGATACAGGCACTTCTGCAATAAAGTCGGCCAGAACCTGGCCTTTTATGGCTGGTCTTGGCTTATACTTTATCGCGTATTCCCCCAACTCAATTGCCCATTTGGCTAGGCGTCCCGATAACTCGGGTTTGCCTAGAACGTTTGCAAGTTTAAAGTTGGAGAGAATGGTGATTGGGTGACCCTGGAAATATCGTCTTAGCCTGCGTGAAGCGTGTATAAGTGCTAAGACTAATTTTTCGAGGGTAGAGTACCGGGTTTCTACGTCTGTTAGGATACGGCTGACATAATAGATTGGCATCTGGATGCCTTTTCGTTCTACTAGCAGGACTGCCCCGGTTGCTCTATCAGTTGCGGAAAGGTATAGGATTAACTCCTCTCCCGCTTTTGGTGCTGTCAGCGTTGGGAGTTCGATCAAGCGTGACCGAATCTCCTGAAAAGCTGCTTCCGCTTCTGGTGTCCAGCGGAAGTGCGTTTTCTTTAAACAGTTTCTCAATGTTGACACGAAGGGAAACGACTTATCCGCGTGGTTTGCCAAAAAGCGATTAAGTGCTACTAGTCGTCCATTCAGTGTCTGAGCCTGTTTGATGGTAGTAGGTGATTCCATTTTGATAATGGCTTCGACCTTTTCAGGGTTCGCTCTGAAGCCATCTTTAGTGACGATGACCCCCAAGAACTTCCCTTCTTCCATTCCAAAGGCACACTTGCTCGGGTTGAGCTTCATGTTTATCTTCCTGAGCGTGTTGAAAGTTTCTTCGATGTCTTTCAACATCGCTTCTGGGTCAGGGCTTTTGATGACCAAGTCATCCATGTAGACTTCCAAGTAACTCCCAATTTGGGCATGAAACTGGCTGTCCATCAGGCGTTGGTATGTGGACCCGGCATTCTTAAGTCCGAATGGCATCATTTGGTAACAAAATGTGCCATCGGGTGTCCGAAAAGCGGTTTTGTCCTGATCATCAACGGCCATGTGGATTTGATGGTACCCCTTATACGCGTCCAGGAAGCATTTAAGGCGGAATGGTGCCAACGAGTCCACCTTAAGATCAATTTCAGGTAACGGATAACAATCTTTGGGGCATGCTTTGTTCAAGTCTTTGAAATCTATGCACATGCGCCATTGTTTGTTATTCTTCGGTACCATAACGGGATTTGCAACCCAAGTTTGATATCTACTAACGCGTACGATGCCTGCGTCAAGGAGTTCCTTGACTTGGGTTCTACACGCGTTAGTTTGTTCTGGCCCCATTACTCTGCGCTTTTGTACGATCGGCGTAACAGCCGGATCGCATTTGAGCTTATGCTCTGCCTTACTTCGGGGTACACCAGTCATGTCAGCTGGTGTCCACGCGAAGATGTCAGCGTTCTTTTGTAATAAGCGCTTGAGTAAGGTGCGTATGGGATCAACAATTGTTGGGCCAATGGAGACGGCCTGGTCCGGGTACTTGCCGTTGAAGGCCCATCTTTCTGGTTCGGTGATGGTTGGTTTAGCCATCTTTGATTTGGGTTTAGATGAGACAGATGCGATGCATACCTGGGGAATGCCGGTGATCATCGCTACACCCTCAGCTGTTGGCCATCCCATCATGCCGTGGACTGAGGATACCACGGCGTTGAATCTTGCCATCCCGTCTCTCCCAAAGAGAATGTCGTATGTGTGGTGTGGCTTCCTCATCACGACAAAGTCCACATCTTCTGTGCGGGAGTGTTTCCCATCCGTAAGAGTGACGGGAAAGATAGGATACCCAGGGGGGTGTTTGTGCTGCCATCAAACCCTTCCATCGAGGCGCAGATCGTTTCCAGGCATTCCTTGTCTTCGTCATCTAGCTTGTCGAAGAACTGCCTGTACATCACCGTTGACGAGGCGCCGTTATCAGCAAGAGTGCGGGAGGTGATGTAGCGCCCCAGCTGGCTTTTGATGACGATAGGGCCTTCTTTGCTGGGTCCTCCTGGCACTCGCGGGAAGCGCACCTCAGCTTCCTTCCACGCACATGGTTCTATCGTTCGCCTTTTTCTTCCTCTGATATTACCATGAACCATGTTGATGCTGATGTCAACGGGCTTTCGTCCGTTGCCTCGGTACCGGTTGTCGTTCCGTCCTCCCTTCTTGATTGATGCCACCAGGTGTGCCAGTCTTCCATCCTTGACGAATGCTTCAACAATATCCTTCAAGGATGTACACTCTTCCGTACCATGACCCTTTGTCCCGTGGAAGTCACAGGATTTGCTCTGATCCGCATTAGGTCGGTGCCGGATCATTGGAGCTTTTGGCCATGGTAACTTTTCAGTGGCAAATATCTCCGTGACGCTTTTGGTGAGTGGCGTCCACCGGTGCTTTTGGCTTGAAGGGTGTGTGTGATTTCTTCCGCCAACAAGAGGGTGAGAGCTGGATGAGGTGTCAAAGTTTACCCTTGACTGCCAGATACCTAGCTTCCTCTTTTTGTTCTGCCGGGCGATCCGAACATTGTTCTCTCTTGTCCTCTGCGTGTAGAGGTGTGTACTCTGGGGAAGATCCCTTCCCAGTTGCTTTTCCGTCTCGGCAAAGCGCTTGGCCGCCGTCATGATGGCATCCCATGTTGATGGCATGCCATCCTTACCCGTCAATGTAAGCGGCGCGGATAAGCTCTGGGTATTCGGCGCCCTGGATGAAAGCGGCGCGAACAAGATCTTCACTTATGTTGCCGAGACTTAGCTTTTTGGAGTTGAAGCGAGTGATGAAGTCTAGTAAAGATTCATCCTCCTCTCTAACGCAGTTGAGGATCGTCCACTGTTCTTCAGTATATTTCCTCTGCTGGCTGAAGTGCTGGCTGAACTTGTTCTGAAAGTCCGCCCAATCATATATGTGGTGGACCGGTAAACGGTCGAACCATGCCCTGGCCGCTCCAACCAGAGTCATCTGGAACATATAGCACCACGTGGGTTCCGTCCAGTTACTGACGGTTGCCCCCGCAATGAATCTGTTCAAGTGGTCGTCTGGGTCGGATAGACCATCATAAGTGCCAATGTTGGACATTTGTTTGGCACTTCTCGGGGCGATTGCTTCCGCAATGTCCCTTGCGAATTTTGACTTTCCTGCATTTGTAGCAGTTGGTCTAAAGGTTTTGGAGAAGTCACGCGGGTTTCTCTCCGCGTTTGTTGGTTTAAAAGCTTCCCCAAAATTCCTTTTCGGTTGGAAGTCCGTTTCCTTACGCTTCCCTTTCGCCTTATGGCGAGGGTTTGCGTCGGTATCGGATTCTTCCCTCTCGTCGTCTGAGTACTCGCACTCACTGTTCATATTGAGATGTTGGCGAGTATTGCCGAATTCGTCAGCCTGTTGAACTGAACGCAAGCGTTCATCCAATTCAGCTTGGAACTCTCTCTGACGTGCTTCGGCCCACGCCTTCACTTGATCTAGTGTTTGGCGAGGGACCCTCGTTCGTTTTTCCAACTGGGCATCAGTGAGCCCTAGTGGAATATTTACTGCACTTGCCCCGGCTTGGGTAGTCGGGGTAGTGTTCGTAAGATTTGTATAACCGCCGGTGTTCCCCCCAGTTGCTGGGGTTGTGGTTACCGGGGTTTCTTGGTCGATTACTGGCCTTTGGACCGGAGTAACGTTAACCATTTCTTCAGAAATTTTGAAAAAACTAAGAATTAGTTCTAGCTTTTATGCACGGATGGCGCCAATGAAGAAACACTAAGTGAACCCACGGGCAGATTATAGATAACCTGGGGGTTAAGTAATGTTTCCCACGAGGGTGAGGTCCAGCAGAGAAGGTTGTTCTTCAGGGGACCTGCAAAACAGACACCGTAAGCTCGTCACTGAGAAGGGGGGGTTCCTCCTTGTGACCACCCTCCGGCGTGAGAATCAGACTAGATTGCTCTGAATATAAGTGTATATTAAGAGATTGCTAGATAAGATTGAGATATCAGATGATGTCCTTACCATTCCAAGGTGTTGGAGTATTTATAGCCGAAGGTAGGTTTCCCAGAAGGTACAGCCGGCTGAATAGTATTCCTGTTCTACCAACAGTGGACTACGCACAGGCCATGCTGGTTGGTGGATAGGCTACGGCCAACAGTAAAGGTCGGCTGTATACTGTTCCTTTACTGCCGGCTACGCACTGTTCCACCAACTGTAGGCTGCGCACGTCCCATCGTAAGGGTTGGTGAGTAGGCAGCGGCTAATAGTGACAAACAGTACTAGAGGGTGCTCCTCCTCGTATTGTTGTCGGTGAGCTGTCACCCTGTGATTGGTTCATGGGCTGCTCTGGTCAAATTGTCTGTTCCGCCCATACCTTAGTAGGTATAGTACGAAAGACCTTTCAGAAGCATACGGACTGGCTCATTTATGCGGGAGTATTCCCGCCTTGCTCATTCCTTCATGTGACTACTGAAGTAGCGAATGCCTTGTGCGTGTAGCCTTGCTGTTAGTGCGGGTAGCCTTCCCTGATGGCTTGTATCCGCAGCTGCGGGAACAGGCGGGGTACTTCGCCATTGGGAGGCTTTCCCTGCGGGTACAGCTGGCGTACTGCGCGTAAGGTTCTCTGAGCATTGTGGGTCCTGCTGGAGCAGTTGGTCATTGCGCAGACGTCCCTATTCAAGGTGAGTCTTGCGGGTCCAACTGGGCTCTGCTGGGACCTACCTCTTCATATAATTACATCTCATTGTTATGTATAATTACGTTCCAAACACTAAGTTTTCATCTTTCAATTAATAGATGTGCTTTCTTTAGACTCATAATATGATTTAGGTGGTTCTTTTTATGCTTCAGAGAACTGAGTATGAAGCTTTTAGTTATTATTTTTATTTTATTATTATTATTATTATTATTATTATTATTATTATTATTATGTGTTGTTTCTGGTATATGTATCTCAAGTTACTCTCTACAAAGCAATGTAAGTTCGTCACACAAAATTTAGTTACCTAACATATAATTACATCTCATTGTTATGTATAATTACGTTCCAAACACTAAGTTTTCATCTTTCAATTAATAGATGTGCTTTCTTTAGACTCATAATATGATTTAGGTGGTTCTTTTTATGCTTCAGAGAACTGAGTATGAAGCTTTTAGTTATTATTTTTATTATTATTATTATTATTATTGCACCTGTATATATGGTGTTACCATATGTAGCATTTAAATGTAGAATTTGTTAAGAGTGAAATTTGTTTTTGTTGTTCAGATAAAGTTTCGACTAAAACCTATTTGGGTGAGCAAAAAGATGTTATAATGATGCTTTAAAAGTTTATTTCATTTTTTATGAATATTTAGTATTAATTTTATCTCCTTTTACATTTTAATTAACATTTAACATGTAATTTGGGATAAAAATATTAATTTTGTGCAGGGGCAAAACAATAATTTAAGTGTTGTTAAATTAGTAGTTTATGTTAGGGTCAAAATGTTAATTTATGAAAATGTATTGTATATATGTGCAAATCAAACTTTGTATTTATGTGCAGTATATGTGTGTTGCAGGTGAGTGTATTCATATGTGAAAGGATATTTTTTTTATGTCCATATGTGTTTTGGTTGTTTTTAAACAAATGATGTAATGATGATAAGTTTTGGTTTATAGGTTGGATCATCCACTGAAAGAAGGGTTGGTGTGCATCATATTTGACAAACGACAAAGTAAAATATTCACATTTAAATGCCACTAAGAAGACAAAGTGAAATATTCACATTTAAATGCCACTAAGAGGAAATGCGATCTATATGCAGTCAAATCTCTAAGCTTAAGTCATGTAAGATGTCTTTTTTTTTAAAATCCTACTTATGGTTATGAATAATAATATACAAGAAATCCATTCGGAATATAGATCATGATTGTTGGTATTTGTGTAAATTAGTAACTGATCTTTTTTTAGTTTTTATGCACAGTTTATTCGCAATTCAACTCCTTAATTTTGTTTATAGAGAGATTTGGTGATGGTGATACGTTCAGTTTGGATCTTGACGAGGTAAACACATATTTAATAAAATCTTCTAATAAACGGAAATTCTGATATTGGGAGCACACAATTGGATTTAGCACTAAAAAGTTTTGAAATTTTAAAAATTGATACAAGTGCAAAAAGGAACTATTGGTTGAACAGAATGAATCCGGGTCACTTGTGATGGTAAAATTATATGTTTTAAAGTCGTTAAAGATATGAAAACACTAAATTTGTCAAAAAGGGTTATGTTGTCATTCATTACTCAGGCAAGCTTAATTTTGGTCTTCTATGCTTATGTTGATGTAATTTGTATATTTGGTTTTCAGTTTAATTAAAAAAAAAGTAGACTATTTTGCTAATTGTTCAACATTTTTGAAAAATGTGGGTTAATATCTAAATATAATGATCTTGATTCTTGTGATGGCCATGGTGTTGCTTATGTTTTTTTCTAAGTTGCTATTGGTTTTAATAAATCTTTATTAACTGAAAGTTTATGTCACAAATGTTTAAATATATCTTCTATATTGTGTGTAACACGGCTTTCATTATTAAACATGCTATTATTTTTATGGTATATTTAATTTGGATGATATTGTTTTTTAAAATTTTCAGGCGGTGAAGTAAAATGAGTTTATTTTATTAGAATATTTGAAGAAGTTGATGATGGTTTAATATGAAAGAACATGTTTAGGTCTTTTGTTGATGTTTTTTGGTGGTTTGGTGTACACTAACTTATTGTAACTTTAAACTTTTAATATCTAGACATTGTAAATGATTAACATTTTGGTCCGAAAGTTGAATAAGTTTTGTGTTGCTTGAATTTGTTGTTTAAATTTATTATGTTTGTTGACATGTTTTTTCGCCCGCGTGTTACGCGGGTATATACCCTAGTAATGTAAAACAACACTATAATACAGAGGATAAAAGCTACCATAAGTATATTATTAAGTATCTTACAATAAATATAATTAAAATCTAAAAAATATATAATTATTATAAGAAAATAATGTAAAACAGTCTCATAATACGAATAATAAAAGTTAGTATATGAATATTAGAGAAATCGTAAGCACCTACCTATATCAATTTTTTAAATTAAATTAAATTATTATTATTACTATTATTATTATTATAATAAAACACACATTCCTCCTTTTTATAATTTCAATCAATCAATCAATCAATTATATCCAGTAAAATCCCACCGACAGCAGAGCTATAGGTAGGGTCTGGGGAGGGTGGGATGTAGGCACACCGTACCTCTATCCAAAGGAATAAAGAGGTGGCTTCCAGAGAGACCCTCGGCTCTAAGAACATGTGTATGAAGCAAAAAAAAGGAAATCAAAGTTTAACAGTTATATAAAAAACTACTCCTAATTATAATAATATTAATAAAAAGGTCACAGTTTAACCGCAATATAAAAGCTAATAATAATAATAATAAAATATGTAAGGGAAATACCATTATGGTATGTGACCTAAATAAGTTAAGTCTAAGCCCTAAGGTATTCAATTCTCTCTAAAAATCCTTAACTTTAATTCTACTTCTCCACGAATTCCTATCCTCAACCATGTCCTCGGAGAGGTTTAGGTCTATCAAATCATGCCTAATCCTCTCATCCCAAGTCAATTTCGGTCGTCCTCTACCCCTCCTCCCCTCTATAGTAATGTTTTCTACGGATCTACAGGATTCGTCGTCTGTCTTCTCTTTACATGTCCAAACCATCTCAATCTCCACTCTCTTATCTTGTCTGCTATGTTCGCCACCCCTAATCTCTCGCGAAGCATAACGTTTCTTATTCTGTCTAGCCTTGTGTGCCCACACATCCAACGTAGCATTCTCATTTCTGCTACCTCCATCTTCCGCACTTGTGCCTTCTTGATGGCCCAACAATCTGTTCCATATAGCATTGCAGGTCTAACTGCCACCCTATAGAATTTTCCCTTCAGATTAGTCGGGAAACTCTTGTCGCATAATATACCTGTGGCTGCTTTCCATCTACACCATCCTACCTGAACTCGGTGGGTCACATCACTGTCTAATTCCCCATCGCTCTGTACAAATGATCCTAAATACTTGAACTTCGTTACCTGCGGGACCACCTGCCCTTCAATTGTGATGTGTGCGTCTTCACTGTCGTTTATCTCACCAAAATCACAGTGTAGGTACTCCGTCTTAGATCGGCTAATCTTTAAACCTTTTGTCTCTAAGGTTGTTCGCCACTCCTCAAGCCTCATGTTTAGATCTTGTTTTTTCTCAGCAAGTAACACAATATCGTCTGCGAACATCATGCACCACGGGAGAGTCCCCTGAATCGACTTTGACAACTCATCCAAGACTACTGCAAAAAGAAACGGGCTCAACGCTGACCCCTGGTGAAGACCTACCTCTACAGGAAAGAAATCAGTATCCCCCACTGGCGCACGGACACTTGTTTCACTCCTGGTATACATATCCATAATTATCTCTATGTATTTCCTGGGCACTCTTCTACCCTCCAAGCACTCCCAGAGCACCTGTCGTGGCACACTGTCGTAGGCCTTTTCTAGGTCAATAAACACCATATGTAGATCACGCTTCTTCTCCATATACTTTTCCATTAATCTTCTTATAAGGTGTATTGCCTCTGTGGTGGAACGCCCCGGCATGAAGCCAAATTGGTTGACCGTAACCTGAGTTTCTCGTCTAAGTCTAACCTCAATCACTCTTTCCCATAGCTTCATAGTATGACTTAGTAGTTTGATTCCTCGGTAGTTACCACAACATTGGGCGTCTCCTTTGTTCTTATAGATAGGAACTACAACGCTGCTCCTCCACTGGTCTGGCATCTTACCTGATTTGAGAATACTATTGAACAGAGTAGTTAACCACATGACTCCTTCCTCCCCCAGACACTTCCACACCTCGATGGGTATGTTGTCTGGGCCAACCGCCTTAGACCTTCCCATCCTCCTAAGTGCGTCCTTCACCTCTTCTCGTGTGATCCGTCGGCAGTAGCAGTTATTCGATTGTTGTCGATGAAAGTTTGTGTTGTCATGTTCTTCTTGGTAAGCTCTCCCATTGTTAAAAAGATTGTGGAAGTAGGTTTGCCATCTTAGCTTGATGTCCTGCTCCTTGACCAGTACATGCCCATCTGTATCCTTTATGAACTTCACCGGTCCTAGATCTTGCCTTCTACGCTCCCTGGCTTTGGCAATCTTAAACATAGCATGTTCCCCCTCTTTTGTTTCTAGACTTTCATACATCCGTTTAAAGGCCGCCTTCTTTGCTTCCGCCACTGCCTTCTTTGCCTCTATCTTGGCCGTTTTGTAGTTGTCCCTCAAATCCACTCGCTCCTCCTCATTCGTGCACCTCTATCTTGGCCGTTTTGGCCGTTTTTATAATTTATTTTCCTAAAATGCATTTTATTTGTGTATTTTATTATTATTATTATTATGATAACATTTTGATATATCTCTTAAATGGTTAAATGGGTATAACATCTTATTAAATTAAAAAATTAATCTCATCGAATATTTGATATGAAAGTCCTATAAAATAGTGATATACCAAACATTAATATTCGATTTAAAAAAAATATTAATTAAGAAACAATTTTGTAGTAAAAAAATAAGCGGGTCATTGTCTCACCAAACCCAGATGGCTTATAAACCGGATTATAATATCTCATTTATTCGTGAAACTTTTTCATTATAAAATTCTAATACGAGGGATAAAATCTAGTATATGAATATTAGATAAATCGTAAGCACCTTCCTATATCAATTATTTTAAATTAATTTACTATTATTATTATTATTATTATTATTATTAATTTTTATATATAAAATACACATTACTTTTTATAATTTATTTTCCTAAAATGCATTTTATTTGTGTATTTTATTACTATATATCGGATCCAATATTATCATCATCATAATTTTTCTTCTCTCATAAATAAACGTTTACTTATTGTATTTCATTTCTCTCTCTCATACACACAGAAGAGTGGTTCATTACAGAGTTAGGCCATGGCTATCGCAGCAGCAGCTGTTATCGTTCCTATTGGCGTCCTCTTCTTCCTCTCTGGTCTCATCGTCAATCTCATTCAGGTACTATTCTTATTATTATTAGCCCTAACTTCATTCCATACAATTTTACACTACTTCTCTCTTAACCGTCCGATTGCTACTTATTATTATTATTATTATCAACATGTTATTCCGTCCGATTCACTCATTTCAGCTTATACAGTTACGTTAATTCCTTCATTTTGCTTTATTTTTGCCCTAACTTCTATTTAACCGCTCGATTTCGACTTATTATTGATCTGTTACTGAGATTCAGTTATTCGAGCTTATAAAGCAGCGTCTTAAAATCCGTTAGAAATTGTTATTTTAGGTTTATTTTTAACCTAACTTCAGTTTAACCGTTCAATTGATTGCTAGATTCACTGATTATTATTGATATGTTACTCTGATTCATTTGTTTGAGCTTATGCAGTTATACAGTTGCGTTTAATTCGTTTAAATTCGTTAGAATTTGTTAATTAGGTTTTGTTTTTGACCTAACTTCAGTTTAACCGTTGGATTGATACTTATGTGTTCAATCAATCGGTAGATTGACGGCTTATTATTGAATCAGTACCCCGATTCACTTTTACAGTAATGTTTATTATGTTAATTCAGGTTTGTTTTTGCCCTGACTTCAGTTCATACAAGTTGATGAACCGTGCAAATTTATGTATAGATTTACAACTTATTATTGATTTGCTACTGCGGTTCACTAATTCGAGCTTATACAGTCATACAGTTCCGTTAAAATGTTGAATCTCACTTCGTTTTATAGACAATTATTACTCAATCTGTTTCAGGTTTATTTGACAACTTATTATTGATTTGTTACTCCGATTCACTGATTAGAGCTTATACAGTTATACAGTAACATTAATTCGTTAAAATGTGTTAAAAGTTTGTTGAAATGTTGAATCTGATTGTTTTACAGGCGATTATATTCGTGACTATACGGCCGTTCTCAAAGAGTTTGTTTCGAAGGATTAACCGAATCGTAGCCGAGTTGTTGTGGCTAGAGCTTGTGTGGATCGTTGATTGGTGGGCAGGAGTTAAGGTGATGTTGATTAAAGTTTGAAATCAATTGTTAGTTTAGGGTTTTGTTATGTTAGTTGTGTGTTGATTTGGGGATAATTAACCACCGGAATGAAACATGGATTTTGTGATTTGAGGATGCATGTGTTTGATGGTGGATTTGAAATTACATGTTTAACCCTTGGGTTAGTTAGATAAGCTATTTTAATGAAATTGATTATCTGCTTCTACTTATAAACCTAACATGTTTGAAATAAGCAATCTCCAACTGCTTATTAAAATCAGCTTATTTCACTCTTAAATTAACTGGATGAACATAAACACTTTTCTTTATTTAAACTCGATAAAGTGTTATCTTGTTCTAATTAACTGAATTTGCAAATAAATTGTTTGGTAATCGAGAACGTTATAGTTAAGGCATTAATTACTGGAATTTAATGCTTTAATTGTGATGTTCCCGATTACCGAAAAACTGCTTACCTAGACAGTTCATTTGCTTGTTGCATTAATTTAAACAAGCTAAACAGTTTTGACGAGTTTGTATAAAGAAAAGTTTTTACATCTGTCCATTATTTTAGAGTGAAACATGCTGTTTATAATAAGCTATTGGAGATTGCTTAGTTAAGGTGATGTTGAAATTTGAAATCTATTGTGAAGTTTGTATTTTTGTTATTGTATAAATGATGAATTAGGGTTTTGTTATGTTTACTATTTGTGATTTTGAGTTTTTACTATATATTTGTTGATTTAGGAATACTCAGCCACTGGATTCAAATACGGATTCTGTGATTGAGGATGCGTGTGTTAGATAGTGGATTTGGAATTACAAGTTTAAACCCAGGGTTAGATTAATTAAGCAATTTTCACTAGGTTGATTTTCTGCAATTGCTTAATTAAATCAGCTTATTTCACTCTAAAATAGTGGATTAACATAAACATTTTTTTTATTTAAACTCTAAACTTGTGAATGTGTTTAAATGTTTTAAATAACTCAATAAGCATATATAGTATTCAAGTAAGCATTTCTTCGGTAATTGGGAACGCTACAGTAAAGTCATTAATTGTTATATATGTGCCTAATACTCATTAATCTTTAGTTGGCTATCTGCAAATTGTGCCATTTTGTTGACTTGTAATATATGTATAATTGGTTTCTAGAACACTAAGTTAGGTTTAATGTCTTATTTTTACCATATTGTCTTATACTCTTATGGCACATGCTGGTTACGTGCTTCTAATTATAAACTTATTTAACCCTAAGGCAAAATTTGTAATTTTGAATCTATCATTAAACAAATAAACCTTCAAGCATGCTTGCTTTTATGTAGCATTTAAATCATTTTACTAAATGTTTCTGTATAATCATGACTCATCAAAAGATAAATACTCAATCGTGCTTACTTTTATGTAGCATTTATACGACTTTACTAATCTCTCTGCTTAATCATTATTTTCTATGTGCATTCGGTCTGTTTCTGATCATCTTTAATATGCTTTTAAGTTTAAATTATTAAAGCTGTTGCTTTCGTTTGTGTGTTATATTAGGAAGTAAAGAAGTCTTCCATTTCTGTTAATCAATAACTAGCTATAAATATCTAAACATATAAAGCCAACACAAGTTAAAACTTGAAAGGACTGTTATTTTTATATTTTCTTACATGTAAATCTTATTAAGATTTCTGAGGTCATATCGCTGCAGGTTAACTTGTACACAGACCCTGAGACTCTTCGTATGATGGGTAAGTTAGATATTGCTTTTGTAATGTGTAACTTTAGGTTTGTTTTGTGAATTAATATTATTTTTGCACAAATAATTTTAGCTTACCCCAGCTTTTTTCCAGGTAAAGAGCATGCTCTTGTGATAGCTAATCACAAAAGTGACATTGATTGGCTTATCGGATGGGTGTTTGCTCAGGTGATTGATCATTACCCGTTTATCCGTGTTTGTACGTTAAGAAAATGAGTGTTAGTTTATGTTCGTTCATTTGCAGTATAAAGTATAAACGAACGAGCATAATTGAGATCAAACCCAATTAAAAGTAGAAGTGAACAACAATCTGTTAAAGTCTAAAAAAGTTAACAGGACTAAAAATTTTAAATGAATATATTAATGAGCACAAACGAACGAACTCAAAGTAATGAACATAAATAAACGTAAATGAACGAACTTAAACTAATGAACATAAATGAAAGTAAATGAACGAATGAGACATGCGTCCATGGACCAAAAAAAAATATTTATGTTCATTTGTTTGTTAATTGAACAATCCACTAACATAAACGAACTTGACGCCGAACAGTTCACGAACAGTCCACCGATTGTTTGGTTCATTTACAGGTCTAATGTCAGTTTTCACAATCAAAATGTTGCAATCCCATTTGTAGTGTTTTCAACGGGTAGATACGAAGTTTTGAAATTTAGAAGTAGTATATCTATAAAATTTTGCACTTTATGATATAAAATTAATTCTTGATTAAATGCGCGTATTCAATGTACCAATATTCTTTAATCTTCTGGATACAGAGATCTGGTTGTCTTGGTAGCACATTGGCTGTCATGAAGAAATCATCAAAGTTTCTTCCTGTAAGTATTTTAACACAATGAATAGTAATATATAACACATCAAATTTAATTTTTTTATATGCTAATACATGCAGGTAATCGGTTGGTCAATGTGGTTTTCTGAGTATCTATTTCTTGAGAGAAGTTGGGCTAAAGATGAAAGTACCTTAAAGGTGTTATTACTGTCACACTTATACACATACATAACTTAGCTAATTTATTTTGTGTGTGTGTTCACACTTTGACTGTTGTATTGCAGTCAGGTCTTCGACGCCTAAAAGATTACCCGCAGCCCTTTTGGTTGGCCCTTTTTGTTGAAGGAACTCGCTTTACTAAAGCAAAACTTTTAGCAGCTCAAGAATATGCATCTTCAATGGGATTACCTGTTCCTAGAAATGTCTTAATTCCAAGAACAAAGGTAAAAAAAAAAAACCTTTTCAACCTTTATCTTAAATATTATCAGGCAACACATTGTTTGAGGGTTAAAATGGTTGATTTATGTTACTATTATGTTCAATGTTATCAAACACCAATCGTACATGTTATTTTCCATATGGTTATATCTACTTATGACATTGATATTAATATTGTTTCTATCAGGGATTTGTCACTTCAGTGAGTGAAATGAGATCATTTGCTCCCGCAATCATTGATATGACGGTTGCTATCCCTAAAGATTCAACCCCACCAACAATGTTGAGGCTCTTTAAAGGGCAGTCTTCTGCGGTAGGCCTTTCAACATTATTATTATTATAGAAACTTAACGTGTTGTTTGTAAATAATTCGAATTAGGCGGTTGTATAATATCAAAACCGGTTTCTATTATGCAGATTGATGTGAGAGTTAAGCGCCATTTAATGAAGGACCTGCCAGAAACAGATGAAGGTGTTGCACAATGGTGTAAAGATATTTTTGTTGCCAAGGTACATGTCTTCGGTATTTGTTTCTCTTCACTATGCTATATATTATTGTGTATCCTATAGAGGCTCGACTAATTTTTATTGATTTATTTTGTGATCTACACTCTACAGGATGATTTGTTAGACAAACATAAAGAATTAAACGTCTTTCCTGATTCAGAACTCGTTGACATCGGCCGACCGGTGAAGTCCCTTGTGGTAAGAACACCGTTATAGTTATGGGCTGTTTTTTTTTTGCTTTTACAGAATAATTTACGTGTTGGGTGCATTAATTAATTTAGTATATTGTGTGCATTTAGTTCTTTTACGGAAAAATTATCAAGCAAGCTAGTTCTTTTATTAAAAGGTTAAATACCTTTGAAATGCTAGTAAAGTTAAATCCATTCTTTTTAGTAACGTAATTTAGTAGGTTTCGACACATCAAAAACACATTTTTGTTGACCCATCCGATCTGTTTCATTTTTAGTTTTTCCATATGTTTCTTGTATTTGAACTTTTAAGAAATAGAAAAATTACCAAAATCGACCCATGTAAAAGTAGTTATATGGGTGTGCATGGGGGGGGATTGATTTTTTGGTTTTATGCATGGGTTCGGTCTGGTTATGTGGTTTTACATCTGGGCTTAAAATGTTTGGTTTTTAAAAGTCAACCGAACCGTCGGTTATCGGGTTGGGTCAGTTTTTTCGCTTTCGATTCGGTTTGGTTCCACTCAGTTTTGGAACCCCGCAAAACTGAAACCGAACCGTAATTTTCAGTTTTCACAAAGAAAAGCAAAACCGAATCATTGGTTACTAGTTTTGTTGGTTATTTGGGTTCAGGTTTGGTTTTCGGTTAATAAGTTTTTTGCTCACTCCAACTAGCTATCCATAGTTTGATGTTAAATAGTAATTCTCCATGCGTTGAGGGTAATATCTTAAATATTCTGACATATATTGACTGTGCAACAGGTGGTTGTATCTTGGGCATGCCTGCTTGTATTCGGGACATACAAATTCCTACAATGGTCTAATCTTTTATCCTCATGGAAGGGTCTCACATTCGCTGCAATTGGGTTGGGAGTTGTTACCATTTTAATGCAAATCTTGATTCAGTTTTCGCAAGCCGAACGTTCTACACCCGCAAAAGTGGCCCCCACAAGGTCTACCAATGGTAGTACTGTACAAGAGAAACAACATTGAGTACAACTTCTTGTTTTTGTTCCTTTATGAACAAACAGATGTGTGCAGTAAATGACAGACTAGTATGAATTTCATGTGGATTTATCTTGTTAATTATTAGCTTCAGCTGAATTATTTGTAATCGTTGACCGGTTTAGTCGTTTTGTACCATTCTCGTTCATTTTGATAATCCATAGTTAAGACTTTAGAACATGGTTTTGCGGCTTTGGATATAGTCTAAATGCACTTGAGTCGGTTTCATGTCGGGTTATAAACATTTTAGTGTGTTTTATGTCAAGATCGAAAGTAATTTGGTATATTTTACGATAAATTTTGAGTTTAGTTAAAACATTTAATTATACTTGAAAGACGTAAAAACGATTTTTAGCTTTGGTGTTTTAATTTTTTAAGGTAAACATTTTTTAGGTATGATGATGTACAAATATTACAATAACACTATGCCTAAAAATTTATAACAAGAAACCTCAAAATTTTAAAAGATAAAAAAAAACTGGTTATACCAAGACTTCCAATCTAGATCTTCCAACTTGCTCCATTTTTGATCCATAACATGCTCATAATTTTGATTTTTCGAGTGCTAGTTTCCTCACGTCTCGTGATGTTGTTGAAGACTAGATTATTTCCCGCCCACCAAATGCTCCAAAGTGTGATGTATGCAACTTCCAGAAGTACTTAATGCAAAGTCCAAAAATTCCTTGACCGAATCACCATAAAGCATAGGGGTCTTGCACCAAGACCAAATCCGTAGTCAAATACCCATGGCAAAACCGCATCGGAATTAGAACATTATCAATAAGTAATGTAGGAAAAAGTTTTGTTTTTTTTCAATTTAGACAAAGTAAAGTCTGTTTGGCGACAACTTCTAAAAATAAGTTTGGTGACAGGTTCTAAAAATGATAATCTCCGTTGCCGGGGTTCGAACCCGGGTCACCCGCTTGACAGACGGAATACTTACAACTATACTACAACGACTTGGTTGTTTTGAGTTCAACATTATTAACTCTCAAAACGATTCTTCGTTCACCAACACACAACCACTAACTACAAAGTACATATAGCCACCAACTTGATAAATCAATAAAACATTTACTTTGCAAATCTGAAACATAAACACTCAACCTGCACTAAAGAAAACGCATGGATTGTTGCAACTTACAAGTTAATCAAATTTGAGATGTTACACTATTTAATCAAATATTATCTAAATGTAGAATTAGTTAATAATCATACTAATGACCATCAATTTGAAAAAATGAACAATTGAACATGTAGACTTTTATTATTATTGGTGTGAAAAAAGTTATTTGATCCTTTGATTTTGTTTTACATTTGGAGCAGATTTTGATACTTTCATTTTCTCCAAACCTTTTAACTTTTTACCCGTTTGACGTATGACCTAAAGTAAATTTACTAAAAAAAAACATCTAAACAAGAATACGTGAGTAGAAAGAGTTTCTTAAATGGGCAACTTTATGATACTTTTCAACAATTAAACAAATATAAGCACACTTTTCTTTTTCTTTTTATTTCAATGGGCTTAATAGAGACTGGATTTTTTAACAATGGAATGGCAAGCACAAGCCATATGACTTGTCATCTTTTAGGCATTCCTATATGTTAATGGAGCTAAGTCGTTCAATTTATCCGAGATCATCTTGCAAAAACGTGCAGGGGAGGCTCGGAGGGTGCGCGAGCCGCACCATCGGCCGAGGCACATAAGTTTCGGGGGCACAAATTTTTTTATACATATTACATATATATATTTTCTGGTGTTAAAAATAAGTTTATTTGCAATTGTTTATGAAATAATTACATGCTCAGAATGGTTTCCGCTTACAAACTCGTCTTCTTGGCACAATTTCCCATGTTTTTGGAATTTGTGGGGGCCCGTTAGGAAACACTAAAAGACCGTCGGAGAAGACTGTATTATTAGAATAACTTTTAATAGGAAATATGGACTGGTCCCCCAATATTTTTAAAAAAACCCGTCGGATTTTGACACTTGTCAGAATTTTATTGGCCGAAGGATTTTTCCAGATCTCGTCTCCTCAATCCAAATTTGATGGGCTATTTTGAAAATATGTTGAAATTTAGGGCTATTTTTCATTTTCTCTCTTTTAAAACGGGTCATTTTAGGAATTTCTCTTTTAAAGGAGATGACCAATGACTAGTCACTTTCCATGGCAGTAGCAAGGACCAAAGGAAGGGGCTGAAATTGGTTTTGGTTTTCTATTTACCTTTATATTTCTTATTTAATGTATTATTTTAGTTGATTGTTTTAGACTTTAGTAGTAAAATTTTCGACATACTATTTTAAGAACTTATAATACTCTTCCAAATGTGTACAAAAGTGGGTTAATTGCAAAAGCGGTTCAAGTTATAAACCAAACCTGATCGGTCAATAGGTTACAAAAATCGGTTTGTAAAAAATGGGTTCTAGTTATAAACCAATTAGGTTAGCTCATGAAGAAACACTAACCGGACCCCGGGCAGATTACGAGTAACCTGGGGGTTAGATAGATGTTTCCCACGAGGGGTTAGACCCAGAGAAGATGGTTCTTCTGATAACCTGCAAAACAGACACCGTGAGCTTGTCACTGAGAAGGGGGGGGGGGGTTCCTCCTTGTGACCACCCTCCGGCGTGAGAATCAGACTAGATTGCTCTTTAAATATAAATGTATATTAAGAGATTGCTAGAGCAGATATCAGGTATAATATGATGATAATGTGATAAGATATGATGAGATGAGATGATCATACCATTTGGGGTATTTATAGTCGAAGGTAGGTTTCCAAGGGGGTATAGCCGGCTGAATAGTATTCCTGTTCTACCAACTGTGGCCTACGCACGTGCCATGCTGGTAGTTGGTGGGTAGGCAGCGGCTGACAGTGACCAGGCCTGCTGTGTACTATTCCTTTTCCACCAACTGCCGGCTATGCACGTGGTATGACAGGAGTTGGTGAGTAGGTAGCGGCTAATAGTGACATACAGTACAGGAGCATGCTGCTCGCCATACTGTTGTCAATAAGCTGTCGTATCTTTAGTCAGATCTTTTGCCCATACCTCGTCAGGTACAGTACAGAAGATCTTCCCGTATCGTACGGACTGGCTTATTTGGGCGGGAGTATTCCCCCTCCCGCCCTTGTGCGGGATTGTTCCCGGCTTTGCTCATTCCTTCAGGTGACACTGAGTGATTGAGAGCTAAGTGCCTTGTGCGTGTAGCCTTGCTGCGCGGGTGGCCTTCCCTGATGGCTTGTATCCGAAGCTGCGGGAACAGGCGGAGTCCTTCACCATTGGGAGGCATTTCCTGCGGGAACAGCTTGCGTACTGCGCGTAAGGACGTCACGTCTCTGAGCATGGTTGGTCCTGCGGATCCAGTTGGTTTCTGCGCAGACGTCCCTCTTCAAGGTGAGTCTTGCGGGTCCAACTGGGCTCTGCTGGAACCTACCTCTTCAGCTCACTACACATGTTCTTAGCATAAACTTGCATAGTGACTCAAATGATGTTCACAACTCTGAGAGGTTTTCTATTGGAAACGTATACATGAATAATAATATTTATGTTATAATACTGATAAAAAGTTAAAAAAAAAGTTTATACCTTCTTTTAAAAACTATGAGCATGGTAGATATTTCACAATAAAAATATATGTCTAACTGATTCTTCTATGGTTTAACTAAAGTGAAATTGTGATTATCACGTCATCACTGTTATGTAGACATTGAAGCTTTTACTAGTTTTATATTAGAAAACACATAATGGTTATTCTATTAACACAATTATTAGTATATCTATTTTTTTTTCTTGTTTTTATAACAACAAGAGTTAGAATTTGATTAGTTGAATCAAATTTTGACCCCACTGAAGAGGTAGGTCCCAGCAGAGCCCAGTTGGACCCGCAAGACTCACCTTAAACAGGGACGTCTGCGCAGAGACCAACTGGATCCGCAGGACCAACCATGCTCAGAGACGTGACGTCCTTACGCGCAGTACGCAAGCTGGTCCCGCAGGAAATGCCTCCCAATGGTGAAGGACTCCGCCTGTCCCCGCAGCCTCGGATACAAGCCATTAGGGAAGGCCACCCGCGCAGCAAGGCTACACGCACAAGGCACTTAGCTCTCAACCAGTGTCACCTGAAGGAATGAGCGAAGCCGGGAACAATCCCGCACAAGGGCGGGAGGGGGAATACTCCCGCCCAAATAAGCCAGTCCGTACGATACAGGAAGATCTTCTGTACTGTACCTGACGAGGTATGGGAAAAAGATCTGACTAAAGATACGACAGCTTATGGACAACAGTATGGCGAGCAGCATGCTCCTACACTGTATGTCACTATTAGCCGCTGCCTACTCACCAACTCTTGTCATACCACGTGCGTAGCCGGCAGTTGGTGGGAAAGGAATAGTATACAGCAGGTCTGGTCACTATCAGCCGCTACCTACCCACCAACTACCAGCAGGACACGTGCGCATGCTACTGTTGGTGGAACAGGAACACTGTTGCAGCCGGCCATACCTCCTTGGAAACCTACCTTCGGCTATAAATACCACAAATGGTATGACCATCTCATCTTATCATACCTTACTACATTATCATCATATTATACCTGATATCTGCTCTAGCAATCTCTTAATATACTTTTATATTTAAAGAGCAATCTAGTCTGATTCTCACGCCGGAGGGTGGTCACAAGGAGGAACCCCCCCTTCTCAGTGACAAGCTCACGGTGTCTGTTTTGCAGGTTATCAGAAGAACCATCTTCCAAGGGTCTAACCCCTCGTGGGAAACATCTCTCCAACCCCCAGGTTACCAGTAACCTGTCTGGGGTCCGGTTAGTGTTTCTTCATTGGCGCCATCCGTGCATAAAGCTAGAACTTTATTTTTCTCCAGTTTTTTCAAACTTCTACAAAGATGGTTAGAGAAATTCCGGTAACCACAACCCCAGCTACTAGGGGGAATACCGGCAACACAGTTTTTACGAACACTACCCCGGCTACCGAAGCCGGGGCAAGTGAAGTAAATTTTACGAACACTACCCCACTTACCAAAGCTGGGGCAAGTGCAGTAAATGATCGCCTACTGGGATCCACCGATACCCAGTTTGAGAAACGAAGACTCCCCCGCCAGACTCTCGATGAAGTTAAGGCATGGGCGGAGGCACGACAAAAGGAATTCCAGGCTGAGTTGGACGAACGCTTGCGTTCCGTGCAACAGGCCGACGAATTCGAGTACTGGGAGGATGACTCGGAGGAATCCGACTCCGACGCGAACCCTCGCCATAGGGCAAAAGGGAAGCGTAAGGAGACGGAATCCCAACCGAAAAGGCATTTTGGACAAGCCTTCAAACCAAAAAGCACAGGTGGAAGTACACGAGACTTCTCCAAAACGTTCAGACCAAACGTTGCAAATGCAGGAATGTCCAAGTTTGCAAGGGACATTGCGGAAGCAATCGCCCCAAAGAGTGCCAAACAAATGCCTAACATAGGCACATATGACGGTTTATCTGATCCAGACGATCATTTGAACAGGTTCATAGCGGGGGCAACCGTCAGCAATTGGACGGAACCCACGTGGTGCTACATGTTCCAAATGACGCTTGTTGGGGCTGCTAGAGCTTGGTTTGATCGTCTACCGGTCAACCACATCTACGACTGGGCAGACTTCCAACATAAGTTTAGCCAACACTTCAGCCAGCAACGGAAGTATACCGAGGAGCAATGGACAATCCTCAAATGCATACGAGAGGAAGATGAATCTCTGCCAAACTTCATCACTCGCTTCAACTCAAAGAAGCTAAGTTTGGGCAATATCAGCGAAGATCTTGTTCGCGCTGCCTTCATCCAGGGCGCACATGACCCAGAGCTCATACGCACCCTAACGGGTAAAGATGGCATGCCATCCACATGGGATGGCATCATGACAGCAGCAAAACGCTATGCGGAAACGGAGAAGCAACTGGGTAAAGATCTCCCACAGAGCACAAACCTCTACACCCAGAGGACGAGAGAGGACAACGTCCTCACAGCCCGACTAAATAAAAAACGAAAGCTAGGCATTTGGCAGTCAAGGGTAAACTTTGACACCTCATCTGGCTTGCAACATCGGTTGGGCGGAAGGGATAATGTACAGCCGCACCGAAACTCCAGATGGACGCCACTCACCAAAAGCGTCACTGAGATATTCGCCACTGAAGAGCTCCCGTGGCCAAAACCTCCGATAATCCGACATCGTCACGATGCTGATCGGAGCAAATACTGTGACTTTCACAAGACAAAGGGCCACAACACTGAAGAATGCATAGATGTAAAAGACATGGTCGAAGCATTTGTCAGAGATGGGACGCTCGCGCACCTCGTGGCGCAATAAAGGCTGAGCAGGCGGATGCGTGTAGAACCCCAGCTGGGGAAAACGAATAAAAATTCCAGCTTCAACATTGAGACTACATGCTGAGTAAAGAACGAGATCCCGAACCAGGTGCGTATCGGCTCGATGGCGCTCCCATCCCAACATGGAAGGGAGCTCATTTACACAGTTTGCATGTAAATCAATTCCAATTTGTAAAGAAAAGGCCAAGAGCCACTTCTAATGGAAATGATTCTCTTTTAAGAACATCGAAGCTGATGATTTTACATTTATACTTTTCTGAGCACTAATATGCCGGTTTTCACCGCATAATTACGTGAGGTCATTGCATGGGAAGGCGGTCCTACCAGCACGAACCCAAAAAACGTGACAAACCTTCACGCAACCGCGCGTCGAACGGTTCAAAACAAAATTCTTAAAAAGGATGAGAAAAACCTACACGCAGGTCAGATAAGGGTAAAGTTTTGCCATCCTACTAAGTGCAAGTGACGGTTCTACCCGCACAATCACGAAAGAGGAAGCAAAACTTCACCTATTATCAACCACGTTCAAAGGTTAACTTATCCTCAAAAGGAGAGATAAACCTACACGCAGGTCAGATAAGGGTAAAGTTTTGTCATCCTACTAAGTGCAAGTGACGGTTCTACCCGCACAATCACGAAAGAGGAAGCAAGACTTCCTGTTATCAACCACGTTCAAAGGTTAACTTATCCTCAAAAGGAGAGAAAAACCTACACGCAGGTCAGATAAGGGTAAAGTTTTGCCATCCTACTAAGTGCAAGTGACGGTTCTACCCGCACAATCACGAAAGAGGAAGCAAGACTTCCTGTTATCAACCACGTTCAAAGATTAACTTATCTTAATGCCTTAGAAATTTCGAAAAGGAAAACCTACACGCAGGTCAGATAAAAGTTAAAGTTTAGCCATCCTACCAAGTGCAAGTGACGGTTCTACCCGCACAATCACGAAGGAGGAAGCGAAACTTTAACACATTATCAACCACGTTCAAAGGTTCTTATTCTAAACACTTGGAAAATTGCTAATTTAAACTAAGTATGCAAGTCATAAGTTTATAAAGCAAGGAACCCAAAGAAGGAAATAACAATCTTATACGCAAAAAGATTAATATTTCAAGAATATATTACAAGAATGGCCGGGTAACTACCCGCCTAAAAGAAAAAAAAAAGCTATACAAGTCTATCTTAGCAATGGGAAGGGATCTTCAGGATCAAGCTTCAGGGCCGCTTCCACTTGGACCCGCTCCGTCAGAAGAACGGGGTGGTTCGAGGAACGCTTTGAGGACAGCTAACCCATCATCAGCAGCAGCCACTTCGTCCACCTTCTCCACCACTGGATGCGGGAAGGCGGCGTATTGATTCAATGCTTGGTCATAAATGGCTTCGGTATCCACATCGAACAAAGGGAAGTTGGAAGGCGGGACGCCTTTCTCAACAAACCCTAGACCAAGCAGGAAGCCGGCCTTTTCCCCATCCTCATGAGAAGCGTTGAGGGCTGCGGTCATAGCATCATCGTAAGAGGTCTCTGAAAAGACCCGACGCACAACCTACAAAGAAAAAACACAAGTATTAGAACCTTTTCTTACAAAAGAAAAGCGTGAAGATAAAACTAAACATACCTGAGGCAACGCTTCTTGAAGAAGCCATTGGAGGGCAGCTTGAGCTTCTTTATGGGCGCGTTCGGCTTCGCTCTTGTTAAGGTTGGCAAGTAAAACTTCCTTTGCGGCAGCCTCTTCGACGCCCTTAAGCTTCCGCTCGGTGTGGTCAAGCACCCCCCTCTGGTCCAGGATTTCCTGGAGTTTCTTGGCATCTTCCATTGCCAAGGCATCATGAGCGCGTTGGAGAGCCTCTAATTTGGCCTTGAGCTCCTCATTCTCCACACGCAAAGGCTCAGCAACGGCTTCAGCCTTGGCAGCCCTCTCGGTTGCGTTTCGCGCAGTCTCCCTGGCCAGCCGAAGCTGTTCATTCACAGCTTGGGCAGCCTTGGAGCGGGCCTCGAGTCGCGCCTGAACTTCAACCTCGAGGGCCTTGAAGGCCTTCTCCTTGTCGGCGGCAGCTGCCGCCAGCTGTTGGTTCTCCTCCCGAAGAGCACGCGCCTCAGATATGTCCTTGGCGCGAGCTGCTTTCAACTTGTCGTTTTCACGACAAAGCAGCTCGACGCGCGGCTGCATCCGGGCCTGGAGAACCCGAAGCTCATTAGTTAGCCTACCCTCCTGGTAGCTAACCATGGCTTCCCCCAACGCACCCGGAGGAGCAGCGTGGCGAGCCCAGTCCACGCACTCCACAGGTGTGCGAAGGGTTGTTCCTCGGCGTATGTTCCATCGCGGAACATACACTTCATTGGAATTCGACACTGCAAAAGAAACAAAGGCAGTAAGGAAAAGATGATAAAAAACAAGAGAAAAGAAAGGAACCCTACGCACCTGTAGGGTCAATGACAGGCCGATAGCCGCCAAACCCATCACCTGAACCTAAAGGAAATCCATCCAACAGGTCAGGCAGACGGGAAGGTGGCAAAGATCGGCGGAAAGCCCTGCGCGTACCTGATGGTCCGGCCATCGGTGCCGGTGGCGCGGGCATGGTGGCAGCCGCCGAGGCCGCCGTTGTGGTCGCCGCCGCGGTCGCCGCCTCGTAGGCAGCAGCAGTAACCGCCGGCTCTGTGAAGGATGCTGTAAAAATCGCACTCACAGCCGGCGGTGACGTCATCTCAGCTGGAACAGTCTGCTCAGAGGGAGCAACTGAACCAGCGGTAGTGTAACACCCCGACCAAAGGCGGATTATACATCGGGGCGCCACATATTGTTTCATTACTCGTGACACTATTGGTGTCAATATTTATTAATACACATTTTATCGCGCACGCGCAGCGGGGAAAATAAAGAACATAAATCAAACATAAATCAAATTATAACATTCAAACAACATGAACTTGTCTTGATACATTTTAATTCTAGGTCCAAAAGTAAAAACGTCCTACGTGTCCACAAGCTCCAAAACAGCTACTGCAAACCTGAACATGTGTTAAAATAAACGTCAAACACTTGCGTGTTGGTGAGAAATCAAGTTTAATAGATAATCATAGATAATCACAGTAAATCTGCGCGCAACACGTGTATGTCTAGAGTTTAACAAGGGTGTAATCAGATTGTGATCAAGCCTAAGATAGTTCATAGATCATAGTTCAATCCATGCTCCCAATTGAGCATAAAAACGAGAAAACATCTGTGCAAGTGTAAACAAAGAAAACCGTAAACGATAGGTCTCCCGTGTTCAACTAATGGTACCAACGGAACTGCGGAATAGGCCGAACAAAGCGGTTAATGATACACACATACAAATAAACAGCCAAGTAAACGTCCTCAACACATGGGATACTGCGCGACTAAAGTTCATAAACAAGTTTAAGACTCAAGTTTTGTATGAACACATGAACATCCCCAAAGCATTTAAAATAAAAAGGGATTAGATACGAGATAACTCACATGATAAACGATGCGGTGGTAGATAAAGCAAGAACCAACTTTAAACAAGCACAAGTTAACCTATAAATAAGATTATTGTTTAATGATTTGTTTTAAGTCTTGATTATAAGTTAGCATAATTAATAAGTAAATTATAATATATATTACCGGAAAAGCAGGAAGAACAAGGAGGAAGACGGAGGCAGAGAGGAAGACGGCAGAGAGAGCAAGGAGCAAGAGAACAGGAGAGATTAAGTGTTTTGTGTGTGATGTGTTAGGAAAAAATAATACTATTATTTATAGAGAAACCCTAGGAGACATAATCCCTAGAAAAGGGGAAAAGATCTCAAAAAGCAAAAGATATCAAAAAGCATAAGAATCCAAAAGCAAAAGATATCAAAAGATATGGCAGCTGCAGGGGGCAAGATAAAAGCTGACAGGGAACAGTAACAGGCATGGGCGGTTCAGATAAAGGTACTGGATAAAGCTTGGCAAAAGCAGATCTCAAAAGATAATGTCAGTCGCTTTTTCTACCAACCAATGGGGGTTGGTACGCATGCTGCGCCGAAAGTAACTATTCAGACATAAAGCAGATTAGGTCAACAGCTCAAAAGATAAGACAACACAAAAGCAAACGGCTAGATTTAAACAGAAGATACAAGAGTTAAGCGCGGGAAGGCTGAGTGCGCGAGCGCGAAGGCTGGCACAACATTCCTTAGCGTACTGCGGGAAGAATCACAAATCCTTAGCGTGCTGCGTGAAGAACAAGAATTCTAAGCGCATCGCGGGAAGAACATACATTCTTAGCGCATTGCGGGAAGAACATGCATTCTTAGCGCGCTGCGAGAAGAGTTCTCTTCACGCATCGTAGGAACAAGATGTCTTCACGCAGGCTTCCATGTAAGGAGTCTGGCGCGTGGAGCTGCAGACATCCTTAGGCGGGAAGAACCAAAGGACAAGCAAAGAGGAGGGAAACAAGGCGTAAGGGTGGGACGGCGACAAGAGGGAAAAGAAGGCGGAAAGAGAGAAGGAAGAGGGACGGGACGGCGGAAAGAAAGAGAGAGAAAGAGGCGGGAAGGAAAATATATATTATTATTAAAAGTAAAATATAAGTATAAATATTAAATAATAAAAGAGAGATCGGGTCAGAGAAACGGGTACCTGGGTCGGGTCGGATCGGGGCAGATGTCACAGTCTCCCCTACTTTAAGAAATTTCGTCCCGAAATTTATCTCGAAGTAGGTTGCGCAGAGAACAGGTGCGGGTACTTGATCTTCATTTGATCTTCCCTTTCCCATGTAAACTCGGCTCCGCGCTTGGACTCCCAGCGAACTTTCACGATAGGGATACGACTGCGCTTGGTTTGCTTAACCTCGCGATCCATAATCTCAACAGGCTTCTCAATGAAATGCATGGATTCATCAACTTGAACTTCATCAAGTGGAATGTGAAGGTTCTCGTCAGCTAAACACTTCTTGAGATTGGAAACATGGAACGTTGGATGCACATTACTGAGCGCGAGCGGCAGGTCAAGTCTGTAGGCAACTTTTCCCACACGCGCGAGAATCTTGAATGGACCAACATAACGAGGAGCAAGCTTACCCTTTTTCCCAAAGCGGACAACACCTTTCCAAGGCGACACTTTGAGGAGAACAAGATCACCAACTTGAAATTCGAGAGGCTTTCGCCTACGATCTGCGTAACTCTTCTGTCGGCTTCTGGCAGTCAGCAAATGATCACGGATCTTGGCGATTTTATCGGTTGTCTCTTGAACAAGTTCGGGTCCTGTGATTTGAGTTTCACCCACTTCGCTCCAACAAATCGGGGAGCGACATTTACGACCGTAAAGTGCTTCAAATGGGGCCATACCGATACTGGAATGATAGCTGTTGTTATAAGAAAACTCGATCAAAGGCAGGTGTGAATCCCAATTACCTCCAAAATCAAGAACACAAGATCGGAGCATATCCTCAAGAGTTTGAATAGTTCGCTCAGACTGACCGTCAGTCTGAGGATGATATGCCGTACTCATGTCCAAGCGAGTTCCTAGCGCAGATTGGAGAGATTTCCAAAAGCGAGATATAAAACGGCCATCGCGATCGGATATGATGCTCAAAGGAGTACCATGGCGGCAGACGATTTCCTTGACATAAAGCTGCGCGAGATGCTCAACACGGTAGTTTTCACGAATGGGCAGAAAGTGAGCAGATTTAGTCAATCGATCCACTATTACCCAAATGCTATCATGTTTGCTTGCTGTCAAAGGTAACTTGGTAATAAAGTCCATCGCTATACCTTCCCATTTCCACGTAGGAATTTCTGGTTGTTCGAGCAAACCAGATGGGCGTTGGTGTTCAGCTTTAACTTTAGAACAAGTCAGGCACTTAGCTACGAACACAGCAATATCCTTTTTCATACCGGGCCACCAATAAGTTATGCGCAAATCCTTGTACATCTTATCAGCGCCGGGATGAATAGAATACCGAGATTTGTGCGCTTCACTCAGGATATTAGCGCGAAGATTCTCATCACAGGGAATCCAGATGCGATTGAGATAGCAGAGAATTCCACTCAGATTAGGCACAAAATGTGCTTCCGCGCCACACGCTAACTCGGCGCGAAGGTTACCATTACTGATGGATGCGCGCTGCGCGTCACGAATACGCGATTCAAGGTTGCTTTGAATCGGTGCGAAGTGAAGCTGGGTGCGCGGCAAGATACAGTTAACTTGGCAGGGTTTTCGGCTGAGCGCGTCGGCTACCACATTAGCCTTACCAGGATGATACCGGATCTCACAATCGTAATCGCTGATGAGTTCATTCCATCGGCGTTGCCTCATGTTAAGTTCCTTTTGATCAAAGATATGCTGAAGGCTTTTATGGTCAGTGTAGAGGATACACTTAGTACCATAAAGGTAGTGTCTCCAGATCTTCAAGGCAAAAACAACTGCACCAAGCTCGAGGTCGTGAGTTGTATAATTCTTTTCATGAACCTTAAGTTGCCTTGATGCGTAAGCGATAACCTTGCCTCGTTGCATAAGAACACAACCGAGACCTTGGTTGGATGCATCGCAATACACGACAAAATCATCATTACCCTCAGGTAGCGCAAGAACAGGAGCTTCACACAACAAACGCTTGAGCGTTAGAAAGGCTTCTTCTTGCTTCGAGCCCCAAATATATGGTTTACCTTTGTGCGTAAGAGCTGTTAAAGGCAAAGCGATCTTGGAGAAGTTCGAAATGAATCGCCGGTAGTAACCAGCTAAGCCCAGAAAGGAACGGATCTCAGAAGGAGAGGATGGCGTAATCCAGTTCTTGATTGCTTCAATCTTGGATGGGTCGACATGAATACCCATCTTGTTTACAACATGACCAAGAAACTGTACTTCATCAGACCAGAATTCACACTTGGAAAGCTTAGCATAGAGTTGCTCGGTTTGAAGCTTCTGCAATACCAATCGGAGATGTTGCTCATGCTCGGCCTTGGTCTTAGAATACACCAGAACATCATCGATAAACACGATCACGAATTTATCCAAGAAAGGCCTACACACCCGATTCATAAGATCCATGAAAACGGCGGGTGCGTTGGTTAGACCGAAGGACATGACCAAGAATTCAAAATGGCCATAACGAGTTCGAAAAGCAGTCTTCGGAACATCTTCATCGCGGATACGCAACTGATGATAACCAGAACGGAGATCGATCTTCGAGAAACAGGAGGCACCTTGGAGTTGATCAAAGAGGTCGTCAATACGCGGTAAGGGATACCGGTTTTTAATGGTGAGTTTGTTCAACTCGCGGTAATCAATACACATGCGAAACGATCCATCTTTCTTTTTAACGAACAACACCGGAGCACCCCAGGGCGAAGAGCTAGGGCGAATGAATCCTTTAGCAGTCAACTCTTGGAGTTGGCTGGCCAATTCTTGCATCTCAGCGGGTGCAAGACGGTAAGGAGATTTAGCAACGGGGGAAGCACCAGGGACAAGATCAACACGAAACTCGACTTCACGAGCGGGAGGGATACCAGGAAGATCATCAGGAAAAACTTCAGGAAAATCACGCACAACAGGGATATCGCGAAGCTTCTTTCCTTCATCGGGTTTAACCACATGGGCTAGAAATGCAACACACTTCTTCCGCATGAGTCTTTGGGCTTCGGCGCAAGACATAAGCTTAAGACCACTGGAGGGTTTTTCGCCGTAGATGTGAAGATCACCATTTTCTCGAGGAATGCGAATCAACTTCTTGGCGCAAATAACTTCGGCGCGATTCTTCGAGAGCCAGTCCGTACCAATGATAACATCAAAGCTTCCAAGAGGCATAGGGATGAGGTCGATCAGAAAATCGTTTTCGTTAAGGTTAAGCGTGCAATCTTTAATTACCGAGTTTATTAAAACAGTTTCGCCATTAGCCAATTCAACTGAAAAATCTTCTTTTAAATCGTTGCGCGGTCGCGCAAGCTTCTGCTCGAAGGCGCGAGAAATAAAACTTCGATCGGCGCCAGTATCAAAAAGTACAGAAGCATAAAATCCGTTAAGCAAAAATGTACCATTAACTACGTCATTATTCGCTTGCGCTTGGTGCGCGGTTATGTTAAAAGCTCGGCCACGCGTCACTTGGTTCGAAATTTGGTTCACCGGATTCGCTTGAGTAATCTGAACTTGTAGCCTTGGGCACGCATTCCGGAAATGACTTGGATCACCGCAGTTAAAGCACGATCTGGGTCGTGGGTTTTGGTAAGTTGGCTGTGGGTTCTGCGGGTAGGCTGGTGGTGTTGGCGCAATCGGATTGGAGGGAGGGGTTCTACAGTACTCAACGGAGTGACCTACGCGGCCACATCGGTTACATTGTCGACACGGGACTTGAGGGGGGTGATGAAGTCTACAGGTTGGGCAAAAGGGTTGGTTTCCTGTGTAAGGCTTCTTAGTTGGCGGGGCAGGAAGTGCTGGATTGGTTAAGGCATAGTTGTGGACTACAGGAGGTGCTGGGTAGGTTGACAGTGGGTTAGGCGCGTAAACTGGAGGTTGGTAAGCGGGTTGCTGGACAATGGGCGGGTTGGTAAGCGCATAGGCTTGTCTGCGCCTACGTTTCTGGTTATGGTTTGAGGGTTCTGGTTTGGTTTCTGTTGGTTCAGGGACAGTCTTGGTGGGTTTGGTCTTCTCAGTTCCCCGCAGGAACAGGGTTCCTGCTCTGACATGGTTGTCGCTGAGCACAGCGGCCAATTCGATGGCGTCAGAGAGGGTTACTGGGTTTCTGGCCCATACAGAATCTTGAATTTCCATGGGGAGACCCCCAAGGAATTTCTCGATGGCTCGGCGGGAAGGGGTAACAAGGTGAGGGACCAGTAAGCTTAGCTCGTGGAAGCGCGTCGCGTACTCGCGCGCTTCACCGCTGTATTGCTTCAAGTTCCAGAATTCTTCCTCCAGGCGCTTAACTTCGTTGGGAGGGCAGAATTCTCGCGTAAGAGTTTCCTTGAATTCCTCCCATGTCATGCTAGAAGCAGCCTCTGCGCCACGCGCATGAGCTACTCCATTCCACCATGTAAGCGCTCTGGATTCCAGGACACTGGAAGCATATAGGGTTCGTCTTTCTGAGGGGCATTGGGTATGGAGGAAAGTGTTTTCAATCTTCTCAAGCCATTGGAGCATCACGGTGGCTCCTTCAAGACCTGTGAACTTCGGAGGGTTACCCGCATTAAAGGACTTAATGTTATAACTGGAGGTATTAGCATTGTTTTGGCTCAAAGCTTGGGCTATTGCGGCGGCCATTTCCTGGGAACGTTGCTGTCTACGCATGCGCGAGGCTTCTCTTCTCTGAAATCGGCGAGATAGCGGAGGCATTCTATAAAAATTTTTAATTTTAGTTAATATCTTAGTTTTTATCGCAAAGTTTAACTTTATAAAGCTTGGTTTCACGGAGTTAGATACTATCAAAAGTTAAAGTAAAATAAATGACTTTAAATGCAGACTTAATAAAGGTAACAAATTCGAATCAAGAATCGACAATTCATGTATCACCATGACTTTCCGAATTCCCAATTTAAAATATACGGGCAAACGAGTATTGGAGATTGACGATTCATGTATCACCATGACTTTCCAATCTTCAATATAAAATATACAAGAAAATGAGTATTGGAGGTTGACAATTCATGTATCACCATGACTTTTCAAGTCTCCAACCTTAGAACATAATCGTAAATGGAAATTGAAAATCAACTATTCATGTATCACCATGACTTTTCGGATTTTCAATCCCAACAAACGAATATGTAAGTAAAATCAATAAAAATCGAAATTCAACAAAAATCGAAATATCGCGAAATAGAACATAAAATCATATACTGCGCAAGTGCGAGCATATTCATAAATAACGAGTAATTAACAATAAGCGCGCAAACATGAGATTTCTCTCATGCGCGAGAAGGGACTCTTAGGTATTCTAGGCCGTTACGTCTAACCACCTATCCTAAAGTCAACGAGCTCTGATACCAATCTGTAACACCCCGACCAAAGGCGGATTATACATCGGGGCGCCACATATTGTTTCATTACTCGTGACACTATTGGTGTCAATATTTATTAATACACATTTTATCGCGCACGCGCAGCGGGGAAAATAAAGAACATAAATCAAACATAAATCAATATATTATAAATTATAACATTCAAACAACATGAACTTGTCTTGATACATTTTAATTCTAGGTCCAAAAGTAAAAACGTCCTACGTGTCCACAAGCTCCAAAACAGCTACTGCAAACCTGAACATGTGTTAAAATAAACGTCAAACACTTGCGTGTTGGTGAGAAATCAAGTTTAATAGATAATCATAGATAATCACAGTAAATCTGCGCGCAACACGTGTATGTCTAGAGTTTAACAAGGGTGTAATCAGATTGTGATCAAGCCTAAGATAGTTCATAGATCATAGTTCAATCCATGCTCCCAATTGAGCATAAAAACGAGAAAACATCTGTGCAAGTGTAAACAAAGAAAACCGTAAACGATAGGTCTCCCGTGTTCAACTAATGGTACCAACGGAACTGCGGAATAGGCCGAACAAAGCGGTTAATGATACACACATACAAATAAACAGCCAAGTAAACGTCCTCAACACATGGGATACTGCGCGACTAAAGTTCATAAACAAGTTTAAGACTCAAGTTTTGTATGAACACATGAACATCCCCAAAGCATTTAAAATAAAAAGGGATTAGATACGAGATAACTCACATGATAAACGATGCGGTGGTAGATAAAGCAAGAACCAACTTTAAACAAGCACAAGTTAACCTATAAATAAGATTATTGTTTAATGATTTGTTTTAAGTCTTGATTATAAGTTAGCATAATTAATAAGTAAATTATAATATATATTACCGGAAAAGCAGGAAGAACAAGGAGGAAGACGGAGGCAGAGAGGAAGACGGCAGAGAGAGCAAGGAGCAAGAGAACAGGAGAGATTAAGTGTTTTGTGTGTGATGTGTTAGGAAAAAATAATACTATTATTTATAGAGAAACCCTAGGAGACATAATCCCTAGAAAAGGGGAAAAGATCTCAAAAAGCAAAAGATATCAAAAAGCATAAGAATCCAAAAGCAAAAGATATCAAAAGATATGGCAGCTGCAGGGGGCAAGATAAAAGCTGACAGGGAACAGTAACAGGCATGGGCGGTTCAGATAAAGGTACTGGATAAAGCTTGGCAAAAGCAGATCTCAAAAGATAATGTCAGTCGCTTTTTCTACCAACCAATGGGGGTTGGTACGCATGCTGCGCCGAAAGTAACTATTCAGACATAAAGCAGATTAGGTCAACAGCTCAAAAGATAAGACAACACAAAAGCAAACGGCTAGATTTAAACAGAAGATACAAGAGTTAAGCGCGGGAAGGCTGAGTGCGCGAGCGCGAAGGCTGGCACAACATTCCTTAGCGTACTGCGGGAAGAATCACAAATCCTTAGCGTGCTGCGTGAAGAACAAGAATTCTAAGCGCATCGCGGGAAGAACATACATTCTTAGCGCATTGCGGGAAGAACATGCATTCTTAGCGCGCTGCGAGAAGAGTTCTCTTCACGCATCGCAGGAACAAGATGTCTTCACGCAGGCTTCCATGTAAGGAGTCTGGCGCGTGGAGCTGCAGACATCCTTAGGCGGGAAGAACCAAAGGACAAGCAAAGAGGAGGGAAACAAGGCGTAAGGGTGGGACGGCGACAAGAGGGAAAAGAAGGCGGAAAGAGAGAAGGAAGAGGGACGGGACGGCGGAAAGAAAGAGAGAGAAAGAGGCGGGAAGGAAAATATATATTATTATTAAAAGTAAAATATAAGTATAAATATTAAATAATAAAAGAGAGATCGGGTCAGAGAAACGGGTACCTGGGTCGGGTCGGATCGGGGCAGATGTCACAGGTAGCAGGCGCAGGCACCTGGGTCGACGCCTCAGGTAGGCTGAAGTAGGTTGCGCAGAGGCGGTGCGGGTACTGATCTTCATTTGATCTTCCCTTTCCCATGTAAACTCGGCTCCGCGCTTGGACTCCCAGCGAACTTTCACGATAGGGATACGACTGCGCTTGGTTTGCTTAACCTCGCGATCCATAATCTCAACAGGCTTCTCAATGAAATGCATGGATTCATCAACTTGAACTTCATCAAGTGGAATGTGAAGGTTCTCGTCAGCTAAACACTTCTTGAGATTGGAAACATGGAACGTTGGATGCACATTACTGAGCGCGAGCGGCAGGTCAAGTCTGTAGGCAACTTTTCCCACACGCGCGAGAATCTTGAATGGACCAACATAACGAGGAGCAAGCTTACCCTTCTTCCCAAAGCGGACAACACCTTTCCAAGGCGACACTTTGAGGAGAACAAGATCACCAACTTGAAATTCGAGAGGCTTTCGCCTACGATCTGCGTAACTCTTCTGTCGGCTTCTGGCAGTCAGCAAATGATCACGGATCTTGGCGATTTTATCGGTTGTCTCTTGAACAAGTTCGGGTCCTGTGATTTGAGTTTCACCCACTTCGCTCCAACAAATCGGGGAGCGGCATTTACGACCGTAAAGTGCTTCAAATGGGGCCATACCGATACTGGAATGATAGCTGTTGTTATAAGAAAACTCGATCAAAGGCAGGTGTGAATCCCAATTACCTCCAAAATCAAGAACACAAGATCGGAGCATATCCTCAAGAGTTTGAATAGTTCGCTCAGACTGACCGTCAGTCTGAGGATGATATGCCGTACTCATGTCCAAGCGAGTTCCTAGCGCAGATTGGAGAGATTTCCAAAAGCGAGATATAAAACGGCCATCGCGATCGGATATGATGCTCAAAGGAGTACCATGGCGGCAGACGATTTCCTTGACATAAAGCTGCGCGAGATGCTCAACACGGTAGTTTTCACGAATGGGCAGAAAGTGAGCAGATTTAGTCAATCGATCCACTATTACCCAAATGCTATCATGTTTGCTTGCTGTCAAAGGTAACTTGGTAATAAAGTCCATCGCTATACCTTCCCATTTCCACGTAGGAATTTCTGGTTGTTCGAGCAAACCAGATGGGCGTTGGTGTTCAGCTTTAACTTTAGAACAAGTCAGGCACTTAGCTACGAACACAGCAATATCCTTTTTCATACGGGCCACCAATAAGTTATGCGCAAATCCTTGTACATCTTATCAGCGCCGGGATGAATAGAATACCGAGATTTGTGCGCTTCACTCAGGATATCAGCGCGAAGATTCTCATCACAAGGGATCCAGATGCGATTGAGATAGCAGAGAATTCCACTCAGATTAGGGACAAAGAGTGCTTCCGCGCCACACGCTAACTCGGCGCGAAGGTTACCATTACTGATGGATGCGCGCTGCGCGTCACGAATACGCGATTCAAGGTTGCTTTGAATCGGCGCGAAGTGAAGCTGGGTGCGCGGCAAGATACAGTTAAGTTGGCAGGGTTTTCGGCTGAGCGCGTCGGCTACCACATTAGCCTTACCAGGATGATACCGGATCTCACAATCGTAATCGCTGATGAGTTCGTTCCATCGGCGTTGCCTCATGTTAAGTTCCTTTTGATCAAAGATATGCTGAAGGCTTTTATGGTCAGTGTAGAGGATACACTTAGTACCATAAAGGTAGTGTCTCCAGATCTTCAAGGCAAAAACAACTGCACCAAGCTCGAGGTCGTGAGTTGTATAATTCTTTTCATGAACCTTAAGTTGCCTTGATGCGTAAGCGATAACCTTGCCTCGTTGCATAAGAACACAACCGAGACCTTGGTTGGATGCATCGCAATACACGACAAAATCATCATTACCCTCAGGTAGCGCAAGAACAGGAGCTTCACACAACAAACGCTTGAGTGTTAGAAAGGCTTCTTCTTGCTTCGAGCCCCAAATATATGGTTTACCTTTGTGCGTAAGAGCTGTTAAAGGCAAAGCGATCTTTGAGAAGTTCGAAATGAAACGCCGGGTAATAACCAGCTAAGCCCAGAAAGGAACGGATCTCAGAAGGAGAGGATGGCGTAATCCAGTTCTTGATTGCTTCAATCTTGGATGGGTCGACATGAATACCCATCTTGTTTACAACATGACCAAGAAACTGTACTTCATCAGACCAAAATTCACACTTGGAAAGCTTAGCATAGAGTTGCTCGGTTTGAAGCTTCTGCAATACCAATAGGAGATGTTGCTCATGCTCGGCCTTGGTCTTAGAATACACCAGAACATCATCGATAAACACGATCACGAATTTATCCAAGAAAGGCCTACACACCCGATTCATAAGATCCATGAAAACGGCGGGTGCGTTGGTTAGACCGAAGGACATGACCAAGAATTCAAAATGGCCATAACGAGTTCGAAAAGCAGTCTTCGGAACATCTTCATCGCGGATACGCAACTGATGATAACCAGAACGGAGATCGATCTTCGAGAAACAGGAGGCACCTTGGAGTTGATCAAAGAGGTCGTCAATACGCGGTAAGGGATACCGGTTTTTAATGGTGAGTTTGTTCAACTCGCGGTAATCAATACACATGCGAAACGATCCATCTTTCTTTTTAACGAACAACACCGGAGCACCCCAGGGCGAAGAGCTAGGGCGAATGAATCCTTTAGCAGTCAACTCTTGGAGTTGGCTGGCCAATTCTTGCATCTCAGCGGGTGCAAGACGGTAAGGAGATTTAGCAACGGGGGAAGCACCAGGGACAAGATCAACACGAAACTCGACTTCACGAGCGGGAGGGATACCAGGAAGATCATCAGGAAAAACTTCAGGAAAATCACGCACAACAGGGATATCGCGAAGCTTCTTTCCTTCATCGGGTTTAACCACATGGGCTAGAAATGCAACACACTTCTTCCGCATGAGTCTTTGGGCTTCGGCGCAAGACATAAGCTTAAGACCACTGGAGGGTTTTTCGCCGTAGATGTGAAGATCACCATTTTCTCGAGGAATGCGAATCAACTTCTTGGCGCAAATAACTTCGGCGCGATTCTTCGAGAGCCAGTCCATACCAATGATAACATCAAAGCTTCCAAGAGGCATAGGGATGAGGTCGATCAGAAAATCGTTTTCGTTAAGGTTAAGCGTGCAATCTTTAATTACCGAGTTTATTAAAACAGTTTCGCCATTAGCCAATTCAACTGAAAAATCTTCTTTTAAGTTATCGCGCGGTCGCGCAAGCTTCCGCTCAAAGGCGCGAGAGATAAAACTTCTATCGGCGCCAGTATCAAAAAGCATAGATGCATAAAATCCGTTAAGCAAAAATGTACCATTAACTACGTCGTTATTCGCTTGCGCTTGGTGCGCGGTTATGTTAAAAGCTCGGCCACGCGTCACTTGGTTCGAAATTTGGTTCACCGGATTCGCTTGAGTAATCTGAACTTGTAGCCTTGGGCACGCGTTCCGGAAATGACTTGGATCACCGCAGTTAAAGCACGATCTGGGTCGTGGGTTTTGGTAAGTTGGCTGTGGGTTCTGCGGGTAGGCTGGTGGTGTTGGCGCAATCGGATTGGAGGGAGGGGTTCTACAGTACTCAACGGAGTGACCTACGCGGCCACATCGGTTACATTGTCGACACGGGACTTGAGGGGGGTGATGAAGTCTACAGGTTGGGCAAAAGGGTTGGTTTCCTGTGTAAGGCTTCTTAGTTGGCGGGGCAGGAAGTGCTGGATTGGTTAAGGCATAGTTGTGGACTACAGGAGGTGCTGGGTAGGTTGACAGTGGGTTAGGCGCGTAAACTGGAGGTTGGTAAGCGGGTTGCTGGACAATGGGCGGGTTGGTAAGCGCATAGGCTTGTCTGCGCCTACGTTTCTGGTTATGGTTTGAGGGTTCTGGTTTGGTTTCTGTTGGTTCAGGGACAGTCTTGGTGGGTTTGGTCTTCTCAGTTCCCCGCAGGAACAGGGTTCCTGCTCTGACATGGTTGTCGCTGAGCACAGCGGCCAATTCGATGGCGTCAGAGAGGGTTACTGGGTTTCTGGCCCATACAGAATCTTGAATTTCCATGGGGAGACCCCCAAGGAATTTCTCGATGGCTCGGCGGGAAGGGGGTAACAAGGTGAGGGACCAGTAAGCTTAGCTCGTGGAAGCGCGTCGCGTACTCGCGCGCTTCACCGCTGTATTGCTTCAAGTTCCAGAATTCTTCCTCCAGGCGCTTAACTTCGTTGGGAGGGCAGAATTCTCGCGTAAGAGTTTCCTTGAATTCCTCCCATGTCATGCTAGAAGCAGCCTCTGCGCCACGCGCATGAGCTACTCCATTCCACCATGTAAGCGCTCTGGATTCCAGGACACTGGAAGCATATAGGGTTCGTCTTTCTGAGGGGCATTGGGTATGGAGGAAAGTGTTTTCAATCTTCTCAAGCCATTGGAGCATCACGGTGGCTCCTTCAAGACCTGTGAACTTCGGAGGGTTACCCGCATTAAAGGACTTAATGTTATAACTGGAGGTATTAGCATTGTTTTGGCTCAAAGCTTGGGCTATTGCGGCGGCCATTTCCTGGGAACGTTGCTGTCTACGCATGCGCGAGGCTTCTCTTCTCTGAAATCGGCGAGATAGCGGAGGCATTCTATAAAAATTTTAATTTTAGTTAATATCTTGGTTTTAGCGCAAAGTTTTAATCTTATAAAGCTTGGTTTCGCAGAGTTAGATACTATCAAAAGTTAAAGTAAAATAAATGATCCTAAATGCAGACTTTAATAAAGGTAACAAATTCGAATCAAGAATCGGCAATTCATGTATCACCATGACTTTCCGAATTCCCAATTTAAAATGACTAGTAAACGAGTATTGGAGATTGACGATTCATGTATCACCATGACTTTTCAATCTTCAATATAAAACATACAAGAAAATGAGTATTGGAGGTTGACAATTCATGTATCACCATGACTTTTCAAGTCTCCAACCTCAGAACATAATCGTAAATGGAAATTGAAAATCAACTATTCATGTATCACCATGACTTTTCGGATTTTCAAACCCAACAAACGAATATGTAAGAAAAATCAATAAAATCGAAATTCAACAAAAATCGAAACATCGCAAAATAAAACATAAAATCATATACTGCGCAAGTGCGAGCATATTCATAAATAACGAGTAATTAACAATAAGCGCGCAAACATGAGATTTCTCTCATGCGCGAGAAGGGACTCTTAGGTATTCTAGGCCGTTACGTCTAACCACCTATCCTAAGTCAACGAGCTCTGATACCAATCTGTAACACCCCGACCAAAGGCGGATTATACATCGGGGCGCCACATATTGTTTCATTACTCGTGACACTATTGGTGTCAATATTTATTAATACACATTTTATCGCGCACGCGCAGCGGGGAAAATAAAGAACATAAATCAAACATAAATCAATATATTATAAATTATAACATTCAAACAACATGAACTTGTCTTGATACATTTTAATTCTAGGTCCAAAAGTAAAAACGTCCTACGTGTCCACAAGCTCCAAAACAGCTACTGCAAACCTGAACATGTGTTAAAATAAACGTCAAACACTTGCGTGTTGGTGAGAAATCAAGTTTAATAGATAATCATAGATAATCACAGTAAATCTGCGCGCAACACGTGTATGTCTAGAGTTTAACAAGGGTGTAATCAGATTGTGATCAAGCCTAAGATAGTTCATAGATCATAGTTCAATCCATGCTCCCAATTGAGCATAAAAACGAGAAAACATCTGTGCAAGTGTAAACAAAGAAAACCGTAAACGATAGGTCTCCCGTGTTCAACTAATGGTACCAACGGAACTGCGGAATAGGCCGAACAAAGCGGTTAATGATACACACATACAAATAAACAGCCAAGTAAACGTCCTCAACACATGGGATACTGCGCGACTAAAGTTCATAAACAAGTTTAAGACTCAAGTTTTGTATGAACACATGAACATCCCCAAAGCATTTAAAATAAAAAGGGATTAGATACGAGATAACTCACATGATAAACGATGCGGGTGGTAGATAAAGCAAGAACCAACTTTAAACAAGCACAAGTTAACCTATAAATAAGATTATTGTTTAATGATTTGTTTTAAGTCTTGATTATAAGTTAGCATAATTAATAAGTAAATTATAATATATATTACCGGAAAAGCAGGAAGAACAAGGAGGAAGACGGAGGCAGAGAGGAAGACGGCAGAGAGAGCAAGGAGCAAGAGAACAGGAGAGATTAAGTGTTTTGTGTGTGATGTGTTAGGAAAAATAATACTATTATTTATAGAGAAACCCTAGGAGACATAATCCCTAGAAAAGGGGAAAAGATCTCAAAAAGCAAAAGATATCAAAAAGCATAAGAATCCAAAAGCAAAAGATATCAAAAGATATGGCAGCTGCAGGGGGCAAGATAAAAGCTGACAGGGAACAGTAACAGGCATGGGCGGTTCAGATAAAGGTACTGGATAAAGCTTGGCAAAAGCAGATCTCAAAAGATAATGTCAGTCGCTTTTTCTACCAACCAATGGGGGGTTGGTACGCATGCTGCGCCGAAAGTAACTATTCAGACATAAAGCAGATTAGGTCAACAGCTCAAAAGATAAGACAACACAAAAGCAAACGGCTAGATTTAAACAGAAGATACAAGGGTTAAGCGCGGGAAGGCTGAGTGCGCGAGCGCGAAGGCTGGCACAACATTCCTTAGCGCACTGCGGGAAGAATCACAAATCCTTAGCGTGCTGCGTGAAGAACAAGAATTCTAAGCGCATCGCGGGAAGAACATACATTCTTAGCGCATTGCGGGAAGAACATGCATTCTTAGCGCGCTGCGAGAAGAGTTCTCTTCACGCATCGCAGGAACAAGATGTCTTCACGCAGGCTTCCATGTAAGGAGTCTGGCGCGTGGAGCTGCAGACATCCTTAGGCGGGAAGAACCAAAGGACAAGCAAAGAGGAGGGAAACAAGGCGTAAGGGTGGGACGGCGACAAGAGGGAAAAGAAGGCGGAAAGAGAGAAGGAAGAGGGACGGGACGGCGGAAAGAAAGAGAGAGAAAGAGGCGGGAAGGAAAATATATATTATTATTAAAAGTAAAATATAAGTATAAATATTAAATAATAAAAGAGAGATCGGGTCAGAGAAACGGGTACCTGGGTCGGGTCGGATCGGGGCAGATGTCACAGTCTCCCCTACTTTAAGAAATTTCGTCCCGAAATTTATCTCGAAGTAGGTTGCGCAGAGAACAGGTGCGGGTACTTGATCTTCATTTGATCTTCCCTTTCCCATGTAAACTCGGCTCCGCGCTTGGGACTCCCAGCGAACTTTCACGATAGGGATACGACTGCGCTTGGTTTGCTTAACCTCGCGATCCATAATCTCAACAGGCTTCTCAATGAAATGCATGGATTCATCAACTTGAACTTCATCAAGTGGAATGTGAAGGTTCTCGTCAGCTAAACACTTCTTGAGATTGGAAACATGGAACGTTGGATGCACATTACTGAGCGCGAGCGGCAGGTCAAGTCTGTAGGCAACTTTTCCCACACGCGCGAGAATCTTGAATGGACCAACATAACGAGGAGCAAGCTTACCCTTCTTCCCAAAGCGGACAACACCTTTCCAAGGCGACACTTTGAGAGAACAAGATCACCAACTTGAAATTCGAGAGGCTTTCGCCTACGATCTGCGTAACTCTTCTGTCGGCTTCTGGCAGTCAGCAAATGATCACGGATCTTGGCGATTTTATCGGTTGTCTCTTGAACAAGTTCGGGTCCTGTGATTTGAGTTTCACCCACTTCGCTCCAACAAATCGGGGGAGCGGCATTTACGACCGTAAAGTGCTTCAAATGGGGCCATACCGATACTGGAATGATAGCTGTTGTTATAAGAAAACTCGATCAAAGGCAGGTGTGAATCCCAATTACCTCCAAAATCAAGAACACAAGATCGGAGCATATCCTCAAGAGTTTGAATAGTTCGCTCAGACTGACCGTCAGTCTGAGGATGATATGCCGTACTCATGTCCAAGCGAGTTCCTAGCGCAGATTGGAGAGATTTCCAAAAGCGAGATATAAAACGGCCATCGCGATCGGATATGATGCTCAAAGGAGTACCATGGCGGCAGACGATTTCCTTGACATAAAGCTGCGCGAGATGCTCAACACGGTAGTTTTCACGAATGGGCAGAAAGTGAGCAGATTTAGTCAATCGATCCACTATTACCCAAATGCTATCATGTTTGCTTGCTGTCAAAGGTAACTTGGTAATAAAGTCCATCGCTATACCTTCCCATTTCCACGTAGGAATTTCTGGTTGTTCGAGCAAACCAGATGGGCGTTGGTGTTCAGCTTTAACTTTAGAACAAGTCAGGCACTTAGCTACGAACACAGCAATATCCTTTTTCATACCGGGCCACCAATAAGTTATGCGCAAATCCTTGTACATCTTATCAGCGCCGGGATGAATAGAATACCGAGATTTGTGCGCTTCACTCAGGATATCAGCGCGAAGATTCTCATCACAAGGGATCCAGATGCGATTGAGATAGCAGAGAATTCCACTCAGATTAGGGACAAAGAGTGCTTCCGCGCCACACGCTAACTCGGCGCGAAGGTTACCATTACTGATGGATGCGCGCTGCGCGTCACGAATACGCGATTCAAGGTTGCTTTGAATCGGCGCGAAGTGAAGCTGGGTGCGCGGCAAGATACAGTTAAGTTGGCAGGGTTTTCGGCTGAGCGCGTCGGCTACCACATTAGCCTTACCAGGATGATACCGGATCTCACAATCGTAATCGCTGATGAGTTCGTTCCATCGGCGTTGCCTCATGTTAAGTTCCTTTTGATCAAAGATATGCTGAAGGCTTTTATGGTCAGTGTAGAGGATACACTTAGTACCATAAAGGTAGTGTCTCCAGATCTTCAAGGCAAAAACAACTGCACCAAGCTCGAGGTCGTGAGTTGTATAATTCTTTTCATGAACCTTAAGTTGCCTTGATGCGTAAGCGATAACCTTGCCTCGTTGCATAAGAACACAACCGAGACCTTGGTTGGATGCATCGCAATACACGACAAAATCATCATTACCCTCAGGTAGCGCAAGAACAGGAGCTTCACACAACAAACGCTTGAGCGTTAGAAAGGCTTCTTCTTGCTTCGAGCCCCAAATATATGGTTTACCTTTGTGCGTAAGAGCTGTTAAAGGCAAAGCGATCTTTGAGAAGTTCGAAATGAAACGCCGGTAATAACCAGCTAAGCCCAGAAAGGAACGGATCTCAGAAGGAGAGGATGGCGTAATCCAGTTCTTGATTGCTTCAATCTTGGATGGGTCGACATGAATACCCATCTTGTTTACAACATGACCAAGAAACTGTACTTCATCAGACCAAAATTCACACTTGGAAAGCTTAGCATAGAGTTGCTCGGTTTGAAGCTTCTGCAATACCAATCGGAGATGTTGCTCATGCTCGGCCTGGTCTTAGAATACACCAGAACATCATCGATAAACACGATCACGAATTTATCCAAGAAAGGCCTACACACCCGATTCATAAGATCCATGAAAACGGCGGGTGCGTTGGTTAGACCGAAGGACATGACCAAGAATTCAAAATGGCCATAACGAGTTCGAAAAGCAGTCTTCGGAACATCTTCATCGCGGATACGCAACTGATGATAACCAGAACGGAGATCGATCTTCGAGAAACAGGAGGCACCTTGGAGTTGATCAAAGAGGTCGTCAATACGCGGTAAGGGATACCGGTTTTTAATGGTGAGTTTGTTCAACTCGCGGTAATCAATACACATGCGAAACGATCCATCTTTCTTTTTAACGAACAACACCGGAGCACCCCAGGGCGAAGAGCTAGGGCGAATGAATCCTTTAGCAGTCAACTCTTGGAGTTGGCTGGCCAATTCTTGCATCTCAGCGGGTGCAAGACGGTAAGGAGATTTAGCAACGGGGGGAAGCACCAGGGACAAGATCAACACGAAACTCGACTTCACGAGCGGGAGGGATACCAGGAAGATCATCAGGAAAAACTTCAGGAAAATCACGCACAACAGGGATATCGCGAAGCTTCTTTCCTTCATCGGGTTTAACCACATGGGCTAGAAATGCAACACACTTCTTCCGCATGAGTCTTTGGGCTTCGGCGCAAGACATAAGCTTAAGACCACTGGAGGGTTTTTCGCCGTAGATGTGAAGATCACCATTTTCTCGAGGAATGCGAATCAACTTCTTGGCGCAAATAACTTCGGCGCGATTCTTCGAGAGCCAGTCCATACCAATGATAACATCAAAGCTTCCAAGAGGCATAGGGATGAGGTCGATCAGAAAATCGTTTTCGTTAAGGTTAAGCGTGCAATCTTTAATTACCGAGTTTATTAAAACAGTTTCGCCATTAGCCAATTCAACTGAAAAATCTTCTTTTAAGTTATCGCGCGGTCGCGCAAGCTTCCGCTCAAAGGCGCGAGAGATAAAACTTCTATCGGCGCCAGTATCAAAAAGCATAGATGCATAAAATCCGTTAAGCAAAAATGTACCATTAACTACGTCGTTATTCGCTTGCGCTTGGTGCGCGGTTATGTTAAAAGCTCGGCCACGCGTCACTTGGTTCGAAATTTGGTTCACCGGATTCGCTTGAGTAATCTGAACTTGTAGCCTTGGGCACGCGTTCCGGAAATGACTTGGATCACCGCAGTTAAAGCACGATCTGGGTCGTGGGTTTTGGTAAGTTGGCTGTGGGTTCTGCGGGTAGGCTGGTGGTGTTGGCGCAATCGGATTGGAGGGAGGGGTTCTACAGTACTCAACGGAGTGACCTACGCGGCCACATCGGTTACATTGTCGACACGGGACTTGAGGGGGGTGATGAAGTCTACAGGTTGGGCAAAAGGGTTGGTTTCCTGTGTAAGGCTTCTTAGTTGGCGGGGCAGGAAGTGCTGGATTGGTTAAGGCATAGTTGTGGACTACAGGAGGTGCTGGGTAGGTTGACAGTGGGTTAGGCGCGTAAACTGGAGGTTGGTAAGCGGGTTGCTGGACAATGGGCGGGTTGGTAAGCGCATAGGCTTGTCTGCGCCTACGTTTCTGGTTATGGTTTGAGGGTTCTGGTTTGGTTTCTGTTGGTTCAGGGACAGTCTTGGTGGGTTTGGTCTTCTCAGTTCCCCGCAGGAACAGGGTTCCTGCTCTGACATGGTTGTCGCTGAGCACAGCGCCAATTCGATGGCGTCAGAGAGGGTTACTGGGTTTCTGGCCCATACAGAATCTTGAATTTCCATGGGGAGACCCCCAAGGAATTTCTCGATGGCTCGGCGGGAAGGGGTAACAAGGTGAGGGACCAGTAAGCTTAGCTCGTGGAAGCGCGTCGCGTACTCGCGCGCTTCACCGCTGTATTGCTTCAAGTTCCAGAATTCTTCCTCCAGGCGCTTAACTTCGTTGGGAGGGCAGAATTCTCGCGTAAGAGTTTCCTTGAATTCCTCCCATGTCATGCTAGAAGCAGCCTCTGCGCCACGCGCATGAGCTACTCCATTCCACCATGTAAGCGCTCTGGATTCCAGGACACTGGAAGCATATAGGGTTCGTCTTTCTGAGGGGCATTGGGTATGGAGGAAAGTGTTTTCAATCTTCTCAAGCCATTGGAGCATCACGGTGGCTCCTTCAAGACCTGTGAACTTCGGAGGGTTACCCGCATTAAAGGACTTAATGTTATAACTGGAGGTATTAGCATTGTTTTGGCTCAAAGCTTGGGCTATTGCGGCGGCCATTTCCTGGGAACGTTGCTGTCTACGCATGCGCGAGGCTTCTCTTCTCTGAAATCGGCGAGATAGCGGAGGCATTCTATAAAAATTTTAATTTCACGTATTTGTTTTAGTTACCAATTATATTATGACTTCAATATCAGATTCGCTACCAGTTATCCATCTCTAGATATTGTTACTCGATTTATGTTTTTCGTTTCCACTATAAATTATTCGTCTCTAGTTAGAACATCATTTCCCAATACACTAAATACTAGTTTCCTTTTTCACCTCTTTTACCGGGGCTCTTGTATGATGGTGTACTTAAAGTTTTGAATACCCGAAACAGTGAATGTTTAAGTTATGTTATGTATTTGTTACGTCTGAAAATTGTAGATTGTTCGCCATTTAACAATTTCGAGGACGAAATTTTTTTTTTTAGGGGGGAAGAATTGTAACATGCGAAAAATTTGAAACAATAAAAGTAATAAATGTCAAATAATAACGAGTTGATAATTATTAAAACGATCGAATACTAGCGTCAAGTAACCGAATTGTTTATAATAATAATGACTTTGAATACGTTATTAATTTTAAAGTACAGTGTTCAAATGAATTCAAAGCTAAGGTAGAGGGTTGATTTAGAAATTTGTCAAAACTATCAACAAAACAAATAAGTAATATAAGATATGCTCATGCAAGGGAATTAATAATGGTTATGCATTTTAGAATTTTTAAAGTATAACATATATATGTATAATAATATAATAAACATGCAGTTAGGATATTTGGATAGATACCATCGTTTTAAATTGCTTATCCCCAACAACAAACATACGGAAACATGCAAGGGTTTTTGAGTTTAGCGATAACTATCACATATTTAAACCCCTGGATACCTAAACGAACTCCATCGAACCCTACCATCTCACCTATAATATTCCGTGACCTATTCTGTTCTAAATATCAACGGCCACCGGAGACAACTATCACCATCGTAGACGCTGCTGAACTTGCCGGAAATCATCAGCACCAACAGTACCGCCGCTTGACTAAAACCCGTCGTAAATCACCACCGATCTTTACCGCTGCCCTCTGTCACCGTTCGAACGCCGCCACAGATATTCACCGACGCCACCACTTCCCTGTAACTCGCCGGAAAGCAGACACTCGATCAGTCGCTGTGTCTCTCGCTTCCGCCGTCTGTTACAACTACTACGTGCAGCCTCCACGTACCGCCGCCGCGTACCATCACTGTTGCTCACCATTTGATGTCTTGTTCCGTTATTAAGACACCGTCAGACGCCCGTAGTCTCTCACCGTTCTCGCTCTGTTATACGTCCGGTTTTGTCGGCTTGTGAGGTAACAGTTTTGATCATCCGCTTTTGGTTTGTATATGTTTTTAATGTGTTCTAATATGGGGGTGGGGTTCGTTGATTCGTTACGAGGACAAAAACCTTATTTTAACTAGAAATATGTAGTTGGCAATTTTGATGTTAACACAAGAATGAATATAAACAAAATAAGTTTCTGTTTGTTCGTTCGTTGGGTGTTGTTTGTTGACGTTGGAATCATGTAGTTGCATATTCATTTTATCCAATAATTCATGCAGCCAAGTCCAATGTTCAAATCTCCAGCCCATGTGTCTTGTTTTTTTTTTTTTTAATATAATAATCATAACATAACTAATACTAATTGTTGTAAATCTGTTGTATGCAAGTGTCAACAAAGTTAGAATATTACGTAAGAATGATAAACTATATAAAGAGTTAGTGGGTCTTTTTTATAATCAATTGAAAGTTATTTATTTTATGTCTACTCTTTTATGACAGATAAGTAAATATTGTTTTAGAAATTCATATAACTAAATTGTAAACTACACGTATTTGGATATTTAATGCATGGGCAGAAGACGATGGTTATTTTTTTTTTACTAATCAAGAACTAAGGTTTCTGTCGTGGGGAAATCAACGAATCAACCAATGCAAATTCTGTTTGTATATCTAATTTAGAATGTAACCAAACCATAGGTTATCATACGACTTTTGGACAACTTTGAGTTTTAATTAACTTGGCTTACTTTTGTTCTGCTAACTAAGGTACGGTTTCCGTCTTTGTTTCCTCTTAGTATTATTTATATTCCGTTACTTCGTAGTACGGTTTCTGTTTTCATTCACTTTTAGTATTAATTATAGTCCGCTACTTTGTTGTACGGATTCTGTTTCTTGTTACTTCGTAATAGGTTTCTGTTTTGTTACTCTTAGTATTAATTATTTTCTGTTACTTGGTAGTACGGTTTCTGGTTTCTTTCATTCATAGTATAAATTATATTCCGTTAATTTGTAGTACGGATTCGTGTTTTTCTTCTTTTAGCTTTATATTGTTTTCACCGTTCTCGTAGTGGTACGGATTCTGTTTCTTGTTACTTCGTAGTACGGTTTCTGGTTTCTTTCTCTAATAGTATTAATTATATTCCGTTACTTCGTAGTGCGGTTTTTGTTCTCGTTACTAATAGTATTGAATCTATTCCGTTACTTTGTAGTACGGATTTTCGTTACGCGTCGGTTATATTTTGAGTTCAGTTATTTTATATGATATATTTTAGTTATATGTTTTAGTTTTAGTACTCTGTTACCCGAGCATTTTCTGACTTGTCGTTGGGGCGTCAACGGGAAGGCACTTATCGTGACAGTGCGTAACCAAAGTTCACGGCGTCTCTAACTAGTACTTTTGAAGTATTAGGGCCACTTGGAGGCGTATAGATCGATCTTAGCTCTGACTCCTGACTCCTGACATGGCACTTATCGTGACAGTGCGTAATCAAGTTCACGGCGTCTCTGAAAGTACTCATGTAGTACCTTGGCCACTTAGAGGCGTATAGATCGATCTTAGCTCCGACTCCTGACTCCTGACTCCTGACTTCTGTTTGAGATGGAACAATGTGTGCACGCCACCACACCGTCTCCTTGGTGCATGGACTAGCTAGCTGTGTACCCCTCTGTTTAGGCTCTGGGTGCTTCGTATTACACGACTTATTTATTTTAACATCGTCGTCGTGTATTTTAGTAATTATATTTTGTTTCGCTATATTTCTGGTCCGTTTCGATATGTGTATATGCATTTGGTTAAAGTTGAGTATATTCAGATTACGTCCCGATCGTGTATCGGATTATGTTTCGCATCTAATTATAGTTCGGTCTAAAACGTGGTTTTATATCCGCAATAGTTTCAGTTTTATTTCAGTATGTGTTTTGTCTTATGTATGCCTTTACCTATACTATTGTTCTTTCCGTTACTGGGCAATTTTTGGCTCAGCCGTGTTTTCTTGTTTTGTTTTTCTTATTTTGTTTTCAGGTAATCCGGGATTCGGGGAATTTAGTGATGAGAGATAAAATGAAGTTCAAGCTTCTAAAAGTTAATTCATTTTGTTTAATAATATGACGTAGGTTGCATTAATTTTTGTTGTATTTTGGATTGTGGCGTTGATTTGATATCTGTAATAGTAACACGTTAGTCTGTTCCGGGTTGGGGTGTTACATATATACTAGTTTTTATCCCCCGTATTACGGGGTGTTTTATATTGTTTGTTTAAATATTTATTTATTTTTTAAATTTATATTTTTTTTATTGTATGAAAGTTAATAATATACATATGGTTTGTTGATAAATTGTTTCACAAATAAATGAGATGTTATAACCCGGTTTAAAAGCTATGTGGGTTTGATAAGACCCAAAACCCGCTTATTTTTTTTTACTATAAAATTGGTTTCTTTAATTATAAATAACTAGTTTTTATCCCCCGTATTACGGGGGTTGTTTTATATTATTTGTTCTAATATTTATTTATTTGTTGAATTTATATTTTTTTATTGCATGAAAGTTAATAATATACTTATGGTTTGATGAGACCCAAGACCCGTATATTTTTTTACTATCAAATTGGTTTTTTAATTTAAATAATATATATAACTTTTTTAAAATAAATAAGATATTAATTTTTATTATATCCTATTTTATAGGATTTTTACATCAATAATTTGGTGAGAATAATTTTTAATTTAATGAGATATTATAACCCGTTTAAGGAATATCTGGGTTTGGTAAGACCCATACTCATTAATTCGGGTCAAATGCATGAGAAGCCTCTATTTAAAAATCAAGCAAATCTAGTGGCTCTAAAAAAGGGGGATCGACCACATCGCGACACGTAGGATTTTTATATCTTCATTTATATATATTATTATAGATATATATCTTTTTTAAATAAATCAGATATTGATTTTTAGTATATCCCTACTTTATAGAATTTTTATATAAAATATTTGGTGAGATTAGTTTTTAATTTAATGAGTTGTTATAACCCATTTAATATATATCTGGGTTTGATAAGACTCATACTCGTGAATTCGGGTCAGATGCATGAGAAGTCTCCATTTAAAAATCAAGCAAACCTGATGACTCCAAAAAAAGAGGAAGCGACCACATCGTGACACGTATGATTTTTATGTTTTCGTTTATATATATTATAGATATATATAGGGAAAGTATAGAATAAAAACCTGGTTGAGTTATGAAAACCCTGGAAACTCAATTGTGTGGTCTAGGGCAAACCACATCTCCACCTTTTATTATTTAAATCCAAAAAATGAGGACATTTCAGTATTTTACCACTCATCCCTCTTCTCTTTCTTAACCTAATCATTTTATTTTTCTCTTTTTATAACCTCATATGTAGATCTAGATCTACTTTCTTTCTTCCTCCCTTTTCACCACCAACATTCTCTAACCATCAATACCACTGGCCACCATCAACACCTGTCATCGGAGTCTCTAACTATAACCTCATATCGATAGCTTCTCTCTATAACCTCATTGGGTTGGGAAATCAACGATTAGCGATTCGAGTTGATGATGTTGGGCAGAGATGCGGCGAGGAGGGGTGGTGCTTGCAGTTTTCCGGTGACGACCAGTCATCGGCGGTTCCATTTTTTCAGATCTGATCTTATTTCAACCACACCATTGTTTGCCGGTAACCGTCGACTTGTTGCACCCCCACCATTCTTTTCAGTTCTGATCTTTTTTTAATCTCATTATTCAATTTAAGAGTTTTTCTGCTTATTTTTTACTTTTATTTTTACTGATCTTGGTAGGTGAAATCTGATGTTAAGAACTTGAAGGAAAATCTTGAAGAAAATTAGATGTTTAGAACTTGAAGGAAAATCTGGTTAAGTGAAATCTTTATTTCAAATCTTCAATTTCTATCAATAATTGGCTGGTTTAATTTATACTTTATATTCTTGTTATTGTTGCTTTTAGGGATACATCTTTGATGAATCGGTTAACAAGGTTTTATGAGTTTTGGGGTTTTTTTAACAACTCTTACCCATCTTGCAAATGATGCAAATTCATTTAAAACCTGACAGGAGCTTGTAAAAATAGAGAGATAGAGAAAGAGGGAGAGAGAGAAAGAGAAGAGGAGCAGGAAAGGGAAAAAAATATGAAAGAAAAAAAAAGTAGGAAAGAGAATTTGTTAATTTACTAGATTGCCTTTTTTTATGTATTTAAATATTAATTAAAATTAATTTTAGTTTTTTATTAGCTTTTAATATGGACCACACAAATCAAATGAATTATTTGAATATGTGGTCTAGAATGGGTTTCCAGGGTTTTCACAACTCAACTAGGTTTTCATTATAACCCAACCCTATAATTATATATATATACATGTGTGTACGTATTGAGAGAGTGTGTGTGTCGTAGACTATATATAATACCACCTGGACCTCCATTCTGTATCTCCTCACACACTTAGCTTAACAACAATTCACCTGAAAACCCACCTATCACCATGAGTTTCACACATCAGATCTGGAAGAAGGCCGAAGCCGCAAAGGTGTCGTCAAAATCTGCTGCTGATAGGGCCGCCAATTGCCTCTCTCAAGCAGACGTGAATGGAAAGTCCCTGACGATCTCTTCTACACTCACGTTTGTCAATGACGGGATCGATGAAGTACGTAAGCACCTCTGTGACAATCTCCATAATCCTTTCGTCTCCGCAAAAGCTGAACTCCAAACTCCAAAGCCGGAAAACACGAAGAAGCCCATCGAACCCGCAAAACCCAAAGATAATAAGAAATATTCGGAAAGAAGCGAAAGCAACCGCCGCAAAAGAAGCACATAAGGAGAAACAAGAAAAGGATAAGGCCGACATTGTTGCTCAGACAAAAAAAGGGGTTTATCAGCATGGTGAAACAGGTGAAGTTACAATGGATTAACCTGCTTGCAATCGGGCTCGGTGGGTTAATAGGCATCCATGGGAAATTCGGCGGTGGAAAAGGCGGAGGCGGAGGATATGGTGGTGGTGCCTGTGGAGGGCATGGTGGTGGTGCCGGTCGAGGGAATGGTGGTGGTGTCGGTGGTGGGGACTGAGGCGGACGACGCAACTGTTGGTCGATGTTTTCGTATTTTTCAATAACATGTCTACCATTCATGCTTTGCTTTTCATTTTACTGCTTGTTTTTTACACTACGATGGTTATTGTTAACAGATTCAGGGTGAACGATCGATGCTTATTTTGTTAGATTCAAGGTGCGTTATTTGAATTATAATTTGAAATTAACTTTCTGTACATACTGTGTTGTTAAATTTTGGCAAGTTTAAAATCTCAATGTCATTCTAAAAAAAGAAAAAAGAAAGTTGACGTGTTAACATTAAAGGTCCTATACAATAAATTCCAAACGAATTCTACCACGTATAAACATTAAAACAAAAATGCTAACCTAAATGTAAGGAGTCTCAAGGAAAAAAATGCTAACTTATAATAATAATAATAATAATAATAATAATAATAATAATAATAATAATAATAATAATAATAAAGCATATGTCCAACTGTACCAACAAATTGTGCCACGTCGACTACTAACAGCCTGCCCTAACAGAATGTAAATATGTGTGTATAGGGAATCATGTTAGCACAACGGTATAGGCCCCACATGTAACTAATTAAGATCATGATGACCTTATTACTATTACTATTGTATTTTTATAACTAATTTAACTCAAGTCTTATTTTTCTTATTTAACTCTAAAGTGTAGTGGTTTACAAAACTACAAACGTCTCGTTGAGAGAAGCTCATTTTTCCTCTGCATTTTGACCTAAATTTTAACATAAACGAAGCATGGTTAAATAATATGTATTTTCCTATTATTATTAAACATCATCCTATAAGATTAAATGTTCATCTAAAAGTCTCATACTTCTAATAGCCATCTTACTCCTTAACTACTCGTCATAATATTCAGCCCAATAGACATGTGTATCAACATAGAGGCTCACAACAAACGGGATAGGGATCGAACCCTCAGTTTGAACTAGAACCGAACCTGAATCGTAGGATTGAAGTCGGTTTATAACCCTATACTTTGAAACATTGAAACCGGTCAAACCAGAACCAAGCCGGCTAAAGCTCGGTTACAAACCTTGTATAAAGCATGTAGGCAAAGAAGTCATTTTCTGTAAAGAAGTAGTCATTTTCTCCTAAGGTTTTATCATTGTCATAATTGGTATAAATGAAATCATTTACCTATTTTCTGTTGCTTATAAAGTCATATTAATACATAACAATCTTTTAGTTCCGTGCGACTGTGTCGCATTTCATATCATACATATATAGGTTGGCAGTTTGGCACCACTTAACAAAGCTAATAATATTGTACTATAAACTTAACATTTGTAAACAAGATGAACCATGTTCCTTAAACAACACCCATAAAAGGAGAAAAAAAATCCACACAAGCAATCAAACACCCTAAAAAACAAGGTAAATTGAAGGCCTTTGTAAGTGTGGGGGTAGTCATATATTTACATCAGGGAAGTCAACCCCCACAAAAGTCAAAGGACTGACTACTCAAAAGTCAAACCATCTTTTAAACACAAAAACTTACCCAATTCTCTTTGTTTCCAACCCAAAACCACTCATAGATACACACAACTATCAAAACTATTCAAAAACTTATAAATTTAAGATATCAAGAACCCTCTGCGAGTTTCTGTGCACCGATGAGGCTTTTCGTTAACCAAATCGCGGTTTCTCGTGAAGAAACCGTTTCTTCACCAAACGGTTTCAAAACCGCAGCAAGCTCTTCAAGCTTCTCTTGTTTTAACAACCGCGCGCATAGCTCAAGTAAAGCTTCTAGAGCGTCGGCTCTTTGTTGAGTCGGGTTTAACCATTCGGTCTTGCAGTTGATTTCTTGGTTAACGGATGGTTCGGTCGGTCTAGGCTCGTTAACCGGTGCACCCTTCTCTGTTTCTTGGTTAATGGGTGGTTCCGTTGGTATGGGCTCAATGGTTCTTGGTTGCTCGGTATCAACCTCACAAATGACCATTTGACCCGATATGCTTTTTTCATCAAAAGATTCGCTTTTTTCACTAAACCCGTCCACAAAATTATCTTTTTTATCGTTTCCAATTATACTCTTTTCGAGTTCCGTAGAAAGTTCAAGACTTGTCACTTCCTTTTCTTCGTTAGAAAGATCCAATGAGCTTGACTTTGTGATGACTTTTTGACCCGATATGTTTTCTTCATCAAAAGACTCACCTTTCTCGCTAAACCCATCCACAAGGTTATCTTTTTCATCTTTTCTAATAATACCCTTTTCGAGTTCCACAAAAAGTTCAGCACTTGGCGCTTCTTGTTCTTTGTTAGAAAGATCCAACGAGCTAGACTTTGGGTTGACTTTTTGACCTGATATGTTTTCTTCATCAAAAGGCCCGCCTTTCTCACTAAGCCCATCCACAAGATTATCTTTTTCATCTTTTGCAATAATACCCTTTTCGAGTTCCACAAAAGGTTCAACACTTGTCACGTCTTTTTCTTCGTTAGAAAGATCCGACGAGCTTGACTTTGTGCTGACTTTTTGACCCGATATGTTTTCTTCATCAAAAAACTCACCTTTCTCACTAAATCCGTCCACAAGATTATCCTTTCCGTCGTTTGCAATAATACCCTTTTCGAGTTCCACAAAAAGTTCAAGACTTTTCATTTCCTTTTCTTCGTTAGAAAGATCCAACGAGCTCGATAGTGAGCTGACTTTTTGACCCGAAATTTTTTCTTCACCTTTCTCACTAAACCCGTCCACATGATTATCTTTGTCGTTTCCAATGATATCCTTTTCGAGTTTCACAAAAAGTTCTAGACTTGTCACTTCTTTTTCTTCATTAGAAAGATCCAAGGAGCTCGATTTTGTGCTGACTTTTTGACTCGATATGGTTTCTTCATCAAAAGACTCACCTTTCTCACTAAACCAGTCCACAAGATTATCTTTTTTGTCATTTCCAATAATATCCTTTTCGAGTTTCAGAAAAAGTTCAAGACTTGTCACTTCTTCTTCTTCGTTAGAAAGATTCAACGAGTTTGACTTTGTGCTGACTTTTTGTGCTAAAGAATCTGAATTTTCAGGCCCCTCTCCATTGCAAACAATTGTTGTTGTCTCACAACTTGTGTGCTCGCTATCGTTAGAATAACTCGTGGGGTCCACCCGCTTGGTCTCAGTTGCTTCTTCCAAAACCGTGAATGTTCGGTTGTTATGTAAACTTCTAACCAGCCTGCCACCGTTACCGTTCTCTTCATGCTTTGTTACTTGTACTTTCGGCTTTATAACATGTGCATCATTTGGTGTCCTGGGTGAATGTCTTTTAGGGGTTTTATTATTCGGGCTACTCGGAGGTTTCACAGGAAGAAAAACCTTAGACGGGTTGTGGCATTTGAGGAGGTACGGTTGTAAATGTTGATGTCTTAAAAGTTCTGCAGCCTATTAGTTTCAAACATAATAAAATTAGATAAAATTCAAAAAATGATTAAAAAACATGTATTGTGATGTGTGACTTACAGTTGGTCTATGTTCGGGACTTTTCCTTAACAACGTTTTTATAATCTGTTTACTGAAACATTAGCAAGAAAACGTTCGTGTCAGGCATAATAATTATAAAAAATAAATCGTCAGGGATGAGAAAATACTTACAAAGTTGAAGAATAAACGATGGGGAGAGGCGAAATGATGGATCGGTTTATCTTGTTGATGAGTCCCGCCATATCCTGCAGGATTAAAGACGTTAAATTCCATAAATACCCTTCAAAAGGTCAGAACAAAGGATCTTGGAAGCATATGATTAAGGGCAAATAGGTAACTTTGACTTGGAAACTTTCTTAAAAAAGGAATATTTTGCACTTTTCATGGAATCAAAGATGTCAAATACCGAAAACACCCTTCAAGAGGTCTTGATTAAGGATCTTGGAAGCATGCAATTAGAGAAAAATAAGTAAATTTGGCTTGAAAACTTTCTAAAGAAGGAAAAGGTTTGCACTTTTCACGGAATCAAAGGCGTTAAATACTGAAAATATCCTTCAAAAGGTCAAAATAAAGGATCTTCGTAGCACACGATTAAGGGCAAATAGGTAACTTTGATTTAGAAACTGTCTTAAAAAGGATAGTTTCGCACCTTTCACTATAAATCACATTTGAAACACTATTTTTTTACAAATTTAAATTATGAGCATATAGTGTTTCGGATCAACCCAACCTGTTTTGACCCGTTGCCCAACCATTTGATTCGAAAGGAACTTACAGGAGCTCGAAATGGTTGTTGATGCGCACAAATCTCGAACATGCAACAACCTAAGATGATGGAAAGAGCAAAAAGACATGGTTATTAGCTTAAGTGTCAAAAATAACAAAGCAAAATAGAGGTGGAGTCTTTTAAGGCTATTGGGATTATTGTGTACTTACCAAGGGACCATATATCTGATTTATAGCCATAAGGAATATCTGCAAGGAGGAGTTCGGGACACATGTAGTTCGGGGTGCCGACAACCTATATATTCAATAGCCAAAGAAAATATTATAATTTGAAAAAAAAAGGTGTTAAGACTTTTGTCTCGGGTCAAAATGACCGGGTCGGATTGTATTGGCCCGCACATATTTTTATGTCCAATTTGGAATATAAAACTGATTAGAGGGTTGTGATCAATAAAAAGAGAGACGTGTAGCGACAAAGTTAGACCCATAAGTAAATGGGTCAAAGCAAAATAATAAAGGTTTTAATGAATTAAAACGATACATAAACTAAAAGTTTGACATGACATGTAGAAAAATAAATTTTACAAGCACTAAAATGATATTATTAGTTGATAATAATTTTATTACCGAGGAAGCAAGGTCTTCTGAGTTGAGTAGTTTCGCGAGTCCAAAGTCACCTGCTCACACCAAAAGTTTAAAAAAAATAAATACCAAATATAACCAATTGAATTTTAAATTTTTTAATGAGAATATATTGCATTCTTACCGAGACGGATGTCGTTCTCCTTCGTGAGGAATATGTTGGAGCACTGAAATTAAACAAAAAAATTTCTAAGTATGAGAATGTGTAAGGATTCAATATCAAATGGAATATTCAAAAAGAGTCATATATAATAGAAGCGTTTGATTGTCGGTAAAATATCAAATTTCTTGATTTTTTTTAACTATAATTCATGCAAAGAGCCAAAGAATGCTTTGCCATAAAAAGAAATGTTTCATTTATTTTGGTATGAAGTACAATATATATCAAATGAAAAAAAAGGTTACCTTTAAATCCCTATGAAGAACACAATTAGTATGCAAATAATCCAATGCCAATAATAGTTGCGTGAGCCATTTGCAGAGTTTCTACAAAGATATATAGCACGATGCCACGATATATTAGCTCTATACGACCAACAAATATATATAAATAAATAAACAAGAAATTTGAAGTTTTTATAAAATTACCTCCTCCGGGAAATATGCTCCTCTAACCTTACGTATAAGCTCAGCCCTAATAAACCAAAAGATCAACATCATTTTAACTTCTTTTGCAAGGAGTTTAAACAAAAAAATTGTAGAGTTCAACAAAAAATAATTAATAATATGCATTAGACGTATTTCCACTAGATTGTTTTTTGTTTAAGGGGTTTTAAAATTTTCAAAATTAATTTTCTTAAGTTTTGTATAAAGTCAAAAGGTTTGCAATTTCAAAGTACAAAGAAATACTTACATGTCTCCTCCTTCACAACAAGCTGTCACTATGCATATACCCGCCTACAAAACAAAATAAACATAAGTTATATTTGTATATTAAATCATTTATGCTATCTTGTTTTAAAAATGTGAGGCGCTTATAGGTGTTCGGATTTAAAAAATAATAATAATAAATTAGTTATAGATAATATACTAACTTGTAAAAATTTGAACACTAAAAAATAAGATATTAAAATAAATACATACATATCAATCAATCAATCAATCATGCCCAGTAAAATCCCACCGATGGAAGGCTCAAAGTAAAACCAAACACTCTTTATGCTCAACCAAAAGAAGAATACAGAAATAAAACCACATTACCTTATCTACCCAAGCATCTTTGACCTCCACAACGTATGGATGATTGAGTCGGGATATCAAATCCATCTACAATAATAACATATAAAAGTTTTTTTTAGTTCAAAGCATGAAATGTGTTTTAAACATTAAAATTTCCTTTTGGGGACGTTTTCAAATTAATTCAGAACATGTTTTATTTCTTTTCAAGCCTAACATTTATATACCAACATCACCAATCAAATTCCATATCAACATAAAATTCCTTTAATGAAAAAAAAAAACAATATAGTTCTCACATGTGATAACAATTTACTAATTTATCATCTTGTTCAACTAAATCAAAACAAAGATCCAGTTTTTAGTTTAGTCTGATAATTCCTTGTTTGACCATAAAAGTCAAATGTATTTCTAGCACGGAATAAAATCATACCACAATGACATCAATTAAATAAGAAAACATCAATTCATTTCCTATTTTTCAATTTCTTATTTAGAGAACTCTATGAAATTATTATTTATTCATCATGATGCTGTCGGTGACATTTATATTTTGCTACAGAATTCATGTATCCACCATGTCCTCTGATGTCATAAGGGTATTAACTTGAATCACATCATTTTTTTTCATTAAAACAAAAAATGTTTGACTTCAATAAAGTCAACTATAGAACAGAGGTAGTCATTAATTTCAGAAACTACAAAACAAATACCTCTTGATGTGCAGTCTTCTTAAACTTCTCTGTTTGCTTGTTTAATCTAATCTTCTTCATGACATACCTTCAATAAAACCACAAATGTTATACAATTTAAAAAAAAAATAATAACAATAATCAGCTAATTAACTAAACACCCTTTTCTTATTTTGAATTAAATCAAAAACACAAGTCACAATATTTAAAAAAATAAAAAAAAAATAATAACAAGTAGCACAAGAACACACAAATAAAAATAAAATTAAATTACATACTTCTTTTTTTCAATTTTATGAAGAACAAGAAAAGAAGCCCCAAAAGCCCCTCTACCAATCTGCTCAATAACTTCATATTCTTCCATCTTTGACTTCCCATCACCATTTCCAGCTTCCATTTGAGACATGATCTTCAAACCCTAAATACAGTACCAAAAAAGTCTCAGTCTCTATCCCTAAAATGTCAATAAATCAACAAATTAACTAAAAGATTACCAATTTGAACTGGGTTTTACCTCAAATCACCTAAAACCACCAAAATCTTCCCTGATTTGCTAAAAAGATTAAAACTTTATGGCTTTAAAATAATGGGTTTTCAGCAGATTCAAATGGGTTGTCTCAAAACATTCAAGAAACCCTAGAAACAAGAATTTGGGATAAAAAAGGTGTGAAATTTTTGAACAATGGTGGTATCAAGATTCAAGAAAATGGGTGTGAGGTAGAAAGAAGCGCAAACACTCAATTAAAAGTTGAATTTTTTAGTAGTTTTATATTTAAAAATAGGTGGAAAAACAAGACTCAAGAAAAGCAACTTCAAGACTTCAGCATATAGCCTTTACACATAAACACACACAGAGATGAGGATATGCAAACTTAAGTAAAGGAGCACAACACTTATAAAAAAATAATCAAAAGGGGTGTATTTTTTTTATATTTTCATATTTTTTAAATATTTTTTGTGGGATCAAAGAAAGAGGTAGTTAACTCACCAAACAAGAGAAAGAGATAGGTGTGTTTATGGAATATAAATATAAATGAAAAATAAATGGAAAATCAATGAGTTTGCTTGCATTCCATACAGGTTTATTAATAGGGTGTGTAGCATTCATACCAAAGGAATTTTTAATTATTTTATATTTTATTTTATTTTATTTAAGGAATGGGCTACGGTTATGATGTCAACATCTACACCTGAAATTCTCTAGTATTTATATTTTAATACACGTATACATAGTTACATATCTCATTTATTAATATTTTTTTTGTTTTAAAAAATATAACAAAAATCTGTTATATTGGGAAAGATTACTATATTGGTGGATTAATACCACTATAAAAGCTATAATAAAAATTTATTGTAGCCATTGGCATCCATTGTAGCCGTTTATGCACACGTGGGTGGTGATGGGGGAGGTCATGGTTGATGGTTCTTGACTTATTGGATTATAGTATTATGCAATCAATTCATTTGTTAATTAATATCATTTTAGTAATTAAAAGATTTAAGAGCTTTTATAAAGTAGTATACTATTTGAGATATTCTTGCTAGAAAAGATATTGGGTTCATACAGCCAAAAAAAACAGGTTGTAGAGAGAAGCTTTCATAGTTACATATATTTTTAGTGGAGCGGTATATATCTGGATGGGTGAGAACCGACAACGTTCGAGTTAGTGGTGATGGATTTGGTGGTGTTGATGAGGGGTAGTGATAACAAATATGAGTGGGAGACTAATTTATATTTTAATTTGAGTTTTTTACGGGTTACAAGTAATTATGTATTGATTTTCTTGAAAAAGTTGAAACATGTTAGAAACAAAAATAAAATTTCAGTTTAGTCAATCAAAATCAAATGGCCCTTGATGTATTTTCAAAATTTTACATAAATTATAAAAAATATACGTTTGATCACAATTGAAACGATTTATAGTAAATTAGATCCACTCAAAAGTACATCAAACTAATCTAACATGTTGATTGTAAAGGTATACTCCAATCATATCCGACATTTTTGGAACCTAGCTCGTCCCATTTGACCCATGTGTTTAGACCTATTAATCTATCGTGGAACAGAATACCTTGTGGCTCCTATCTCACTTTTCTTACAATCTCAATCTCTCTTTTTCCACTCTTTAGAGTTTTAATCTTACACATTATATGCATATACACATACACATGATATTAATTTGATTCTTAAAGAGGGTATTTCTCGAAACTTATGACTTTTTGCAACTATTGTTGCTCACATAATCTGACTCAAAATTCACTCTAAAATCTTGTTACAAGGAGACTTGATTTGTAAACGAGCCGAGCAAGGACAACTTGCGTGTTCGCTTGTTTGTTGGCTCGTATGAATTGTATAAGTAAATTTTATTTGTTTGTTTTGTTATACCGACAAAAGCTCTTTGTCATGTGTTTGATATGTTGTGGACTTGTGGGTTTAAAACATGTCACAACAAAATTACTAGTATTCTTTGTCTATGTATTAAAAGCTTGTAAAACTAATAGTTATGTCCTCTATACAAATAAAGAACTTAAAGCACATTAATCAAGCAACAATTGAGAACGATCCAAGGAGGCAAGACGAGTCATATCGACACTTGAACTCACTCAAATAGTGTAACCGGGCCGAGCTCACCCTAGCTCGACTCGTGAACAATCCAACCTGGGATACCTTCAATTGGGCTTCTTAGTATTTTTTATAGCTTTAACTCTAGCCGCTCACCCAGGTAGGCCCAACATTCTTTTTTTTTAATTATATATATATTTAAAATTAAAAAATATGTACTTTTAATGATTTTTAGGAACGACCCCATTTTAATCCATACATAGAAAAAACTATTACCGGTCTAACCTCTCACTAATGTATGGTCCAATGGTCCACTAAAATATTCGATATCATTGATAATAATACTGTTGAAAGTTTCATATATAGAAAAACTTTAATGACACCAAAATGGGTAGGTAGAGAAACATTAAAGTGAAGTTGAAAATGTGACAACAAATTTGACCATGGTTGCCTAAAAGTCGTTAATTGAGGCATGATTTGTATATAAACAAACAAGTGATATTCGTTTTTGCTTTTTGGAAGTTTGAATGTTTTACAACCTTATTGACATCAACTTTTTAAGTTTTGACCCCACCCCTAAAACCATCCTATGGTCCAGGTGAGTTAGTTTTCATATATTATGGGTCTAATTGTCATTTAAGTTACAATCTTTCATAAATACATATCACTTTTCATGACCCATTGTGAAATTTTAAATTTTAAGCCACACAATATCAATTATTAGGTTCCCAACCACCTTATCAAACTATAAATCTTGATTTGATTATTCTTAACCTATTATGATAGAAAGTTATGCGTGGACCTGATACCAATGATAATTGGGCTCGGTCATAGACTCATAGTTGAAGCCCCCCTAATCAAGAAAGGGCTCAAAACTATGATTCTTTTTTATTTGTATATGTGTAATATAGTTACACTTAGAGATGACCGATGAGCAATTTTGTATTTATTTAGCCATACAAACCTTTTTCTATAACTATAAGGCTCACTCTACACAATATACAACTTTTAGACCAAATAGTTTGTTATCCTATAACAAATTTGGGTAACACGGTAATTCAGAATTGAGAATTCAAGTATGGTTAAGCAATAAACCCATAGTAGACAAGTTCGATAACAATTATCGTCGATTTTATATATATATATTTCATATATAAGGGTATTTTTTTAGTACTCGTATGGACACCCGAAATATCATAGACAACGCTGGTCATGCCATATAAAAATATTTTGTTTTCATATCTTATCATTTATTTGACCTAATGTTCGATTTCGTGGTGCACTCTAATTAAACATCATAAATCTAAACGTAAGGAGAGATGATGATTATAAATCACCAGCCGCTTCAAGACAAAATGCCCTAGCCTCATAATATGAGAATTGAGATGTAAATTAAGCTTAGCTATCGGTCCCCTCATATTATTAAACAACACATAACAACTTTTTTGACGAGTTAGGTTTCCTTTGACAAATCTTATACCCGTGCTATATCTCAAATCACTCATATTCGTAATCAACATCTACACATTGAAAGCCGGAAAATGATGTTAAACCAATTAGTTACATAGTTTAATAGAAAAATTAACAAGGGTTAATCATCATTCTTATTACAGGAATTATTTTTTGTGCTAATAATTTATTTAAGGTCATGTACGTGACTTTAAAATTTTTGCCCATTCCTAACTATGGTGAAAAATGAGTCAAACAAGAGTTTATAAATAATATGACGATGTAACAGTGTACGAAATATAAATAAATAATAAATAAGAAAAGAACAAATTTCATTCAATAATTGTTAACAATAAAATAATTTTCGTTATCCAAATATATATATTAGATTATTAAAGCTAATATTTTAATCATGAAGTTATTATTATTATTATTATTATTATTATTATTATTATTATTTAACGGCAAATCATGAAATTATAAGTTATTAAATGGAATACAATGTAGTTTTCTTAAACCTTTGTTGAGTGAAAATAATTTCTTTTTTAAGGAGAAAAAAAAAAGAAAAAATAAAGTTGTATTTAAAACGACTAACTATCACACACAATAATCCATTCTTAGATCCACATTGTTACTATTATGTAACATGAACCCTAAATCAAATGAAGAACAACACCCTCATATACACACACTAAAGCTAATAGACTAGAAGCCCTTTAGTAATAAAGAAATAAGTCAGTAATAAATATCATTAAAATAATTTTATTTGCAAGCATTTTATGTTCAAATGAAATACTTAATATAATTTAAGAACCAATTCAAACACAAAAAACAAAATTTGAATAAAAAGACTACCGATCATCAAAAATTGTGTTTAATGAAACTACAACCAACTAAAACAATCAATTAAATGTAAATAAACAGGATAGGCAAATTTTAATAGGGTTATTGAATGTCACACACCAACTTTTGAGTAAAATATTAAGAAAAATGGTACATAAATGCAAAAATATGTGCAAATATATTGGTGTAAAGATAAGGTGTGTACCCTCCCCTCCCTTCCCTCGTGTGGATAATAAAAGGCATGATATATTTGTCTTACACCTCAAATACCTAACTTATTCCTTTATTTGGTATAGTATGCCAAAAGGACACATAATAATTTCTTACATTATAATACCAATAACCAATCTATAATTGTACTCATATTCTCTTAGCAAGTACCATAAATACGCTACAAAACTTGCAACAAAGTATGTAATATGTCATCAAATTTGGCACCAAATTGGAGTGTTTGAAGAAGTGGTAAACAAGGAACGTGACATGGGTTAAGTGGTAAAAGAACAACCTAAGTTTTCACTTGATGGGAAAGAAATGTGTGTGTAGTGATGTGTGGTGGGGTAGGGTAGGGGTGGGTGGGTTGTTTAATAGAATCATAAGACAAACATGATTATGGGTCTAATTATATGGATTGGTGAAAGTAGACAAATATGGTAGTTTGAAGATATCTTTTTTGCTTTTTCTTTTTTAGATGTATATAGCTAACTACTCTTTCATTATAGAATAAAGAGGTTTTGTGTTTATTTGGGGATAGAAAATATGTTTTTTTTATTTTAAATAATAACCAAAAGTTAAATGACATGAAAAATTTGCAGTTAAAAAAATGGTTATGATTGATTTCATATGACTTTGGTCAACTATTTCTCATACTAGTACTAGTAATAAATAATTGATTGAAGATAGTTTCACATACACAATAATTATCAAAACATGATTTTAAAAAAAAAATATAATAGTTTCTATGGTTTCATATTTTTATGATCACCTCAACTAGATTTTTATATTAACATATAAAGAATGTCCATATACTTATGTAAACAGCTAATATTAAATTGAATCAAGTAATTATGAATACCAATAAATAATGTCACAAGAAAATGTATATGAAGAAGCACGACCGACTTAATTGGCCCTACAATATAAAGAGGTGTTTTGTGTAGGACCAAATTGATTAGCATTTGGTCAGTCTGGACCAGTGGGCCACTACCATGTGGGCTTTTCTCATGCTTCAACTTTCAAGAGCCCAGTCCAGCTGTTCTTTAAATAGTCTGCCTATTTGAATTTTGAAGTACATGGGCTCATGATGGGCTTAGTCCGGTTCTTTTAAGCCTTTGTTTAACTTTTCTACTGGTTTTTAAATATTTGATACATTATTCAACAGTTTATTTTGTAACTGTTAAACGACGATTATACGTGTCGGATTATGAAATGACGTGGACCAAATCTAACGTTATTGAATATGAAGCAGGGTTGCAACATGCAACAAATCTGTTAGAAGGACCCCGATGCTGTAGCCTCGAGACCACCTTCTAATGATCACGTTAGCTAGTTATACGACATTATTAGACTTATATACACCTCTCATCTATGTACAAGTGTGTTTAAGTAGAGATGGAATACAAAACAAACACACACAGAGGGATAATCGGCTAGGACAAATAGTGGGAGAGGAAATAGAGATACGGTACAACACAAACACAGAGAGATTATCGGCTAGGACAAAAGACTGTGGAGGAGTAAGAGAGAACAACTCGTGGCTTGATCCTTTCTCAAAAAAAGCTCACTTCAAATCGGTCTAGTTTAAAAGGGAGCCAAGGTTAGGTTCGTTCGTGGCTTGCTTGTTGGCTCGTTTAAATGAACACTAACCTTTAACATGTTATAGCCCAGATAATAGACATCTAATCTTTTAAGGCCAAAACTCACCATCATTATTCGGTCCAATTCACATCAAGACATAGTTCTTATAATCTAATCGAGCTGAACTTTGCTAACAGAAGTGGTATAGCAGCTGATTTGCAATTGCTGTTAGCTTAAATGACGTGTAAATTTGCTAAACAGTGAATTAAATGGTTACTTGTGTAAACGTGTATACACCGGTTAAGCGGAAACGCCTGTTCAGTTTACTCGTAACAGTGAGTAAGAAGAACAGTAAACTTAATCAAATCTGTAACTAATTTAGTTTATACAATATCCAAACTTCCTCTTAATCTCATGAAAGTATGAAACTTTACAAGCAATGCGTATAACATTTCATGAAATAAATACCATTATTTTACCATGTTTATTGTCCGTATGAATTGGAGTGGAAATTAACCAAAGAAATGTTATCAACAGTTGAGGGCCTAAAATCCAAAGGATTATTCCATTTTCTCACACGGTCCCCGAACCATCTCATATTTACATTTTCAACCTCTAACCCGTCAATGTGTTCCATCATGAACCCAGCCGAGCTATGGTTAACCAAACCTTGACACCCCGGTCTGTAATCAACGAACCCATCATCGTAATCAGTCCATCGATTATAGTTAAAGTCCACATTCAAGAACTTTAGATTACTAAGTCTGCCATGTTTTGACCCGGACAGAAACACCCCGTTTTCTGAAGTGGCAGTGATGTTAACGAAAAGTAGATTGGAGATTGAACCTGTTTTCGAAGTGTTGTCTCGTGGGCATGTTGTTACGTAGATCGGCTCGGCCCGACCCCACCATGATGGATCATAGTATCTGGTAGTTATGTTTATGTTTGAAAATGTTATGTCACTTACATTTCCTGAAATAGAAAACATAAAACGAATTAGGAAAATAGTTAAATGGGGTGTCTGATCAACATCATCAAAAATTATAAAATGGATACGAATGGTCGTGTACAGTTGAAAGTTGAAACCAACCAAACTGTTCAGTTCGAGTTTCGGTAGCTTTTATTATTTAAACATATTTTCATTTAGAATATGTAGTTATGCATAAGCATTATAATCACGAATCATATATAACCTTTTAAAAAGTTTAATATAAACTAATGATTTTTTAAAAAGAACAAAAAAATGAGTCCAAACCACCATAAGTCCATAACTAAGCCACTAAACCTACTTAAACGTCATTATCATTCATGCCTATTATATCTAATATTAAAACCAAGATGGATCTACAGTACTCTTAAAAAGCTTTTCTTATCTTTTTTATTACTTTCTGAATTTTAAAACAAAGATAGATCTGCAGTACTCTTAAAAAGCTACTTTTTCTTAGTTTTTGAAATTATTCTTTTCATTTTTCAAAATTCTTTATTATTTTTATTTTTTTAATTAACAAACATAACATATTTAACTAACCAATAAACCTAACACTAAAAAGTAAAAACTAATAACTGTTGTATGAAAACACCATAGTCAGATAACATGGTTGTAATATTCATACCTCCATCGCGTATTTGAAATCCAAGTCCTCGATGAGAGTCTACAATCGTGATGTTATCAAAACGAAGCCCTTTGAAATCGAACCAACTTGCACTACCGAATTTGATAGCAGAGGATTTAGTTCTGATCCAAGAATCTGTAGCAGTGAGATTGTAGAGAGGACCGTCGTATGTTTTAGGGCAGATGGCATCATCTCCGGTGTTGATGTTGCATCTTGTGATTACAGTATTGTTTGAATCGTCTATGTCAATTCCGTCGTTGTTTGGAGTGTTGAAATCTCCATAGATTGACATATCATGAATGTAGGTGTTATCACATTGCACCAAATGCAAGCTGCAATTATAACATCATGAATTACAACTTATGAAATTTGTAGGCTTGATTCGAAATCAGTAACAGATTAGCAGTACCAATTCCAATTGTACAAGGTAATAATGTAATATATAGAAACACCAATCCCAATAGTGTAACCAATAGGTTTATAATAGACAGTCTATCATATCATACAGGCCATATGATGTCCAATCAATTTTGCACACCAAAGAATGCCACATCATATGGTTGGTATGAAGTCAAATCGACTATGTAAACCAGATTCTGCTACATCATATGCGCCTTATGATAGGGCAAATAATGGTCATACAGCCCGTATAATGTAAAATTGACTCTGCACGCCAGAGCCAGCCACATCATACGGGGCTGTTTGACATAGCAAACAATAGTCATAAGGGCTATATGATAAGGGCGAAAATGGTCATACTAGCCGTATGATGTCAAATTGACTCTAGACACCAGCCACATCATACGAGCCATATGATAGGGCGAAAAAAAGTCAGACAGATATCGTAGAGCGAAAAATGGTCATATGAGCCGTATGATGTCAAATTGAGTGCGCACGCTAGAACCTGCCGCATCACACGAGATGTATGATAGGGCGAGACTTAGTCATACGAGCCGCATGATTGAGTAAAAATGGTCGTACGACATGAATTATATGGTCATACGGGCTGAATGACTTTGTAGAAATTGGTTATACGAGTCATATAAAAGGCAAATCTAAGAACTCGTATGCGGTTTTTGACCTACAAGGAAATTCAAATTCCTGATGTTTGTCATACGACCCGTACGACAAATTTCCGCTATACAGCCCGTATGACAATATATACTTCTTTTCATACGGCCCATATGACCATTTTCAATGATAGATAGTATAGTGTTTTACTTAATGTTTGTTTAGCAGCATTAATGCCACAATCAATTTGCATATTTTCAAACTCATCCATCAAATTTCACTAATCAAATCTCAAATGTGTGTGTGCAGATATAGCAAATATTAACATTTAGAAAGAAGACTAACCACCAATAAGCCTGCTCAATCAACCGAATATCCCACACCCTAACATTCCTACACCTCACAAACCCAACCAACCTCGGGCGACACTCATCGCCCTCACACGCACCCGTCTGATTCCAACTCACCATCACATTCTTCCTCTCATCAAACCTCACCACAAACTCCAACCCGTGGCCATTAATCTCACCACCACCAGTTATCCCCACATCCTCCGCATCCTCCGCCACCACCACGTACCACCGATCTCTCTCCGCCGGATAATCCTCCAGCCTCGTCCCGCCGTACACCGTCGCCTCCTTCTGCACCTCCAACACCACGCCGGACTTCAACCACACCATCGCCGTCAAGTACTTCCCCGGAGGGAACACCACGCGCCCGCCGCCGGCGGACCAGCACGCGTCGATGGCGGTCTGGATTGGTACGGTGTCGTAGTGGATGCCGTCGCCGATGGCACCGAATTCGGTAACGGAGATGGTGATATTATTAGAGTTAGGGTTTGAGATGTAACTGAAGGAAGCTGGAGAAATGATGAAGTTGTTGGTGTGCATATGATGAGGATTAAAGTGGATAATAATATGAAGAAGGAATAGAGGTTAAGCGTGATCGGCATTTTTTCCGGCGCCGGTGTACGGTGGTTGCCGGCGGATTGTTTGTGAGTTGACGATTTTGAAAGATATTGATGATGACAACTGATAACAGAATCTTTTTAAATTATTTAAAAAGTGATGAGTCATTGGATAGAGAATCTACATATGTCTCCCTGGTTTATATCATTGCGAGATGTTTTAACCCATGAAAAAGATTTTGCGAACTTTGTGCCCCTATGTTTCTCCGGCGGGTTCTTCCGACTCCTACCGTCAGTTGACCGTCCGTTGACCGTTGGTATTTTAGTAATAATACCAACATATTAAGGGTATTTTAGTAATCTTCTTTTAATAAATTATAAATATAATAATAATAGTAATAATATAATACAATATAATAATAATAATAATAATAGATTTAATCAACCAACCATCATCATCATCAGCAGCTCATCTTCATCATCATCAACCTCAAACATACTTGATGTTCTTCATGATCATTAGTTTCATTACAAGTAATCGAATCTCTCAAATCCTCAAACCCATAAGTCATTCCGACCAAAACCCCTAACCTCCGGCAACACGTCTCCATGGATTCCGGCCATCTCGTTTTTACGGCCAACTCGTTTTTCCGGCCATCTCGTTTTTCCGGTCATTCGGGTGAAAATTTTACTAAAAAATAGTTCGTTTGGTTGTTTTCGGGTAAGTTTACTAAAAAACGGTTCATTTTGGTTGTTTTCGGGTGAAAAGTTTACTAAAAAACGGTTCGTTTTACTTGTTTTCGGGTTAAAATTTTACTAAAAAACGGTTCGTTTGTTTGTTTTCGGGTGAAAAGTTTACTAAAAAACGGTTCGTTTTGTTGTTTTCGGGTTAAAGGCTTATTAAAAAACGGTTCGTTTGGTTGTTTTCGAGTGAAAATTTTACTAAAAAACGGCTCGTTTTGGTTGTTTTCGGGTGAAAAGTTTACTAAAAAACGGTTCGTTTTGCTTGTTTTCGGGTTAAAAGTTTACTAAAACACGGCTCGTTTTGGTTGTTTTCGGGTTAAAAGTGTACTAAAAAACGGTTCGTTTGGTTGTTTTGGGGGTGACAAGTTTACTAAAAAACGGTTCGTTTGGTTGTTTTCGGGTTAAAAGTTTACTAAAAAACGGTTCGTTTGGTTGTTTTCGGGTGAAAAGTTTACTACAAAAGGGTTCGTTTTGGTTGTTTTCGGGTGAAAAGTGTACTAAAAAACGGTTTGTTTGGTTGTTTTCGGGCGAAAAGTTTACTAAAAAACAGCCCGTTTCGTTGTTTTCGGGCGAAAAATTTACTAAAAAAAGGCGTGTTTCGTTGTTTTCGGGCGAAAAGTATACTAAAAAACGGCCCGTTTGGTTGTTTTCGGGCGAAAAGTTTACTAAAAAACGGCCCGTTTCGTTGTTTTCGGGCGAAAGGTTTACTAAAAAACGGTCCGTTTCGTTGTTTTCGGGCGAAACGTTTACTAAAAACGGCGCGTTTGTTTGTTTTCGGGCGAGAAGTTTTCTAAAAAACGGCGCGTTTGGTAGTTTTCGGGTGAAAAGTTTACTAAAAAACGGGTCGTTTGGTAGTTTTCGGGTGAAAAGTTTACTAAAAAACGGGTCGTTTGGTTGTTTTCGAGTGAAAAGTTTACTAAAAAAATGACTCGTTTGGTTATTTTCGGGCGAAGAGTTTAGTAAAAAACGGTTCGTTTCGGGTGAAAAATTTAAAAATATGATGATTTTGATGATATAGATATGATGATATATATGATGATTATGAGGATAAAGGTATGGATAATTGGATATATGAAGAAGATGATGATGAGGATGAGAAACTCTTTAATGAAAATAAAGAATATATATTTCATATATATAACTATAAACAAACACTTGTTTAGTTCAAACGGTAAGTTTTGCTTGTTGTTAACCCAAAGGTCGGGGGTTCGAACCCCGGCCGCTACACCATTTGAAAGAAATTTTTGATTTAGTTATAAGCTCAGGGGTAAAATGGTTATTTTAACATTTTTTTGGTCAGTCAACTGACGGCAGGGGCACAGACTGGGCCGCCGGAGAAACATAGTGGCCCAAAGTTCGCAAAATCTTTTTCAGGGTTAACCCATCGTGCGACGACATAAACCAGGGAGACAAAATGCAGATTTCTCCATTAGTTATAATAATAATAATATAGTGACTAAAATAGCCCTTTTAGATAACATTCCCCGACTAAACACTCAAAACTAAAAATATCAAAAATTGTCTATTTTTAAACCGTCATATCTAACAGATTGGAACTGACATTCGACGAATCTAACTGACACTTTTTTGATTTCAAACCAACCATATTTAGATACGTGTAAACTTAAACATTTGGCAATTGATCTATTTCGTCAGGCTTCATATCTATGTTGTCGGTCCCGACGGAATAATATCTCATACGAAAATGGAGCCTAGCATAATAGATATGAACCTCGAACTGAATAGATCTGGCCGATGATTTAGGTGTATACGTGTTTAGATGTGGTTGGTTTAAAAACAGAAGTGTGTCAGATAGATCTATCGGATGTCAGTTCTAATTTGTTGTATCTAACAATTTAAAAAATGATCATTTGAGTATTTTTGGTTTAAAGGGGTTAGTCAATGAATGTTATTAGTAAAATAGTCTTTTTATTTTTTTATATTTTTTTTGTCATTGTCCCTAATAATAATAATAAAATAATTTGTTAGCAACAAGTTTGCAAAGTGTAAACATATAAAATTGCTCTAAACAAACTATAATAATATTCTTGTTAAAAGAGTATATTTCAAGCAAGTAATTCATGTTGTTTTCAATCTCATTCTCAAAGTTCTATTGATGGTAACGTGGTGTAGAAGTCATCCAATGGTTTCTTTTTATAGGAAATCGAGGGCTTGAGTCTCGCTATAAAAATTTGATTCGGATTGAATCAGAAGGTTTTTCTTCTTGTGAAGGTCTTTCTACGTGAATGAGTGGACCAAGTCACCACGTTATGTTCTTCAAACGAAAAGGCAATCAATTTATCAGGGTAAACCCGGGTGTCGACACTTTGTTGTTTAAAAAGATAAGTTAACAGACATGGTAAGTTAAAATACTATAATTTGTTTACCTATTAAAAATTTCACATATGTTTTATTGTAGGCCTATTGTCGTTATCTTTTGAAAATTACTCATGATAAGTGGTATATTAATCTTCTCACCCGATCACTATGGATTTGGTTTTGTTTTCCGTATTGATTGGGACTTAGATTTATGTTTATTTTCGAAAATGTTTGAAAAGTTAATCAAAACAAATTAAAGAAGTCTACACCCGTAAAGAAGTTCAATGATAAAATGCAACCAGTCAAAATTATATATTTGTAGGTAAATAGGTGAAGAAACACTAACCGGACCCCGGGCAGATTACGGATAATCTGGGGGTTAGATATATGTTTCCCACGAGGGGTTGGACCCGGTAAAGATGGTTATTCTGATAACCTGCAAAACAGACACCGTGAGCTTGTCACTGAGAAGGGGGGGGGGGGTTCCTCCTTGTGACCACCCTCCGGCGTGAGAATCAGACTAGATTGCTCTTTAAATATAAATGTATATTAAGAGATTGCTAGAGCAGATATCAGGTATAATATGTAATACGAGATAGTATATGATGATAATATGATAAGATGAGATGATCATACCATTTGGGGTATTTATAGCCGAAGGTAGGTTTCCAAGGAGGTGTGGCCGGCTGAATAGTATTCATGTTCTACCAACTGTGGGCCTACGCACGTGCCCTGCTGGTAGTTGGTGGGTAGGCAGCGGCTGATAGTGACCAGGCCTGCTGTGTACTATTCCTTTTCCACCAACTGCCGGCTATGCACGTGGTATGACAGGAGTTGGTGAGTAGGCAGCGGCTAATAGTGACATACAGTACAAGAGCATGCTGCTCGCCATACTGTTGTCAATAAGCTGTCGTATCTTTAGTCAGATCTTTTGCCCATACCTCGTCAGGTACAGTACAAAAGATCTTCCCGTATCGTACGGACTGGCTTTTGGGCGGGAGTATTCCCCCTCCCGCCTTTGTGCGGGATTGTTCCCGGCTTTGCTCATTCCTTCAGGTGACACTGAGTGATTGAGAGCTAAGTGCCTTGTGCGTGTAGCCTTGCTGCGCGGGTGGCCTTCCTTGATGGCTTGTATCCGCAGCTACGGGAACAGGCAGAGTCCTTCACCATTGGGAGGCATTTCCTGCGGGAACAGCTTGCGTACTGCGCGTAAGGACGTCACGTCTCTGAGCATGGTGGGTCCTGCGGATCCAGTTGGTTTCTGCGCAGACGTCCCTCTTCAAGGTGAGTCTTGCGGGTCCAACTGGGCTCTGCTGGGACCTACCTCTTCAAGTCCCCCCAGTCCAATGTTCTTCTCATGACTGTTTAATAAAGTGAGGTGAACTTTTGGACTTAAGCAAAGGGTTTTGAAAAGGGTTTAGTTTTAAGGTTTTCCATGGGGATTCTTCCCGCGGAAGTCCTTGTCACTTGCAGAAATTCCCGACTTTCCTGCTTGATCTTTGGGTATGATGCGGGTAGGTCTGTAACCTCCTCGCAAGTCAGGAGCGTTGAGTCCCACTTGTGTGGATTCTCCATGAGGTTTTGGTAGTTTTGAACATAGTGATCAATTATGTTAAAACCACCAATTCCATCCTGGAGCTTCAAACAATGTAGTTCTCGACGTTCCCGCTATGCGGGGATGTTATTTCCGTTTCCGCAAGCATTGCCCAGAAGATCCTTCTTGGTTTCAATTCCCTGCGGAGCGCTAGGTATGTGAAGGGTTTTGCCTTAACACTGTACCCGCGCTCGTCTTACGGTTACTTTACTTCCATGGTATTTCTGGCGTCAATTCCCTGCGGGTGCTAGGTATGTGAAGGGTTTTGCCTTAACACTGTACCAGCACCCGTCTTATAGTTACTTGGTTGCCGAGGTATTCTTGGCTTCAATTCCCTGCAGGTGCTAAGTATGTGAAGGGTTTTGCCTTAACACTGTACCCGCACCCGTCTTATGGTTACTTGGTTGCCAAGGTATTCCTGGCGTCAATTCCCTGCGGGTGCTAGGTATGTGAAGGGTTTTGCCTTAACACTGTACCCGCACCCGTCTTATGGTTACTTGGTTGCCAAGGTAAGGGGTATTTTCCCGCTTACTTTTGAATCTTTTTGAATTTTTGAAATTCGAAGAGTTGGTGAAAGGATAAGAACAGTCCAAACCTCTGAAACGTCGTGCGACGGTTTCTTCTGACTGTGTCAGGACGTGCAGGAAGTTATGGTGACGTGACAGTACATGGTCATTCCAGACGCCTTTTCAGGCGCGTGGGCGCGATTTTTCGGGCGCGTGGCCGCGAAATTAATGGTACGCGTCCTTTCAACAGCTGTTGCCAGCTTGCTTTTTGCCACGTGTCATAGTTTCATTGCACCTTCGATTTCTCTCTCCTCCGCATTAATTTCATCGCATTAATTGCGATTAGTATATAAAGGGGGAGAGGGTTCTTTGTAATCCACACTTTCACTTTTCTCTTCATCTTCAAAACGATTTCCGGCGAATACTCACCTTTCAGTCGAGCATTCTCTTGAAATCGTTTTCTTCTTTCATCTGCAAGATGTCTTCTCGTGATCTCGAATCTACAGCCCAGGAGGCTGGGGTGTTCGCCGATGACAAGAGTACTGCTGGCGAGTGCCAGTGTGCTCTGCCTGTCGATCTGTATCAGTACATCGTCAGGAAGTTCATGCTCGAGTCTCTCGAGCCTGAGTTTCCTGAACCCCATCAGACGGTGTATGATGCCCCCAGAGGTAAGATCGGGGTTTATGCTGCATTCTTTGTCTTTGGGAATCTTAGGTTCCCTTTGACAAAGTTTGTGTACCGTGTCCTGGAGAGGCACGGTGTGCACCTGACCGAGGTGCACCCGATGGAGATCGCGAAGATTCGCCACTTCGAGTGGGTGTGCCGGATTCTGGACATTGAGCCCTATGTCGACCGCCTGATGACCTTCTACTCTTGGAGGTGCATCCAGGGGTGGTATACGCTGATAACCCGGATCAAGGGTTTGAAGATTAGCGCAACCGAGCGCAGTCTTCGCTCCTGGAAGCGGGAGTTCTTCTACATCTCCGCTCGCGCCATCCCCCTTGCCATGAAATTCAAGAATGGGCAAGCACTCCCCAGCCTTCACGCCTCCAACTACCAGGAGGCGGAATGGTTCTCGAAGATATCCCGAGTCCAATCTCCGGTTTACCGGTTTGCGGAGTCCGGGATGGTGATGCTCGGGATGAGCCGGGTGTGGAAGGATGCGGATGCGCATAAGATCCCAATCGTCCTTGAATACGGTTCGAACTCTGTTCCTTACGGTATGCTCTGTTTCTTTTTGTTGATTTAGAATCTCTTCTAACTTCTTTCCTGTTTATTTCAGAGGGGAACGACTTGCAGTCGCTCCTGTATCCGCGGGAGGCTGACGGTCCCGCTCGGATGGGTACTCGCGCTCTAGATGAGAACGAGTTGCCCATCCTTGAACAGACGGCGGATCGGTTCGTGGAGGTCTACCCGCTAGGCCACGAGATCCTTAGCGCCAGGCGGCCAGGTAAGGCGCTTTTCAATCCTCGACCCCTCAATGTTGAAACCTCTGCTGGAATTCCTCTAATTTATGTTCTGATGAGGAATCCGCAGATGGTCCTCCGTTGGTGCGGAAGAAGAAGGCTGCCGGCGGGAAGGGGAAGGAGAAGGTGGCCTCCACTGCCGATCCGGTGCCTCGGTCTGACTCAGAGGCCGAGAGCGAGGAGGTGGCGGGGAACCCCGGTGGTGATAAGACCACCGCTCCGGAGGCTACGACAACTGTCACCTCCGGAGAGCCCAGGATGACAATGGTGAGCGGCGTGAAGAGGCCGACTCCATCGGGTTCATCCCCGCCTGTCCGCACTTTTAGGCTCAAGAAAACCCGTAAGTACAAACTTTATTTTTAACTTCGTAGCTTTCCATCATTAATACTTTTCTTTGTGCAGGCGTGGAGACGCATTCCAGGGTGGAGCGCAGAGGAGTACCCCTCCGCCCATGACGGTAGGCTTGGTCAGCCTACCTGAGGCGACGACCCAGGCGGCTGCGCCTGCTCCTGCTTCCGCTGGTTCAGTTGCTCACAACGTTGAGCCGACTGTTCCAGCTGTGATGACATCACCGCCGGCTGTGAGTGCCATTTTTAACGCATCTTTCACTGAGCCGGCGGTTACTTTTGCTGCAGATTCCGCAGCGGCGACCGCGGCGGCTTTTACCATGCCTCCTCCGTCATCGGCAACGACGGCCGATCCTTCAGGTATGCATGGGGCTTATCGCCAACCTCTGCCTCCTTCCCATCTGCCTGACCTCTTGGATGGATTTCCCTTGGGTTCAGGTGATGGGTTCGGCGGCTATCGGCCTGTTGTTGACCCTACAGGTGCGTAGGGTTCTTTTGGCCCTTTTCATATTTTTATCATCTTTTCCTAACTGCTTTATGTTTTTTGCAGTGTCGGATTCCAATGAAGTGTATGTTCCACGAGATGGAACATCCGCCGAGGAACAACCCTTAGCACACCTGTGGAGTGCGTGGAGTGGGCTCGTCACGCAGCTCCCAGTGGTGCGTTGGGGGAAGCCATGGCTAGCTACCAGGAGGGTAGGCTAACCGATGAGCTTCGGGTTCTCCTGGCCCGGATGCAGCCGCGCGTCGAGCTGCTTTGTCGTGAAAACGACAAGTTAAAAGCAGCTCGCCTTCAAGAAGTAGCTCGGGCGCGGGCTGTCCGGGAGGAGAACGTAAAGCTTACCGCAGTGGCTGCGGAAAAGGAGAAGGCCTTCAAGGCCCTCGAGGTTGAAGTTCAGGCCCGGCTCGAGGCCCGTTCCAAGGCTGCCCAAGCTGTTAACGAACATCTTCGGCTGGCTAAGGAAACTGCAAGGAACGCAACCGAGAGGGCCACCAAGGCTGAAGCTGTTGCTGAGCCTCTACGCGTGGAGAATGAGGAGCTTAAAGCCAAATTAGAGGCTCTCCAGCAGGCTCATGATGCCTTGGCGATGGAAGACGCCAAAAAGCTCCAAGAGATCTTGGACCAGAGGGGGGTGCTTGACCACACTGAGCGGAAGCTAAAGGGCGTCGAAGAGGCTGCGGCTAAAGAAGTGTTGCTTGCCAACCTCAACAAGAGTGAAGGCGAACGCGCCCGTAACGAAGCTCAAGCTGCCCTCCAGGAGGCTCTGGTTGCCAAGGAATGGCTTCTTCGAGAAGCGTTGTCTCAGGTATGTTTAGCTTCATGTCTTCACGCTTTTCTTTGTAAATAGAAAAGGTTCTGATACTTGTATATTTTCTTTTTTGTAGGTTGTGCATCGAGTCTTCACGGAGACGTCTTATGACGATGCTATGAGCGCAGCCCTCAACGCTTCTCATGAGGATGGGGAAAAGGCCGGTTTCCTGCTTGGTCTAGGGTTCGTTGAGAAAGGCATCCCGCCTTCCAACTTCCCTTTATTTGATGTAGATACTGAAGCTGTATACGACCAAGCAGTGAATCAGTATGCCGCCTTCCCGCATCCGGTGGTGGAGAAGGTAAACGAAGTTGCTGCTGCTGATGATGGGCTAGCTATCCTTAAAGCTTTCCTTGAACTGCCACGCTCTACTGATGGTGCTGGTCCAAGTGGAAGTGGCCCTGAAGCTTGATCCTGAAGATCCCTTCCCACTGCTAGGATAGATTTAGCTTGTATAGATTTATATTCTTGTAGGCGGGTAGTTACCCGGCCATTCTTGTAATGAATATTATGAAATATAAATCTTTGTGCGGGTAAGACCGCTACTTTCACTGGATTCCTTGCTTTATAAACGTTATATGACTTGCATACTTTAGTTTAAATTAGCAATTTTCCAAGTGTGTAGAATAAGTTAACCTTTGAACGTGGTAGATAATAGGTTGAAGTTTTGCTTCCTCTTTCGTGATTGTGCGGGTAGGACCGTCACTTGCACTTAGTAGGATGGCTAAACTTTACCTATATCTGACCTGCGTGGAGGTTTTCCTCATCTTTTTTGAAATTTCTAAGTGTTTAGGATAAGTTAACCTTTGAACGTGGTAGATAATAGGTTGAAGTTTTGCTTCCTCTTTCGTGATTGTGCGGGTAGGACCGTCACTTGCACTTAGTAGGATGGCTAAACTTTACCTATATCTGACATGCGTGTAGGTTTTCTCATCATTTTGTTAGAAATTCTCTGTTTTGAATAAGTTAGCCGTTCGACGCGCGGTTGTCAATAGGTTCGGTTTCCTCTCATGATTTGTGCGGTTAGGACCGGCACTTTCATTTAGTTGACCAAAGTTTACCTATGACTGACCTGCGTGAAGGTTTGCCGTTTTTTTGGTTTATGCGGGTTTTGCCGCCTTCCCCACGCAACGACTTTCCACGTAATTAGGCGGTGAAAACCGGCATATCCGTGCTGAATAAATTAACCGTTCGACGCGCGGTTGTTAATAGGTTAGTGTTCAGTTTCCTATATCATGATTCATGCGGATAGACCGGCACTTTCATTTAGTGGGATGACTGAACTTTACCCTTCAACTGACCTGCGTGAAGGTTTGCCGTTTTTTGGGTTTATGCGGGTTTTGCCGCCTTCCCCACGCAACGACTTTCCACGTAATTATGCGGGAAAACCGGCATATCCGTGTTGAATAAATTAACCGTTCGACGCACGGTTGTTAATAGGTTAGTGTTCAGTTTCCTCTATCATGATTCATGCGGATAGACCGGCACTTTCATTTAGTGGGATGACTGAACTTTACCCTTCAACTGACCTGCGTGAAGGTTTGCCGTTTTTTGGGTTTATGCGGGTTTTGCCGCCTTCCCCACGTAACGACTTTCACACTTATGTATGCGGTGAAAACCGGCATCAGTGTTGATAGTTCATAAAGTATAAATGTAAAATCATCAGCGTCGATGTTCTAAGGAGAATCATTTCCATTAGAAGTGGCTCTGGGCCTTTTCTTTACAAATTTGGAATTGATCTACATGCAAACTGTGTAATTGAGCTCCCTTCCATGTTGTTGGGATGGGAGTGCCATCGAGCCGATATGCACCTGGTTCGGGATCTCGTTCTTTACGCAGCATGTAGTCTCCACATTGAAGCTGCAATTTTATTCGTTTTCCCCAGCTGGGGTTCTACACGCATCAGCCTGCTCAGCGTTCATTGCGCCACGAGGTGCGCGAGCGTCCCATCTCTGACAAATGCTTCGACCATGTCCTTTACGTCTGTGCATTCTTCAGTGTTGTGGCCTTTTGTCCTGTGAAAGTCACAGTATTTGCTCCGATCAGCATTGGGACGATGTCGGATTATTGGAGCCTTTGGCCATGGGAGCTCCTCAGTGGCGAATATCTCGGTGACGCTTTTGGTGAGTGGCGTCCATCTGGAGTTCTGGTTCGACCGTACGTTATCCCTTCCGCCTAACCGTTGTTGCAAGCCGGATGAGGTGTCAAAGTTTACCCTTGACTGCCAAATGCCTAGCTTCCGCTTTTTGTTTAGTCGGGCGGTAAGGACGTTGTCTTCTCTTGTTTTCTGGGTGTAGAGGTTTGTGCTATGTGGGAGATCTCTACCCAGTTGCTTCTCCGTTTCCGCAAAGCGTTTAGCTGCTGTCATGATGGCATCCCATGTTGATGGCATGCCATCTTTACCCGTTAAGGTGCGGATGAGCTCTGGGTCGTTCGCACCCTGAATAAAAGCAGCGCGAACAAGATCTTCGCTAATGTTACCCAGACTTAGCTTCTTTGAGTTGAAGCGAGTGATGAAGTCTGGCAAAGATTCATCTTCCTCTCGAATGCATTTGAGGATTGTCCATTGCTCTTCGGTATACTTTCGTTGTTGGCTGAAGTGTTGGCTAAACTTCTGTTGGAAGTCTGCCCAGTCGTAGATGTGGTTGACCGGTAGACGATCGAACCACGCTCTAGCTGGCCCAACAAGCGTCATTTGGAACATGTAACACCACGTAGGTTCCGTCCAATTGCTGACGGTTGCCCCCGCTATGAATTTGTTCAAATGATCGTCTGGGTCAGATATACCATCATATGTGCCTATGTTGGACATTTGTTTGGCACTTTTTGGGGCAATTGCTTCCGCAATGTCCCTTGCAAATTTGGACGTTCCCGCATTTGCAACAGTTGGTCTAAATGTTTTGGAAAAGTCACGTGGGCTTCCACCTGGGTTTTTTGGTTTGAAGGCTTCCCCAAAACGCCTTCTCGGTTGGGAGTCCGTTTCTTTACGCTTCCCTTTCGCCTTATGACGAGGGTTTGCGTCTCTATCGGATTCCTCCGAATCATCGTCCAAATATTCTTCGAATTCGTCAGCCTGTTGGACGGAACGCAAGCGTTCGTCCAACTCAGCTTGGAATTCCTTCTGACGTGCCTCCGCCCATGCCTTAACTTCATCGAGTGTTTGGCGGGGGAGCCTTGTTCGTTTTTCTAACTGGGGATCGGTGAGTCCCAGTGAGCGATTATTTACTGCACTTGCCCCAGCTTGGGTAACTGGGGTAGTGTTCGTAAAATTTACTTCACTTGCCCCGGCTTGGGTAACCGGGGTAGTGTTTGTAAAAACTGTGTAGCCGGTATTCCTCCCAGTAGCTGGGGTTGTGGTTACCGGAATTTCTTTAACCATCTTTCCAGAAGTTTGAAAAAACTGAAAAGAAATGAAGTTCTAGCTTTTATGCACGGATGGCGCCAATGAAGAAACACTAACCGGACCCCGGGCAGATTACGGATAATCTGGGGGTTAGATATATGTTTCCCACGAGGGGTTGGACCCGGTAAAGATGGTTCTTCTGATAACCTGCAAAACAGACACCGTGAGCTTGTCACTGAGAAGGGGGGGGTTCCTCCTTGTGACCACCCTCCGGCGTGAGAATCAGACTAGATTACTCTTTAAATATAAATGTATATTAAGAGATTGCTAGAGCAGATATCAGGTATAATATGTAATACGAGATAGTATATGATGATAATATGATAAGATGAGATGATCATACCATTTGGGGTATTTATAGCCGAAGGTAGGTTTCCAAGGAGGTGTGGCCGGCTGAATAGTATTCCTGTTCTACCAACTGTGGCCTACGCACGTGCCCTGCTGGTAGTTGGTGGGTAGGCAGCGGCTGATAGTGACCAGGCCTGCTGTGTACTATTCCTTTTCCACCAACTGCCGGCTATGCACGTGGTATGACAGGAGTTGGTGAGTAGGCAGCGGCTAATAGTGACATACAGTACAAGAGCATGCTGCTCGCCATACTGTTGTCAATAAGCTGTCGTATCTTTAGTCAGATCTTTTGCCCATACCTCGTCAGGTACAGTACAAAAGATCTTCCCGTATCGTACGGACTGGCTTTTGGGCGGGAGTATTCCCCCTCCCGCCTTTGTGCGGGATTGTTCCCGGCTTTGCTCATTCCTTCAGGTGACACTGAGTGATTGAGAGCTAAGTGCCTTGTGCGTGTAGCCTTGCTGCGCGGGTGGCCTTCCCTGATGGCTTGTATCCGCAGCTGCGGGAACAGGCAGAGTCCTTCACCATTGGGAGGCATTTCCTGCGGGAACAGCTTGCGTACTGCGCGTAAGGACGTCACGTCTCTGAGCATGGTGGGTCCTGCGGATCCAGTTGGTTTCTGCGCAGACGTCCCTCTTCAAGGTGAGTCTTGCGGGTCCAACTGGGCTCTGCTGGGACCTACCTCTTCAATAGGTTTAAGTAGTTGGTTGGGTACCCCATTGTTAATATCATACCCATTTCAAACCTGTAATTTTTTTGAAGTTTCGAGTTATTATGACGTCGGGTTCATGCACAAAAGGTTCCTAACAAGTATACAAACATATATACATACCCTAACAAAAATTTATCAACAACAAGATTGTGTAAATTTATAAATGTTAGTTACAATAAATTTCCTTTTAAAAAGAACAATCAATTAATATATCAACTAGATATATTCCATTTTTAAGAATCTGTTTCTTTACTAAACTTACAAAGTGGATGAAGCTTCTACGCTATAAAACCTTTCTAACTATCGGTATAAACTATAAAGGGTACACCTGAAATTTGTTTGTGTATTTTATGAAGCTTTTGCCAAATAAAAACATTGCCTGAAATATGTATATGCCAAAAAAACAGCATATTTGTGACATCCTCTTAATTTGGTACTTTAGAGTAAGTTACAAGGTTTGTGTCCGAATTATAAGTGAAGCTGTAGTTTTTGCACATAACTTTGTTCGGCATTGTTGCTTTAAATATTTGAATTTTAATCTTTGGACTTTCAATTAAACTAACTTTATCTTATGTCGTTATTACCTTTTAATTATTTCGTAAACTCTGGTTATTTTATTGTTGTGAAGGTGTTTGAAAACATTAGTTAAATGTTCTTATAATCCAATGAGAGTGACATTTTGTTTTGACAAATAATTTATAAGCTGCTGAACTTTCAAAGTGACCTTATCTTATGTCGTCATTAACGTTTAATTATTTCTCAAATCTGATTATTTTATTATTGTCGTGAAACAAGTATTTGAAAACATTAGTCAATGTTCTTGTAATCCAATAAGATTGGGACATTCAGTTCTGACACGTAAATTATGTTGTGTATATTAAAGTCAATAACCCAAAATCAAACAATTAAACAAATCTAGAACTTGTATGTAAGTATGCAACTATTTGTAGGTTACATACAATGATTTATCATATTAAACAGAGAATTATATCTTGGAATTTTCGGCTTCAAAGAATCTATGACTGTATATAGAATTGATGGATCTTGTAACCGTCTTTATATGTGTGTGTATATCCCTTATTAACAGAACATTCGATTGAGTGAATTTTTAGAGATTATTACATCAGTTTTTTAACCAAAACCAGTTCTCATATGAGCCGAAATCAATAATAAGAAGCCCACTTTATATTGTACTTAAGCCCAAGAACAATAACCCCTTAAATAAGTTCAATTATAAGACCCAAACAATATAACTATATAAGTGTTAAGTTGTTAATCGTTAAACAAGCTCTCACTCCCACATCACCTAACTTGATTAATCGTCACGTTATTACCTCGATCGACAAATCAATTCAATTTACTAAAATACATGTCGATTACACTATAATTACCAAACAAATAATTAACTACTGGACCAGTAGCTTTGTATTAATTTATCGTGACTATCTTAAAATTCACAATATAATTCGATACAAGATTTATTTGTTAGATAAATTATATTATTATTATTATTTAGCAACGGTTTTACATTTTAGTTTTTAAACCAATACAACGATCTTTATAACAATGATTATTTAACTACAAATTACTAAGCCTACAAAACTGAGAAAATGATAATTTGTTGCTACATATATTTTAGTGTGACAGAAAGCAAGAGTATATTAATAATGAACATCTTTTAAAATTTACTAATGTGTGACACGTTGTCTCAAGAACTCTGTGACTCATATGGAGATCATACGATAACCAGTTTTACCTCAAGCAAGTTGTTGCTTTGTCGGGGCTCACTATTGATCTAAGGCGGTAACTGTTGGTAGTGACATTCACGCTATTGTTGTCTTACATCTACCAGTATGTCGAGTCTTGCCTAACTTTTGTTAGGTTGTGGTGGCAAGTGTTGGTGGTTCTTGTGTTATTAAGTCATTTTGTTAATTGGGATTTTTCAAACCAAAGTTAAACTATGCAATACATCAATACCAGATTGTAGATGTGAAGTATGCATTGTTCAAAACTGTAATAATTTTAAAAGCCAATGAACCTAAGGGTTCTAACGGGTTTTGCCTCAAATTGTGGGGGGCAACACCCAGGCGGGGTCCAAGTCGTCTCCAAGAAGCAAAGCCCTTGGAGTAGGTCTTATAACTAGAAAATTTTAATGACACCTTGCTAAAATATCATCGAAAATTATGTTTGGGATTACATAAAGCTGAATGATTATGACAAGCAGTGGGGATTAATTATTAGTAATAAGTCTGGTGAGGAGCAACTTGACCCTATCAAGTACGACCGGTGTTACCAGTGAGGAGCAACTTGACCCTATCAAGTACGACCAGTGTTACCTAGGCATTACTATTAACTGAGCATTCATGGAAACTAAGATCACTAATAGCAACTTCCTAGTTTCGCTTCATTACTTAGCGACTTGCATGAAAGTAAAAACCCGATAGTTTAGAGGTAGAGTCAAGAGCAATCTATATTTCTAACCACAACTCTACTCCGACTTAAAATTATTTTCCCACTAATATAATAATATGTGTGATGGTTCAAATTCTATACAAGGATGGTCTCTAGTATAATTCGATACGTTACTTTCGTCACACCATGGTATCCATTGACCATTCTTGTACTCTTTACAATATATCCGTTCTTGTACTTATCTTACATGTAGATATATATATATTTTAATATTGCATCTCACATAGCCCATTTCGTCACCTCCGTGATAACTAACAACATGTATTTTAATTTTTAAAATTTATGCACACATTAAATGCAATAAATAATTCACAGTCACAAGGTCCACAATACCTAAAAGCCTAAATAGTACTCTTATAACAACTTTTTTTTGGAGTTACTTTATCTCTTGTAGATGGTACTTACATAATTTAAAATTATGTTACATGCATAAGTTGAAAAGAGAAGACAGATGAATTATTATTATTATTATAGTCAATCTTAGTCATCATTTTAACTAGTGAAGTATCGTAATATAGACAATAAATCAGGTGTAAGAAAACCAGGTTATTCGTAAACTATTCACGATATGACCAGACTTAACAAGATCAGTCGTAACTCGAAGCTTATACAATAAACGTAATCTTAGTTCTTATGTAACCAGTAGAAATTCCAGCCTAAACAAACATACTAGTTCTATAATGTTATAACGTAATAATTAACTCCTATATATTCTTATGTACAATCATATAAAATGAAACATCAAATATCAAATATGCTTATATATTCAGCTATAATCACAAAAACATAATTAAAATAAACTAATTGAATGGTAAATGAAGCGACCCAAGTCTTGAGCTTTTAAAACCTGCATTTACAGGCTCAAAACACGTTAAACTCGAACTCTTTTAGCTAAATGGGATGAGTGGAAAGCGAGCCAGCTAGGGGTGTAACGAGCCGATCCGATCCTTACTTTGACTAGGCTCGAGTTCGGATCAACTCGAGCAATTTTTCTACGCCTCATGAGTCGTTTTTTCAAGCTCGAGCTCGAACCAAGCTCAACTCGTTTATTTTAATTAATTAATTAATTAAAAATGAACCTATTATAGGCTCTAGCTCGTATGCAATACCTTAAACGAGCTAGTGCCCGCCTCAACAATGTGAAGTTAATATATAGAATTCCAAAATAGTTCAAATTCAAAAATACACTACGTTTGTTATAGCTCAACAAACATAAAGCCTTAAAATGAATGCTCGGGCTTGATAACAAAACAAACTTTATTTGAGGTGTAGGCCCAGCCCGGTCGATCTTAAATAGCTCACAAGCAACTCAACTCGTTTGCACCCAGAGCCAACGTGTCCCACTGGTTTACTCTTGAATGATGTGATTGTGACCAATAATTTCTACTCAAAAAGTTGTATTGGTTCATAAAATAACAACTTGTACAGAAGAGACCAGAAATTAATAATAGTATCATGTAGGGAACAATACTGTGGCTGCTCCTCAGAAATGATTGCTAGAGTCCAACTATATATATATATAAAATAACTGATACTAAATTACTAATTTTGACCACTCAAACTTGATTTCTAAAAACCTAATATCAATGATTTGATTCTAATAGCATAAACTACTATTTTCTATCAAGTACTATCTTCCAATATATATACAAAATACTGACTATTGTTATAAATGTGTAAGAAAAGAAACATCCATGTGAATGGATGAACATTTTCAACACAAATTTAATGCATATGTTTCCTAAATAGTAAAAGTAGTTGTATATATATGAACCTTATGTAATAAAGGAAGCAGCAACAATCGAAAGTTACTGAATATATATATCTCTCATGTTTTTGTTTTTTGTCATCTTCAAATTGTTTAATACATTGATAGTCTTGTTATAATTTTAGTGGTAATATTATAACACGTTATCAGCACGAGCCGCTTATATCCTAACCAAGAAAGGTAATAGACACAAAGGTACCTACATAAGCATCATAAACACTTCTTTAATTATGTACATTAGATATATATCTATGCATATACATATACTAACTAATATACTGAGTAATAGCAATAATGTGTATAAACATTGTTATTAAAATTTGATAACTATTCTAACTTTTATTTATATATGCACACTAATATCTCATTTAGAAGTTAGATTTATTTACACTAACAATTCTATTCTTATTATTGTGCATACTAATTATATATTTTATAAAATAAACTGTATTTAATATCTTATTTATTATCTTACTTTAAATAATTAATATTATATATTATATATATACACACACACAAACGGTAATGTTACCGTTATAAACGGTAATATAACCGTTATAAAAGGGTTATAAATTTTCACTATAAATAACCAATCATTAACCCCATTTCATTTACAACAAACATTCTTCTTATTAAATTTATCTAAGATAAAATTCTCAAAATGATTCACCCGGTTTTGATGTTGGTCACTATAATGCTTATACTACTTCTCATTCTAATTTTTAATCTCCCATCTGAAGATTTCGGCATTTTCTTTTTCTTTTATATGTTTATAGCTCTACCAATGTATTGTATCTCATTGTTGATTGATATATATGGATTCTAATATTTATCTTATTATTTGCTCTATTATGTTTAGCAACAAAATGTCAAATATAGCAAAACTCGAATTCCCTGCACTCAACATTTCTGGAGAAAATTATATGTCTTGGACAGCAAATGTCAAAAGACATTTAAAATCTATGGATGTGTTAGACGCAATCCAAGAATACAATGATTGCTCTGACCAGGATAAAGCAAGAGCTGATGTTTTCATCCATAAACATATTGATGAATTACTACAGCATGAGTATTGTAATTATGATAACCCATATATGATATGGGAAGATTTGAAAAGCGGATTCGGTCATCTAAAGGAAGTTTTACTTCCTACTTCTAGAGATGAATGGAACAGTCTTAGGTTCCAAGATTTTAAGAGGGTAAATGATTACACCTCTGCTTTATACCGAATTTGTTCAAAGCTAGAATTTTGTGGGTATCCCGTAACAGAGGAAGAAAAGTTAGAGAAAACTTTCTCCGCGTTTCATGCATCAAATATAAACTTGCAAACACATTATCGTTTGCAGAATTTTAAGAGATACTCTGATCTAAATGCATTACTCCTTGTAGCAGAGAAAAATAATGAATTATTGATGAAAAATCATCAATCTCGTCCCACGGGTTCATTAGCCATACCAGAAGCACATGTTGCTCACAAAAGTTCTCATAAAAATTCTGATCATAAATGGGAACAAAGTCGAGGACGAGGCCGAGGACGTGGACGTGGTCATTTTGACAAAAGGCATTTTAATGATCGTAAGCATCCATTCAAATGGAACAATAACTCTTACGGTCGTGGTCGTGGCCGTGGTCGTGGTCATAACCAGAGAGCCAATAATTATCATGTCCCACACAATACCAATTCCAACCACCAAAATAAATGGAATGAAGCTGGTAGGTCCGAAAACAATGGCACTTCATGTTTTAGATGTGGAAGTACACTGGGCAAAGGTTTGTCGCACAGCTCCACATCTGTGTGAACTGTACCAAGCCTCTCTAATAGGAAAAGAGAAAGAAGTGAACCATGTTGATAACTTTAATAATATCAATGCTGAGCTGAGCGTTGAAGACTTTGGGGTAGAACTTTGAAACAAAGTTGCTTGACTACTATAATTAGATGCAGTTATTAAGTGTGTTCTCATTATCTTTAATTATGTAGTTCCTCTTTCATGTACTACTTGTGTTTCAATTAAATAAAGTTCTTATTAAAATATTATATGTCTTCGTTATACACTTATTTTTTCTTTCTTAATATTTTTCAAGATTTAAAATGAAAATCACCGGAGCACAAGATCAAACAAATGAAGAAGATATATGTATAGCGAATAGTGGAGCCACGCATACTATACTTAGATCTAAAAAATATTTTTATAAAAAGAAACCAACTAAAGGGATCATCAATACAATATCAGGTCCTACAAACTTGATAGAAGGAGTGGGAAAAGCTAATTTAGCATTACCAAATGGTACAAAGCTCAAAATAGAAAATGCTTTATTTTCCCCAAAATCAACAAGAAATTTATTGAGTTTCAGAAACATATATCATAATGGATATGATACTCAGTCAAGGACTGTTAGTAATGAAAAATATTTGCATATCATAAGCAAAGATCAAATATTGAAAAAATTGCCAATGCTCCATTCTGGTTTGCATTATACATATATAAATGTGCCTCAAGCACATATGGCAGTCAAAGAAAATTGTTGCGATTCTGATATCATAAACTTATGGCATGACAGATTAGGCCATCCAGGATCCACAATGATGAAAATGATCATTGAAAATACACATGGGCATCCACTGAAAGGTCAAAAGATCCATAAAATAGATAAAATGCCTCAATGTACATCTTGTTCTCTTGGAAAATTAATTACAAGGCCTTCGCCATTAAAAGTCAATAAAGAAACACCAATGTTTCTTGAAAGAATTCAAGGTGACATATGTGGACCAATTCATCCACCATGTGGACCATTTAGTTACTTCATGGTCTTAATAGACGCATCTAGCAGATGGTCTAATATCTCTTTATTATCGACTCGTAATGTTGCTTTTGCAAAATTTCTTGCTCAAATTATCAAATTACGTGCACATTTTCTGGATTATACCATTAAATGAGTAAGGCTTGAAAATGCGGGAGAATTTACATCACATGCTTTTGATGATTATTGCATGTCTGTGGGGATTGTTGTAGAACACCCTGTTGCTCATGTACACACACAAAATGGCTTAGCCGAGTCGTTGATCAAACGTCTACAGCTAATAGCTAGACCATTAATAATGATGACAAAACTCCTTGTTTCTATCTGGGGCCATGCAATTATGCATGCTGGATCATTAATCCGCGTGAGACCAAGTGCAAATCATAAATACTCTCCCACACAACTTGTTTCTGGAAATGAGCCAAATATCTCTCATCTTAGAATTTTTGGTTGTGCTGTGTATGTTCCTATTGCACCACCACAACGCACAAAAATGGGTCCCCAAAGAAGGTTGGGAATATATGTTGGATATGAAACATCTTCCATCATAAGATACCTTGAACCTTTAACAGGTGATGTATTTACAGCACGTTTTGCTGATTGTCATTTTAACGAGACAATGTTCCCGACATTAGGGGGAGAAATGAAAAAGCAAGAAAGAGATATATCATGGTGTGTGCCATCATTGTTACACCTAGACCCAAGATCAAAACAAAGTGAGACAGAGGTTCAAAAAATAATACATCTACAAGAAATTGCAAATCAGTTACCAGATGCATTTACTGATATAAACAGGGTCACTAAATCTCATATACCAGCTGCTAATGCTCCAGCTCGAGTTGAGATTCCAAGCAAGCAAAACCATAATAATGCACCTCATGAATCTCAAAAACGTTTAAAACGTGGAAGGCCAATCGGTTCAAAGGATAAAAATCCTCGAAAAAGAAAGGGTTCTGAGAAGGATACTGACCCTAAGGAAGGAATGATTGACAAAACCTTCCCTCAGGAAAGAATAAATGATATAACATTTCCTCAGGAAGAAATAAATGATTCCAATAAAGAATTGTCAATAAACTATGGTAAATCACATATAATGTGGGATCGAGATGAAATGGAAAATATTGATGATATATTTTCTTATTCTGTGGCAAGCGATATCATGGAAGAAAATGATGACCCTGAACCAAAATCTGTAGATGATTGTAAAAATCGACAAGATTGGAACAAATGGAAAGATGCTATGCAAGCTGAATTAAACTCACTAAACAATCGAAAGGTTTTTGGACCTATTGTCACTACACCAAAGTCAATGAAACCTGTAGGATATAAATGGGTTTTGTGAGAAAACGAAATGAGAAAAATGAAGTTACAAGATATAAAGCAAGACTTGTAGCTCAAGGTTTTTCTCAGAGGCCAGGAATTGACTATGAAGAAACGTATTCTCCTGTCATGGATGCTATTACGTTTAGATATTTAATCAGCTTAGCAGTCTCTAAAAATTTAGAGATGCGCCTTATGGATGTTGTCACAGCTTACTTGTATGGATCACTAGATAGTGACATCTATATGAAAATTCCCGAAGGATTTAAACTCCCCGATGCAATAAGCTCAAAGCCTAAGGAAATGTATTCCATCAAATTACAAAGATCCTTGTATGGACTGAAACAATCTGGAAGGATGTGGTACAATCGTTTGAGTGATTATTTGATAAGCAAAGGATACACAAATAATCTTATTTGTCCATGTGTCTTCATCAAGAAGACAACATCAGGATATATGATCATAGCTGTGTATGTTGACGATCTAAATTTAATTGGGACATAAAAAGAAATTAATGAAGCAATTGCTCTTTTAAAGAAAGAATTCGAAATGAAAGATCTTGGAAAAACCAAATATTGTCTTGGTTTACAAATTGAGCATATGCATAATGGGATACTTGTGCATCAGTCAACGTATACTGAGAAACTCTTAAAACGTTTCAATATGGACAAAGCAAATCCTTTAAGCACACCGATGGTTGTTAGATCACTCAATGTTGACAATGATCCATTTCGTCCTTGCGAAGATAATGAAGAGATTCTTGGCCCCGAAGTACCATACCTCAGTGCAATTGGAGCACTTATGTATCTTACTAACTGTACAAGACCTGACATTTCTTTTGCAGTTAATTTATTGGCAAGATTCAGTTCATCCCCTACTAAAAGACATTGGAATGGCATTAAACATATTTTTCGGTATTTAAAAGGAACTGTTGATTTAGGTTTATTTTATCCTAACATTCAAAAGAAGGGTTAGTTGGTTATGAAGATGCAGGTTATTTATCTGATCCCCATAAAGCAAAATCTCAAACTGGATATGTATTTAAGAATGGAGGAACTGCGATTTCATGGCGTTCTCAGAAACAAACACTCATTGCAACATCTTCAAATCATGCTGAAGTCATTGCATTGCATGAAGCTTCAAGAGAATGTGTATGGTTAAGATCTATGTCACGACACATATTGATTTCTTGTGGACTAGAGAAAGATCGAATTCCAACTCCTATCTATGAAGATAATGCAGCTTGTGTCTCGCAAATGAAGGAAGGATATATCAAAAGTGACAGAACAAAGCATATACCACCAAGATACTTTGAGTATACTCGAGACCTTATTAAAGACAATCAGGTTGAAATGAGATATGTCCAGTCCAGCAACAACTCAGCTGATCTTTTCACAAAAGCACTTCCCACAGCAACATTCAGGAAACATGTTCATGATATTGGCATGCGCCATGTACGAACAATGTAACGACCTGCAATTTGAGGGGGAGCTATATACTGCATTCTTTTTCCCTTAGCTAAAGTTTTTTCCCATTGGGTTTTCCTTTAGCAAGGTTTTTAATGAGGCAGCGAAGTTTGAAAATGTTTCATCCAAGGGGGAGTGTTATAAACGTGTAAGAAAAGAAACATCCATGTGAATGGATGAACATTTTCAACACAAATTTAATGCATATGTTTCCTAAATAGTAAAAGTAGTTGTATATATATGAACCTTATGTAACAAAGGAAGCAGCAACAATCGAAAGTTACTGAATATATATCTCTCTCATGTTTTTGTTTTTTGTCATCTTCAAATTGTTTAATACATTGATAGTCTTGTTATAATTTTAGTGGTAATATTATAACAACTATCTAAAACTCCAAGTCTTCATAATTCCATTTTCAGCTGGTTTGTATACAATGAAACTGCAAGTTAAATAAAACACAATTTAATAGTTGTTAAATCAAGGGTAAAAAGGTAATTTTGGGATCTATTTAGTATTAAAAGAAATTGGTTTTGGGTCGACCCAACCCGTAAATTTTGCCAACTCTAAATCAAATTTTACCAGTTCCAACTTCCAAAACGTACAATCCAAAGATCCAATTGTGTGTTTATACTTTATAATCCTATAAACGAACCGAATGTTCGTTGAACCATTTCGCGGAAAGTCCGTGTCATGTTCGTTAACTTGATAGCCTAATGAGCATGAATACATGTCTCGTTTGTTAATTTGTGGTTGTGAAAGAAAGTTCGATTATATTCGTTCATTAAAATGTTTTTATGTTCGTTCGTTAATATATCCAGTTCAATTGTTTAGGCTCATAACAATTTAGTCTAGTGTTAATAACTTTTTGGACCAACACATTGATGTTCACAATTACTTTTAAGTGGTTTTCACTCAGTTATGTTCGTTTATCTATGTTCGATAACATTCGCTCGTGAACCGTTCATTTATATTGTTAATGAACAAACAAAAATGAGCACAAACAAGTTCATTCTTTAATAAACGAACACGAACAAGAAAACTCCATTCTTTAATGTTCGGGTCGTTTGCTCGATCAAAGTTAAACTAACGAACACGAACAAGTTCACTTTCTTAAAGAAACGAACAAGTTCATTTTCTTACGAAAAATAAGGTCGTTTAATGTATGTGTTCGATCTTTTGTTTGGTTGAAGTTAAACGAACCAACATGAACGTGCTCCGTTAGTGTTCGTTTGGTTCATTACAAGCCTACATGTTTATAGGTTGACCACTGACCCGACAGATCCACCCTTTCCCCCGCCCTAAAAAAATTATTATAATAATGAAGATTAACCTGAATTGCCAGAAGAATCATAACTCAGAAGCGAGTTTTCGGGTGTGATAAAATTAGGGTTCATCTCTTCAACTCCCCACAGTGGCTGTTGGGGTAACCCATCAGGTTGCCATAACGGGTGGCTCAACGGTTGGGGTGAAACCATACCCGCAAAACTACAGTCCATTAGTGACCCACTCTGCATCATTCCAATAAACGGGTCAGACAAGCTGACCAAAAAAGAAGTAGACCCTTCAGTGTGTCACCCTTATCACATACAACAACCGGGCCCAATGACTCTAACTCACCACATTAATTGCATCTTTGTATGACTAATGTATGCAACTATGCAAGTACCATTAATTCTTTAAACAGTGGGTTGAATGTGCAGTCCCACAAGAGTAAATACAATTTCTCCAATCAAAGTGAAAATAATTGACTTTTGTGGTCCAATTACCAAAATGGAGGCAGATGTTCATTTATTTCATGTTGTATGCATTTGCTTATATTGTGTACCGGTAAAAGCATACCAAACCGAAAGGAATTAATGACTTATAGCATAGCATGTAAAATTACATAAAAGTAGATAAAAAGGACTGTAAATGTAATTAATTGTTACCTCAGCAGCAAATATGTTGTCTAGGTTGATATCAATGTTGGGGTGCACTGCAGCTAGTCTCATTGATAAACACTGCACAATAACAAATGATGCACGGTCGGTCAAAGTTTGTTTGCTAACCAGTAATTGTGGTCTTCTAGAAGTTTGATAATTATATGAAGCTAATAAAAGGTTAAACCAGGCCTGCAAATGAACCAAACGTACAGGTAGGGGGCATGTGCGTGTTCGGTTCGCTTACAAGCCTAGTTTAAACAGTTTTAAGACAGATAAACGAACCTCTACTTGGCGTTGCAGGGATTGTACATGATTAATAATTTCATCAAGCACCATTGCTGTACCTGAAATCTGAAAAAAAAAAACAAATAGATAAATAATTATTATAATTATAATAATAATAATAATAATAAACCGTTATTCCTAAAACCGAATGAAATTAGTTGCAGACATATATTGTTTTTAAAAGATTTGAACTTGAGGCCTCCCGTATAATGTATAACGACACTACGACGGTACAAGTAATCAGTGCAAGTGATATGATGAACAGCGAAATTGAACATTGCTAACCTTGTTACAACCGGGAACTAGCTCTTGAAGGAGCTTCATTCTAGCATTGATCTTCTCTCTTCTTGCCTGCAAATTAGTTGCAAAAAGTGTTGAGTTAAGAGTTACAATTAACGGTTTTTGGAATGGAATATCAGTTACTAACTGTAACCTGTTATTGATCAAACAGTCAAAACCGGTTATTGGTCTAACAATCAACACGGGCTATTGGTCAAAAACGGTCAAATCCAGTTATTGCAAATAACTGGGTACTAACTAGGCTTAAAATCTATAACCATCAAAATCAGTTACATTATTGACCAAGCCGGTTAACCTGTAACGAGTAAAATTTACCGGTCTTTTCCAAGTAAATTTAAAACAAAATAGAAAAAGCTAATAATACTAATTATGAGATTAGTGGTTAACCACTGAACCGGTTATTGGTCAAATAGTCAAAACCGGACATTGACAGTTTATAGGCTGGAATTCTATAACCAACTAAACCGGTTAGTTTATTAACAGAACTAATTACCAGTAGTTTGGTCTAGTGGCAAAGAGGTGTGTTTATAGCCAAATGACTATTGGTTCTAGGTGGAAATAAACTTTAGTTGTTCTAAAAAGTAAATAAATAACAGAACCAATGAACCTGTAACATGTCAGGTTTTTCAAATAAAAATTTAAAAATAAATCAGTAAAAGTTAATTAAACTAATCATGAGATTAATGTTAATTAACTTAATTAATTGCACTAATCATGAGATAATAATAGTATAATGCTTACTCGTTCTGCTAAACTATGGCTATCCGTAGCTTGACCTCGCCGAGCACGAACGTGAACGTACGGCAGCTCCTCACCGTCAGTGTCAACCGCAACGCTTTTACTCTTCTTCGCCGTCGATTTAACCTAATTTATTCACAATAGAACATAATTAGCCATAATTGAAACAACAGGCATATGAAATTGATGAATATACTCACAATTTTCTCTCTATCCTTCCGCTTGGTGGATTTGGAGACCAGCGGATCCGACGGTGACGAATTATGCATCGAGTCGGAATCAGTCGGCTCTTGTTTGACCGAATTGTCGGTTTGGATTGGCAGAAAGACCGAGGAAGGTTCCGGAGAGTGTAAGAGCCTCACGGCCTGGTTGGGCGGAAGCTCTAGCAGCGCGGTGAAGGAGTTGCCGGAGTCCGGCGGTGGAGCCACTGACATCAGGCGTTGAATCTCCTCGCCGAATTGAAACGGTTCCATATAATAATAATAATAATAAATGGAGCAGCTGGTGGTGGAAAGTGACTGGAGTATAATAATAATAATAATCAGGATAGCTGCCAAACGGTACTTTAAACTTTCCGCTGGCAGAAGAAAAAAAGAAGACGGTTCACCTTTAATAATATTAATATTAGGGGAAATGAACTAGTTACAAAATGAGATGGAATGGAATGGAATTACGGTGAGTGCATGATTTAGATAAGAGGTGGTGGTATTGAAGAGAAAGAGAGAGGAATGAATAATATTATTATTATGATGATGGTATGGTAGGGCGGGGACCGGGGGGAAGGGGACCGAATCCGACACTGGTGTCTTAACTATTAAGAGCATTCCTATCTCATCCCCTAAACTCATCCCCATCCTTATAATTTAAGAAAATTAGTTAAAAAGCTACTCCATCCTATTCTCTATCCCTTTACCCCATTTCTAAAATTTAAGAAAATACCAAACTTGACCCCATATTTAGGAACAAGAAAGCTTTCCCCTATTTCCAACTCCCGCTCGTCTTTCCCGCCTATCTCCTCTCTTTTATCTTCTCCACCTCAATCTTTTTACATTACCTCACCAAATTGTCTTCTGATAGGACTTCACCAAATGGGATAGTGTTAATCGAATTCACACCTTCGTTCTTTGGCCAGTGATCGATCAAACGGTCCACTCTCTCAAAAAAATGTCTTCATTCACGGGTAATTCAACTTGAGTTTCATATATCCTTTGTAATTAATTCGTATTCTTGGTTTATATATTCCCAATTCGATGCAAGCCCTATAGTACAATTTCTAGGGTTTTGTATAGGGCAATGTTGTCCACTGAAAATTATATATAGCATAATACTTTGATGCCCACCAGGTGTTTGATATATTAATCGTGAATCAAACCGGTAGTAATGGTTTTTGATAATTATAAACCAAAACCGAACCGTTGATATGTAAAACCGAACCAAACCAGATCGCTACCAACCGAAATGACTGTTCAGTTATGGTTACGCTTAATGTGATTTCGTTACTCGACTTTAACCGAAACTGAACCGAATCTTATATGTTTGTATTTTACCAAATTTGAATTCATGCTGCAACTGCATATGCCTGAGCTTTAAAGTAACCAAGAGTTAACTGAACCAAACATTGTTGACTATCATGCCATGAAGTATGATTCTGTTTGTTGTATTATTGCATTATGAAGAATGAGTATGTTTGTTGAATTATTTCATTATGCTTGTGACTTGAGTGTAAATATATGTGAATTCAGTTATGGTTAATGTGTCTTCGTTGCTCGACTTTAACTGAAACTGAACCGAACCTTGTATGATTATGTGTAAATATACTGTCACTAAAGTTTTCTTAACTTACCAGTATATGAAGTTCATGGACTTGTAAGTTGTAAGTAGATATACCACTTTTAGCTTGCACTCTTCCACTTTATTCCCTGAATCCTTGGTAAATTGTAAGACAAGTAAGCACCTTTCAACTAATCCAAAACTTACTACAGGAAAATATCAATAAATAGCAACTAACTTCATATAGTTTCCACATTTATACACCGGACATCAAAAGATAGTTTTTAAAACCACTTTACATTAAACAAATGGGCCAAAATTACAAATTTATAAACATATTATATGAAAATGAAAATGATATAGGTCCTTATTATACTTATATAGTTATATGTCACCTGTTGGAGTAACATGAAAATGATAAAATAGTCGTCTGCTGTTCATGTTATAAACTATAAACTAATTTAAACATGTCAATTAGGTAGCCTGCTAAACAATATAGTCTTATCTTTTCATTTCATATATATTGTGTGTGAATCTTTTAGATATGGAAAGACAAGATATGGACTCACAAAGCCAATACTACACCAACCTTCTTACTGGAAACTCTCATATGACCCTAGATGACTCTCCTCCCTTGCCTCTTACTTATCCAACCAACGTCAAGAGATCAGTGAGGGGTACTAACTTCGTCTCTGAAGAAGACAAGTTGCTTGTCTCTGCATGGCTAAATTGTAGCATTGATGCCATTCAAGGTACTGATCAAAAGCAATCTCAATTTTGGGAAAAAGTCTTGGAATACTTTGACCAATATAAAAAAACCACAACCGAGCGGTCATTGAAGTCTTTAACACATCGATGGTCATGTATTCAAAAGGCCACAAATTACTTTTGTTCGTACCTAGATCAAGTTGAACGGTTAAATCAAAGTGGCTTGACTGACCATGATAAGGTAGAAATTTCGTTCTTACTTGTGTTGAGAGTATTTTAATTTATATTTTGTTTTTTCTGACATGAATTTTATTGGTTTAAATGAAAGTTTGACAGGGCAAAGATTATGTACCAATCAATACGTAAAAAAAATCTATCCGTTCGAGCATTGTTGGCACCTATTAAAGGACCAACCTAAGTGGATTTCATATACCACAAAAGATGACACAATTAAAAAGAAGACGACGGTACCATCCCCGACCCCGACCACAACCTCATCCCCCACAGAGAATGTTATCGAGTTGGACCGACCAATGGGTAGGAAAGCTGAAAAAGCAAAACGAAAGGCCCAAAGCATTCAATCGGAGGAAATAATCCAACTTAGAAAGATGAAGTATACCCTTTTAGAGGAGTCGAGTGCTCAAGAGAAAGAGTATTATCGTCTTAAGGCTGAGAAGATGGAGCATGACAACGCAAATGAGCAAAAAAAGTTACATCTTGAAGATGAAAGGTTGAAGTTAAAGAAAGAAAAGTTGAGGATTGAAGCTGAGAAAGCAGAGCTTGCAAAGAAGGATTCAGATCAAAGAATTATGATGATGGATGTGAGTGTCATGTCTAAAATTCAACGACTATATTTTGAGGGACTTCAAAGGGAAATCATAATGAGGCATCACCATGATTTAGATAATCAACTTTGAAGACCGAAGACTATTTTTTGAATGTTTAGTAATTACTTGATGCTAACTATTTTTTGGTGGTTTTTTTAAGCGTCATCAAGTGAAGCGTTAATCGATGTTGACGAATTTAGATAACCGTAAGTTAAAAAGGCAGTCTTTCTTTTGGTGAAGTTATAATATGTTGTCGAATTTAAGTTTTTGAGTATTAATGCTTTGTTATGATCTAATTGTTTGCGTTCTGTGATATAGTTTTACTTTAATTGTATGGTTTTGAATGATTAGCCTTTCAATGATCCGTTTTCCTATTTATATAGAAATTTTAATAGCAAGTATAATATCTTTTTTTTATGAGTAGCGCAAGTCGGTTTCATGGGTTTGATTGTTTGACAAAATAGACAATAAGACAAAATAGATAGTGGTTAAGGTTGTGAATGAAAAAAGAAGAAACAAATAATAAAAAAATAATATAGAGATAGGAAATGGGGGATTGGATGTGGAAGGTTTTTTAAAAGTGAGAAATAAATTTAAGGAATATGAGTTTTTAGCTAAATTATAGGGATGGGGATAAGGGATGGGATGAGAATGCTCTAAGGGTGATCCGTCCATGTCTTTCCCCTATTATTTACGCCCACCAAAATTCACGATTTATATCTTTCATTGCCAAACTTTTTTTTAACGTCCGGTAGTAATTTACGAGAGCTAGAACTCAACCTTGTTTGGTTTCGGGTTATTTTTTAAAACTTGAGTTTGATTCGTGAGTTGTTTTCTCAAGCTTAGGTCTGGTTCAGTTATTATTTATTAATTAATTTCTATATGTTTTTAATTACTTTTATATGTTTTGAAAAAATAAAACATGAAACGAGGCTAAGTTTGGTTCGAGCTTGTGTAATATCTTGAACCAGGCAAATCTTAGTTCGAGCTCAACTATGTAGTGCGAAATTATAACATATACGCCCAAAAGAGGTAAAACTTAGATAAACAAGGCTCGAGTTCAATATCGATAACTAAAAGAGATTCATTTACGGCTTAGGCTCGGCTTCTTTGCACCCCGGTTGTAATAGGGCGGTCTAGAAAACTCGTGGCTTGATACTCATTCGAAAAAGCTTTTGACTTGGTTTGAAACCAAGTCGAGCCAAGTTGGCTTTGTATGTAAACGAGTCGAGCCCAAGCCAAGGGTATGTTTGGTTCAAATTATATTTATTTAGATATATGTAAACCAAGTCGAGCCAAGTTAGCTTTGTTTGTACAGTATGTGGCCATGATTGTCGATAAACAAGTAGTTTATGATATTAATGGATTCAAATAGATTGTTAATTCAAATGAGTTTATGCTACTTTGTTGATTAAAACTGATTTAAAAACCTATCTTTTGTTGATTGAATTAACATATTGCAATTTAAAGTTACAATCAAGTGTCTAAATATGTATTTTCATTTTGTATGTTTAAAAGTGTTTATTCTTAAGTTTCCTTCTAAGTCGAGCAAGCCCGAGTTTGACTTTGCTCAACTTGACTCATGAACAACCTTATGTTGTATAAATAATATAAGTTATAGAAATGTTATTATGATGGGATTCCTTAGACGAAGAAAATAAGTGTCAGTGAGGTTCTTGTAAGAAAATACAATAAAAGAGTTATACTATTTAACTCATATTATATATTTTATTTTTATGTTTGAACATCTGATGTTGGGATTTTTTTACTCGTGTCTTAAGCCGATGACCCATCACTCTTCTCATTTGTCGGCATCAACTCATGCCTAATTGTTGCTTTGTGTGCCCACTTGTTGTTGTTGTTGTTGATCACCTCTCATGTCATCGTCGATCCTCTTTGCATCGCAATTTCCTATCAAATGTGTATTTCATGTTTCTTTGTTTCCATCAACACAACATTATTGATTTTTATTCATGTTAATTATATTTGAATAAACGAATGGCCTTTTTTTTTGGTCTACTTAGGATATATCTTAAATATATATAAACGAAACCTTCTTATTTTCTTTCGAGTCACCAGATTGTTTTATTTGTAAATGATGGTTTCTCATGCATTTGAACCGAATTCATTGGTATGGGTCTCACCAAACCCATATAGAAATCATATAAAACAGGGATATACTAAAAATTAATATCCAATTTTTTTAAAATATATTATTTATAATTATGAAACAATTTTATAATATAAAAAATTAGCAGGTCATCGTTCTCATAAAACTCATATAGCTTTTAAACGGGTTATAACATTTCACTGATTTGTGAAACCTTTTTCATTATCAAACCCTATGTGTATTATTAAACTCCTAACAATAAATAAAATTAAAATACAGAAAAATATATAAATATTAGACACGTAAAATGTAAAACAAACCCCATAATCAAACCCTAATTTAATTTCTCAATATGGATTTAGTTACATTATTCTTTTTTCGTTTAAGTTTAACTTAAATGAAAAGTTTAACAAAATAATATTCAAATTATAACAAATGAACATAAACGAATAAAAATAAAAATTAAGTAGATAACTCATTCATCGTTTTATTAAAAAATGAACATAACCGAACATAAGTTAATTAAAATAGGTTCAAGTATATTATTAACTTTTTACAATAAATAAACTAAAATCTAAAAAATACATTCACAATATTATAAAAGAAAATTTTAAGCAATCCCGTGATACGAAGTATAAAAACTAGTAAATGTATAAGCGTGTTAAATAAATTATGAGACGATTTTTATTTATAAATTGATGTTGAAATGCGACGAGAGAATGAGTACCTAAATGGTTGATTGGTTTATGGATAGATCATAATGTAGGAAAAAGAGAAGAAAAAAATGGTCAAAAATTATAAAATAACTGGATTTACATAATTCTAATCATGGAGAATTGACATATAACACTTTCAACTAACGAAAGCTTAACTTCGTTAGTTATCGGTCGCCGAAAAAACGTTTTTGTCGGAAAACTCAACAGTTTTCCGAAAAACTCAACCTGAACACCACCAACACCATAATCACCACTACCGCTAACATCCACCACCGTCACCACCAACATCGTCGCTGGAAACCTCCTGCGTGTTAGGGATAGACTTATTCTCACGGATCGGACCGCCGAACATGCGTTCCTTCCCATCGTTAGAGTCCTAGCTCGTCGTCTAAGTGGTTGGGTGCTTGCCATATTTGCCTCAAACCGCCGTCTGTCACTATCAAGAAGTTGGTGCAACCCTCCTTTTCTACCACCGATGGCTCTGAAGGTGGTTCTAGGTTTTTGACAAACTCAATAGTTATAAGCTTTAACTAGAAAAAATTGTCGCTAAAGGTCCGATCTTAGGTTACAAATAGGTTTAGGATGAAATTTTTGAGCTTTCTTTTTTTCTACAAAAAAAGAGTTTTCTAGATCAAAAAATCGTTTTTCCAGCTACCAAATACTAACGGAGTTAAGCTTCTATTAGTCGCAACTCGTTGGGAACCAATATGTTAAAATATGAAACCGTTAGCAACCAACTCGTGAGTTTCCAATAGTCAATAATTAGGATTATCTAAATCCAATTTCCTTTATTTATTGTTCGTTGTGTTGATCAACTTGTTGGTTATGTTGAACAAAATTAGTGTTTTAGTTATGAGTGTAGCTTATAAATATAATTTTTTATATAATGTTTCAGACAAACAACTTATGACATTGTAATCTTTATATTTCTACTTAAATTTTCTATATACATTTTATATAATGTATCTAGCTTTTATTGCTCTATTTAGTGTTTATGTGGTTTAAGTGGGTGCGTATGTTTAATGTTTATGAAGAGATATGGACCTCGTTCCTTCCTGCAACGAGGCTAATTTAACATCCCGGCCTCTCATACCACCAATATTGTCCGCTTTGCCTCCGATGGGTTGCTTATCCGGGAACTCACGGCTTTGTTTTTGGTTGCCCAGGTAGAGACTTCCCAGGTGGTCACCCATCCTAGTACTACTTCCACCTAAGCGCGCTTAACCGTGGAGTTTTCATGTGCTCCACAGTCAACTAAGCCCAAAACGCGTTGGTGATTGAAGAGGCAAGACATTATTTATGAACCAAATATCTCTCTTGTCTACGGCCGATATGGGATAGCCTAATAGTGGGACGATGTTGTGTTTGCCAAGAGTGTTACAGCTAACGGCGTTTTCGTGTTGTAAGACAAGTTATCCTTTCAAATAACTCTTGATCGCCTTAGAACGTTTAATCATTGAAACTTGTCCTAATCCGTTTTAGAACGATGTGTCTTCAATTTACGATGTGTTTGTTGGCCTTGTTCATCCATCTCAATTTAAGGTTTAATTCATGTGTGTATGCTCTTTGGTTTCAATAAAGGTTGCCGTGTTTAGAGCATATATGACGCCAAAAAACAAATATATCGAATTAATTAGCTAAAACATTGACAAAGTAATTATATTTTTTATTAAAGAGTAGATAAATTTTGAATAAGCAAGAACTAATTGTAACTAGTTTTATACTCGTCCGGTGGACGGGAATTTTAATGTCACAATGACAACTTTTTTGCCATCCCTAAAGATTTTTTTTTAAAATGTAACATGAATGGGGATAATCAAGAACTAATTGTAATTATAATATGAGAATTAAAAATTACAAATATAATATATAAAGTTTATCATTTTGAGTTTAGACTGGTTTTTTATAACTTTTTTCCACCATTGAGTTGATTAGCGCATTTATAATGCATATAGACGTTAATCTTAAACCAAATCAAAGACTAATTGTATATGTCGTGAACTGTAATAAAATTAAGCTTAGATTTATTTATTTGTTGAGACCGTATATGTAGTTATGCTTTTTAGATATACCAATATGATCATTCTTACGTGTTGTTTGATACAAAATACTTAAATTATTCAAAACAATGTCGTGCTTTTATGTAACACTCAACTGGTCGTAGTAGTGGATTGCAACTTAAGGGGCTTATTGGTTCTATAAAATGAAAGTGAGATATACATCAAGTTAACTTAATAGTATCATTAGACGAAAGTACAATGAACATAATAGTGTTTTATCTTCGTCATGAAAAATTTCTTGCTTGACAAAGATCGTAGGATAGGCATACTCGAAGTGTTGATATCATTATTCTTGAGGTACTTGATCTAAGTTCATCTAGGCTTACATATATTGCTCTAAAAGTAAAGATAAGTCATAAGTGCATATAGATCGTTGGCTAGACTAGCAAGGTTGGTCCAACACTCTTGTGTGTGGTTTGATATTTCGTCCCTTCCAATGGGAGAGTGTTTGCATATTTCTAGCTAAAAAATACTTTAAATCGTATGCAACATTGACCGTCTTGTGTACCTCGTGACCATCTATGGCTATATGATGATCAACGGTACCAATGTCCTTATATCGTATCTTGCTGCAATATAACGACGTTATCACATGATTACTTGTTGAAACAAACCTTACAATCAACTTAAGTCTTTCAAAGTGATGGTGACTTAACATTTTTTGAATGTCCTTGATCGAAGTACATGATTGATCAACCTTTGTTTGTGGGATCTATTTTTCGCATCATGATTTATCTCTTTATTTTAATTTTTAAGACACTCTCATGATTGTCTGTAAACAGATCAAGATCTTTGTCATGTCTTTTACGATAATAAATACGAGTGTTTTATGAGAACGAGTATAATCACAAAGTGAATTTGTTAACAATAATTCATCAGTTCTCAAGATTTTTTTTTCTTTATTGGTAGCATCAAAGGATGTAAACTAATTTATTTTTAATTCCTTTTTCTCTGGTTTAGTTAGCATATAATTTTGTCTTAGTTTTGACATATAATATCTTATAATAAAATCATAGATGATGTTTACATTTATATCTATTTATATACAAAGTTAAATAAAAAAAAAACTGCGCCGTATTAAATAAAGAAAATTACTAATAATAGAGGGTCAGGCTAAATGTACCCCCCTGGTTGCTTGTCATACCCCCCTTGGAAAAAACAATTTTAATATTACCCTTGAAAGCATATAATTACCAAATTAGCACAAAAATAAGAATTTCATATTTTTTTTACAAGTTGCGTTTTTTTATGATTTCAAGTTTAGGGTTTCGGGTTTAGGGTTTAGGGTTCGAGTTTTCGGGTTTAGGGTTTAGGTTTTCGGGTTTCCGGTTTAGGGTTTAGAGTTTAGGGTTTAGGGTTTTAGGTTTTAGGTTTTCGAGTTTCGGGTTTAGGGTTTCCGGTTTAGGGTTTAGGGTTTTAGGGTTTAAGGTTTAGGGTTTAGGGTTTATGTTGTAAAAGATAAAGAGGAAAAATAAGGATATTATAAAAATATATACTATTAAAATTAAAAAAAAAGTATTATAAATATTTACAATATTAATACTAAAAAAATAAATTAATGGTAATAGTTAATAGTTTTTAATTTGATATATGTATTGAAGATTATTAAGTGAAAAATATGTTGTAGGGGCTAAAATGTATATAAATAATATTAAGGGGTAATAGTAATTTATCTAATAAGATAAGGGGGTGTATATTTAGTAAAAATGTTATAAGAGGGGGTACGTTTAGCAGCACCCATAATAGATGGCATACTTGAATTAAACAAGCGTCTTAATTTTCTTATTACTACTCCAAAATAAAGTCTTTATTTAAATGTTTTGTAACAAATCCTACTTTAATCAATTTAATTGCTAATAGTAAAATAATCGATGTATATCAGATGCAACAAATACTAACGGATTTAGAACAAAAGTTCAATAGTAGCTCAAAATAAATATTTTGCATGCGGATATCTTAATATTTGTTTAAGAATATCCTAAAAAAATAAGCATGAAATTGTAACTTTTGATAACATGAAAGGAGTAGAGTCTAACAATGATATTAAATACCTACTGTTATAATAAACAAAAATGTTGGTTGAAACACAAACCATTTAGTTGGTCTAACAATTTGTCAAGTGGCACTCTCATGTATTTTTTTTGAACTGTTTGTCTCAATGGCAATGCACACCCCCTAACACCCAAAGGACCCGGGTTCGAATCTCCCAGAGAGAGGGACCTTTCAACCTAAAATGGTATTTTTTTGCCTCCGCAGAGACTCGAACCTAGGCCACCACCCGGGCGGGACCCTCGCAAGCGAGCTATCCCCCCACCTCCGACCAGCTGGGCTAGACCTCATCGGCGCTCTCATGTATTAACCTATAATTTCTAATTAAATTTATTAATTTAAAACTAAAATTTAATTAAGATTTAAAATATTCCTTATTTAGCCTTATCAATATCTCATTCATTCCTTATCTAGCTTTTTCATGGATTACAACTAAGCGAGTTTGATCCATATTATAAAGTCATGTTCATGACACCACCCATTTTATTGATTATGATTGCTTAAATGACTTAATTACTCTTCTCACAAACCTAAAGTATATTGACTCTTGGTTTATATTTTGTACCAAGTTGCGTGCAATAGATCCCATTTGTCAACGACAAATTTAGATGTTACCATGATAAAACATGATCAGAAACATTAGCAAGATGGGTAGAAACCAATTGATCAGATTATTCCAGGTTATTTTGACCAAAAAACCTTATTTACAAGATCAAAAACATAACATAAGTGGGTTGGGTAGAAGGTCAAAGTGACTAATTTCGTATGGACGAGTTGGAACCAGAACACTCCTTGTCCAGTGTTTTGATTAGCAATATGGGTGTCACATATGAATACAAAAACCTTATTATTTTAAAATCGAACTGAAATGAATTTAGACAATCTTTCTTTCCTTTTTTTTATTTCTCTTTCAGTCTATTTGATTGATTATGAATGTACAAATCGAGCTAAATGAATCAGACAAGTGTTGGGTATTAAATCATGGTTAGTTTGTTTATTTTTTGTTGTGAATTGCAGGTAATAATAGAAGCAATAATTGGGCATCAAATGACCTCATCAAATGTTAGGAAAAGTAGCATTTAGTTCAAATAAAAAAATTGTATATGATTTGTATATGCTTTGTTGCTATACGACGTATGGTTTGTTAATGTTTCATTAAACTATAGCAATTTGTTTGTTATAAAACTTGCAACTTATTTGTAATTTTAGTGATTTATGAACTTTTTATTTTTCATTATTATATGTAATACATAAGTTTAATCACATAACATATTTAAAAAGATTTATCAATTATACCGTTTTTATTCTCCAACCCATGTAATACACGGGTTCCTAACCTAGTTATATATTGAACAACTACATTACACTTAAAACCATCTTTGACGGGGCTCGAACCCTTAACCTCAAAGAGAGCGATACCATACAAACACGTAACTCTAATTCTTTTGCCAAATGGACCAAACCCCAAATTATTAAATATTATTATTATTGAATGGACGATAATAAATATAAAAATGGGAAATGATTATATAAGAGTCGTTGTAGAGTAGAATACGTAAAAAGAGTCAAGGACCACACTTGCAATCGATTATTGACATACTTTAAGTTATTGTTTTTTATTTATGTCTATAGAAGAAAATCATTTTAGCACTTAAAAGTCTAGGGGAGCATATGACACACATACGCACAATACTAGATGATGCTACACTAACCAACGCAACATATAATCATATATAACTATTTAAACACAAAAGAATATATACGACATGTATAATGTAACACCCCGACAAAAGGCGGATGATACATCGGGGCGCCACATATTGTTTCATTACTCGTGACACTATTTGGGTGTCAATATTTAATAAATATATTCATTCGCGCACGCGCAACGTAAACACAAAATAACATAAATCAACATAAATCATTACATTATAAGGCAAAATATTCGAACAACAATAACTTGTCTTGTTACATTTTAATCTAGGTCCAAAAGTAAAAACGTCCTACGTGTCCACAAGCTCCAAATGTAGCTACAGCAAACCTGAACATGTGTTAAAATAAAACGTCAAACACTTGCGTGTTGGTGAGAAATCAAGTTTATTAGATAATAGATAACAATAAGTCCGCGCGCAACACGTGTATGTCTGGTGTTTAACAAGGGTGCAATCAGATTGTGATCAAGCCTAAATAGATCATAGCTCATAGTTCATAGTTCAATCCGTGCTCCCAAATGAGCACAAAAACAAGAAAACATCTGTGCAAGTGTAAAGAAAACTGTAAACGATAGGTCTCCCGTGTTCATCTAATGGATCCATGAAAACTTCGGAATAGGCCGAACAAAGCGGTTAATGATACACACATACAAATAAACAGCCAAGTAAACGTCCTCAACACATGGGATACTGCGCGACTAAAGTTCATAAACAAGTTTAGGACTCAAGTTTGTACGAACACATGAACATCCCAAAACATTAAAAATAAAAAGGGATTAGGTACGAGATTACTCACTTGATAAACGATGCGGTGTAAGATAAAGCAAGAACCAACTTTAAACAAGCACAAGTTAACCTATAATTAAAGATTATTGTTTTAACGATTGGTTTTAAGTCTTGATTATAAGTTAGCATAATTAATAAGTAAATTAGTATATATAATATATATTACCGGAAAAAGCAGGGCAGAACAGGGAGGAAGACGGAGGCAGAGAGGGAGGCGACAGAGGATCAACGGCAGAGAGCAAGGAAGAACATGAGAGTTTAAGTGCTTTGTGTGTGTAGTGTTAGGAAATTAACATTATTATTTATAGGGAAACCCTAGGAAACACAATCCCAAGAAAAGGGGAAAAGATCTCAAAAAGCAAAAGATTCCAAAAGCAAAAGATATCAAAAGATATGGCAGCTGCAGGAAACAAGGAAAAGCTGACAGGTAGGTCAGATAAAGGTACTGGTCAAGCATGGGAAAAGCAGATCTCAAAAGATAATGTCAGTCACTTTTTCTGCCAACCAATGGGGTTGGTGCGCATGCTGCGCCAAAAGTGGTTTTTCAGACATAAGATAGGTCAGGTCAACAGCACAAAAGATAAGACAACACAAAAGCAAACAGGCAAGTTAAAACAGAAGAAAAGATAAGTCTAGCGCGAGAAAGCTGCGCGCGAGAAGGCTGAGGCGCGCCGCGGGAAGAATCACATTTCTTAGCGCGCCGCGGGAAGAATCACATTTCTTAGCGCGCCGCGGGAGGAACTACAATTCCTAGCGCGCCGCGGGAAGAACTATAATTCTTCGCGCGTCGTGGGAAGAACTACAATTCTTAGCGCGCTGCGAGAAGAATTACAAATCCTTAGCGCGTCGCGGGAAGAACTACCGTTCTTAGCGCGTTGCGAGAAGAATTAAAATTCTTAGCGCGCTGCGAGAAGAGCTATATTCCTTAGCGCGTCGCGAGAGGAACGGTATCCATAGCGCGCCGCGGGAAGAACTAAAATCCTTAGCGCGCTGTGGGGGCAGTTCGTCTCGCGTATCGCAGTAACAGGTGGTCTTCACGCAGGCTTCCTTGCAAGGAGTCTGGCGCGTGGAGCTGCGCAGACAACCTTAGGCGGGAAGAAACAAAGGACAAGGAGAGTTAGGAGAAAAAGAGGGAAACAAGGCTTAGGGGCGGGACGGAAAATATATTATTATTATTAAAAGTAAAATATAAGTATAAATAAATATTAAATCATAAAAGAAAGAGATCGGATAAGGGAAACGGGTACCTGGGTTGGGTCGGATCGGGCAGATGTCACAGTCTCCCCTACTTTAAGAAATTTCGTCCCGAAATTTACCTCGAAGTAGGTTGCGTAGAGAACAGGTGCGGGTACTTGATTTTCATTTGATCTTCCCTTTCCCATGTAAACTCGGCTCCGCGCTTGGACTCCCAGCGAACTTTCACGATAGGGATGCGACTGCGCTTGGTTTGCTTAACCTCGCGATCCATAATCTCAACAGGCTTCTCAACGAAATGCATAGATTCATCAACTTGAACTTCATCAAGTGGAATGTGAAGGTTCTCGTCAGCTAAACACTTCTTGAGATTGGATACATGGAACGTTGGATGCACATTGCTGAGCGCGGGCGGCAGGTCAAGTCTGTAGGCAACTTTTCCCACACGCGCGAGAATCTTGAATGGACCAACATAACGAGGAGCAAGTTTACCTTTCTTCCCAAAGCGGACAACACCTTTCCAGGGCGACACTTTGAGGAGAACAATATCACCAACTTGAAATTCGAGAGGCTTTCGCCTGCGATCTGCGTAACTCTTCTGTCGGCTTCTGGCAGTCAGCAGATGATCACGGATCTTGGCGATTTTATCGGTTGTCTCTTGAACAAGTTCGGGTCCTGTGATTTGAGCTTCACCCACTTCGCTCCAACAAATCGGGGAGCGGCACTTACAACCGTAAAGTGCTTCAAATGGGGCCATACCGATACTGGAATGATAGCTGTTATTATAAGAGAACTCGATCAAAGGCAGGTGTGAATCCCAATTACCTCCAAAATCAAGAACACAAGATCGGAGCATATCCTCAAGAGTTTGAATAGTTCGCTCAGACTGACCGTCAGTCTGAGGATGATATGCCGTACTCATGTCCAAGCGAGTTCCTAGCGCAGATTGGAGAGATTTCCAAAAGCGAGATATAAAACGGCCATCGCGATCGGATATGATGCTCAAAGGAGTACCATGACGGCAGACAATTTCCTTGACATAAAGCTGCGCGAGTTGCTCAACATGGTAGTTTTCACGAATGGGCAGAAAGTGAGCAGACTTAGTCAAACGATCCACTATTACCCAAATGCTATCATGTTTGCTTGCTGTCAAAGGTAACTTGGTAATAAAGTCCATCGCTATACCTTCCCATTTCCACGTAGGAATTTCTGGTTGTTCGAGCAAACCAGATGGGCGTTGGTGTTCAGCTTTTACCTTAGAACAAGTCAGGCATCTAGCTACGAACACAGCAATATCCTTCTTCATACCGGGCCACTAATAAGTAATGCGCAAATCCTTGTACATCTTATCAGCGCCAGGATGAACGGAATATCGAGATTTGTGCGCTTCACTCAGGATATCAGTGCGAAGATTCTCATCGAAGGGAATCCAGATGCGATTTAGATAGCAGAGAATTCCACTCAGATTGGGCACAAAATGAGCTTCCGCGCCACACGCTAACTCGGCGCGAAGGTTACCATTACTGATGGATGCGCGCTGCGCGTCACGAATGCGCGATTCAAGGTTGCTTTGGATCGGCGCGAAGTGAAGCTGCGTGCGCGGCAAAATACAGTTAAGCCGGCAGGGTTTTCGGCTGAGCGCATCGGCTACCACATTAGCCTTACCAGGATGATACCGGATCTCACAATCGTAATCGCTGATGAGTTCGTTCCATCGGCGTTGCCTCATGTTGAGTTCCTTTTGATCAAAGATATGCTGAAGGCTTTTGTGGTCAGTGTAGAGGATACACTTAGTACCATAAAGGTAGTGTCTCCAGATCTTCAAGGCAAATACGACTGCACCAAGTTCGAGATCGTGAGTCGTATAATTCTTTTCATGAACCTTAAGTTGCCTTGATGCGTAAGCGATAACCTTGCCTCGTTGCATAAGAACACAACCGAGACCTTGGTAGGAGGCATCGCAGTACACGACAAAATCTTCATTACCCTCAGGTAGCGCAAGAACAGGAGCTTCACACAACAAACGCTTGAGCGATAGAAAGGCTTCTTCTTGCTTCGAGCCCCAAATATACGGTTTACCTTTGTGCGTAAGAGTGGTTAAAGGCAAAGCGATCTTCGAGAAGTTCGAAATGAAGCGCCGGTAATAACCAGCTAAGCCCAAAAAGGAACGGATTTCGGTAGGAGTGGATGGCGTAATCCAGTTCTTGATTGCTTCAATTTTGGATGGGTCGACATGGATACCCATCTTGTTAACAACATGGCCAAGGAACTGTACTTCATCCGACCAGAATTCACACTTGGAGAGCTTGGCAAAGAGCTGCTCGGCTCTAAGCTTTTGCAATACCAACCGAAGATGTTGCTCATGCTCGGCCTTGGTCTTAGAATAAATCAGAACGTCATCGATAAACACAATCACGAATTTATCCAAGAAAGGCCTACACACCCGATTCATTAGATCCATGAAAACGGCGGGTGCGTTGGTTAAACCGAAGGACATGACCAAGAATTCAAAATGGCCATAACGAGTACGAAAAGCATTCTTGGGAATATCTTCATCGCGGATGCGCAACTGGTGATAGCCAGAGCGGAGATCAATCTTAGAAAAACAAGAGGCACCTTGGAGTTGATCAAAGAGGTCGTCAATACGCGGTAAGGGATACCGGTTCTTAATGGTGAGTTTGTTCAACTCGCGGTAATCGATACACATGCGAAACGTACCATCTTTCTTTTTAACGAACAACACCGGAGCACCCCAGGGAGAAGAGCTAGGGCAAATGAATCCTTTAGCGGTCAATTCTTGAAGTTGACTTGTTAATTCTTGCATCTCAGCGGGTGCAAGAAGATAAGGAGATTTGGCTACGGGGGAAGCACCAGGGACAAGATCAATACGAAACTCGACTTCACGAGCGGGAGGGATACCAGGAAGATCATCGGGAAAAACTTCAGGAAAGTCACGCACAACGGGGATATCGCGAAGCTTCTTTCCTTCATCGGGTTTGACCACATGGGCTAAGAATGCAATACACTTCTTCCGCATGAGTCTTTGGGCTTCGGCGCATGACATAAGCTTAAGACCACTGGAGGGTTTCTCGCCGTAGATGTGAAGATCACCGTTTTCTCGAGGAATGCGAATCAACTTCTTGGCTCAAATAACATCGGCGCGATTATTCGAGAGCCAGTCCATACCAATGATAACATCAAAACTTCCAAGAGGCATGGGGATGAGGTCGATTAGAAAATCGTTTTCGTTAAGGTTAAGCGTGCAATCCTTAATCACGGAGTTAATTAAAACAGTTTCGCCATTAGCCAATTCAACTGAAAAATTTTCTTTTAAGTTATCGCGCGGTCGCGCAAGCTTCTGCTCAAACGCGCGAGAAATAAAACTTCTATCGGCGCCAGTATCAAAAAGTACAGAAGCATAAAATCCGTTAAGCAAAAATGTACCATTAACTACGTCATTATTCGCTTGCGCTTGGTGCGCGGTTATGTTAAAAGCTCGTCCGCGCGTCACTTGGTTCGAAATTTGGTTCACCGGATTCGCTTGTGTGATTTGCACTTGTAGTCTCGGGCACGCGTTCCGGAAATGACTGGGATCACCGCAGTTATAGCACGACCTGGGTCGTGGATTAGGGTATGTTGGTTGTGGGTTCTGCAGGTAGGCTGGTGGTGTTTGCGCAATTGGGTTGGCGGGAGGGACTCTACAGAACTCGGCAGAGTGACCAACGCGGCCACATCGGCTACATTGTCGACACGGGGTTTGCGTTGGGTGGTGAAGTCTACAGGTTGGGCAAAAGGGTTGGGTTCCTGTGTAAGGTTTCTTAGGTGGCGGGGCAGGGAGTGCGGGATTGGTTAAGGCATAGTTGTGGACTACAGGAGGTGTTGGGTAGGTTGATAGTGGGTTAGGCGTGTAAACTGGAGGTTGGTAGATGGGTTGCTGGACAATGGGCGGGTTGGTAAGCGCATAGGCTTTGCGCCTGCGCTTGAGGTTGTTACGGTTTGAGGGTTCAGGTTTGGTTTCTGTCGGTTCAGGGACAGTCTTGGTGAGTTTGGTCTTTTCAGTTCCCCGCAGGAACAGGGTTCCTGCTCTGACATGGTTGTCGCTGAGCACAGCGGCCAACTCAATGGCGTCAGAGAGGGTTACTGGGTTTCTGGCCCATACAGAATCTTGAATTTCCATGGGGAGACCCCCAAGGAATTTCTCGATGGCTCGGCGGGAAGGGGTAACAAGGTGAGGGACAAGCAGGCTTAGTTCATGGAAACGCGTCGCGTACTCGCGCGCTTCGCCACCGTACTGCTTAAGATTCCAAAATTCTTCCTCCAGGCGCTTAACTTCGTTGGGAGGGCAGAATTCTCGCGTCAGAATTTCTTTGAATTCCTCCCAGGGCATGCTAGAAGCAGTTTCTGCGCCACGCGCACGAGCTACTCCATTCCACCATGTAAGCGCTCTAGATTCCAGGACACTGGAAGCATATAGGGTTCGTCTGTCTGAGGGGCATTGGGTGTGGAGGAAAGTGTTTTCTATTTTCTCAAGCCACTGAAGCATCACGGTGGCTCCTTCAAGACCTGTGAACTTTGGAGGGTTACCCGCGTTAAAGGACTTAATGTTGTAACCGGAGGTATTGTTTTGGCTCAAAGCTTGAGCTATTGCGGCGGCCATTTCCTGGGAACGTTGCAGCGAACGTCTGCGCGAGGCTTCTCTCCTCTGATGGCGGCGGGATAGCGGAGGCATTCTATAAAAATTTTAATTTTAGTTAATATCTTGGTTTTAGCGCAAAGTATAACCTCGAAAAGCTTGGTTTCGCGGAGTCAATTGCTGTCAAAAGTTAAAGTAAAATAAATGACCCTAAATGCAGACTTAATAAAGGTAACAAATTCGAATCAAGAATCGACAATTCATGTATCACCATGACTTTCCGAATTCCCAATTTAAAATATACGAGCAAACGAGTATTGGGGATTGACGATTCATGTATCACCATGACTTTTCAATCTTCAATATAAAATATACAAGAATATGAGTATTGGAGGTTGACAATTCATGTATCACCATGACTTTTCAAGTCTCCAACCTCAGAACATAATCGTAAATGGAAATTGAAAATCAACTATTCATGTATCACCATGACTTTTCGGATTTTCAAATCCAACAAACGAATATGTAAGAAAAATCAATAAAAATAGAAATTCAACAAAAATCGAAATATCGCGGAATAAAACATAAAATCATATACTGCGTCTGCGCAAGCATATTTATAAACAACGAGTAATTAACAATAAGCGCGCAAACATGAGATTTCTCTCATGCGCGAGAAGGGACTCTTAGGTATTCTAGGCCGTTACGTCTAACCACCTATCCTAAAGTCAACGAGCTCTGATACCAATCTGTAACACCCCGACCAAAGGCGGATTATACATCGGGGCGCCACATATTGTTTCATTACTCGTGACACTATTTGGGTGTCAATATTTAATAAATATATTCATTCGCGCACGCGCAACGTAAACACAAAATAACATAAATCAACATAAATCATTACATTATAAGGCAAAATATTCGAACAACAATAACTTGTCTTGTTACATTTTAATCTAGGTCCAAAAGTAAAAACGTCCTACGTGTCCACAAGCTCCAAATGTAGCTACAGCAAACCTGAACATGTGTTAAAATAAAACGTCAAACACCTGCGTGTTGGTGAGAAATCAAGTTTATTAGATAATAGATAACAATAAGTCCGCGCGCAACACGTGTATGTCTGGTGTTTAACAAGGGTGCAATCAGATTGTGATCAAACCTAAATAGATCATAGCTCATAGTTCATAGTTCAATCCGTGCTCCCAAATGAGCACAAAAACAAGAAAACATCTGTGCAAGTGTAAAGAAAACTGTAAACGATAGGTCTCCCGTGTTCATCTAATGGATCCATGAAAACTTCGGAATAGGCCGAACAAAGCGGTTAATGATACACACATACAAATAAACAGCCAAGTAAACGTCCTCAACACATGGGATACTGCGCGACTAAAGTTCATAAACAAGTTTAGGACTCAAGTTTGTACGAACACATGAACATCCCAAAACATTAAAAATAAAAAGGGATTAGGTACGAGATTACTCACTTGATAAACGATGCGGTGTAAGATAAAGCAAGAACCAACTTTAAACAAGCACAAGTTAAACTATAATTAAAGATTATTGTTTTAACGATTGGTTTTAAGTCTTGATTATAAGTTAGCATAATTAATAAGTAAATTAGTATATATAATATATATTACCGGAAAAAGCAGGGCAGAACAGGGAGGAAGACGGAGGCAGAGAGGGAGGCGACAGAGGATCAACGGCAGAGAGCAAGGAAGAACAGGAGAGTTTAAGTGCTTTGTGTGTGTAGTGTTAAGAAATTAACATTATTATTTATAGGGAAACCCTAGGGAACACAATCCCAAGAAAAGGGGAAAAGATCTCAAAAAGCAAAAGATTCCAAAAGTAAAAGATATCAAAAGATATGGCAGCTGCAGGAAACAAGGAAAAGCTGACAGGTAGGTCAGATAAAGGTACTGGTCAAGAATGGGAAAAGCAGATCTCAAAAGATAATGTCAGTCACTTTTTCTGCCAACCAATGGGGTTGGTGCGCATGCTGCGCCAAAAGTGGCTTTTCAGACATAAGATAGGTCAGGTCAACAGCACAAAAGATAAGACAACACAAAAGCAAACAGGCAAGTTAAAACAGAAGAAAAGATAAGTCTAGCGCGAGAAAGCTGCGCGCGAGAAGGCTGAGGCGCGCCGCGGGAAGAATCACATTTCTTAGCGCGTCGCGGGAAGAATCACATTTCTTAGCGCGCCGCGGGAAGAATCACATTTCCTAGCGCGCCGCGGGAGGAACTACAATTCCTAGCGCGCCGCGGGAGGAACTATAATTCTTCGCGCGTCGTGGGAAGAACTACAATTCTTAGCGCGCTGCGAGAAGAACTACAAATCCTTAGCGCGTCGCGGGAAGAATTACCGTTCTTAGCGCGTTGCGAGAAGAATTAAAATTCTTAGCGCGCTGCGAGAAGAACTATATTCCTTAGCGCGTCGCGAGAGGAACGGTATCCATAGCGCGCCGCGGGAAGAACTAAAATCCTTAGCGCGCTGTGGGGGCAGTTCAACTCGCGTATCGCAGTAACAGGTGGTCTTCACGCAGGCTTCCTTACAAGGAGTCTGGCGCGTGGAGCTGCGCAGACAACCTTAGGCGGGAAGAAACAAAGGACAAGGAGAGTTAGGAGAAAAAGAGGGAAACAAGGCTTAGGGGCGGGACGGAAAATATATTATTATTATTAAAAGTAAAATATAAGTATAAATAAATATTAAATCATAAAAGAAAGAGATCGGATAAGAGAAACGGGTACCTGGGTTGGGTCGGATCGGGCAGATGTCACATATAATAAATTCAGCACAATATTGTTACGTATATGTATAGTTACGTGTCATATATGGATATGAATAAAAAGGTATCTAGATAATTAACCAATGTTTATATAATAACATAGTGATAAATGTAAATTATGTACGCTATCACATCGTATGATAGTAAATCAGCATTTTAAATAATATTTGTTAAGTTTTATAATAATACAATACCCAAATCAAGATAATAATTTTACAATATAAAGAAAAAACTTCACGTAACAAAAAATAATAATAAGATTTCTTGTCTAGCTCACTAAAGCTATTCATACTTTTTTTTTCTCTTTAAAGTCACTCAACTTTAATTTGTTATTATAATCTTACATAATTAGCATGTTAACAAGTTACCATTTTAATTAAAAAATGGCTTTTTTAATCTTATTAAGTTATTAATAATTATATGGATGATATAAATAAAACGTGGCTTTTCTAATTAAAAAAGTTAATAAAATAATATGAACTATGTTATTCTAAAACAAAAAAGTAATAAACAACTAATCCATCACACCATTGATTTTTTTTAATCCAAGTTTTCTTCATCGAATTTCTGCATTTCATATCTGTATTGATACTTGATAGTGCCATATGAAGCTTCCATCGATCATTTGATGATTTTATTATTTTTGTGGAAAAGAATTCATAAACGTTGTCAGCAGACGATTGCGACTTCATTTCCCTTCAAATGTGTTCACTCTTTTCTTAATTTCTATAACAATATAATTTCATTTGTTCACCATTTTCTTAATTTCTAATTTTCTATAATACTGAAGAAACACTAAGTGACCCGGTACAGATTATAGATAATCTGGGGGTTAAGTAATGTTTCCCACGGATGAGGTCTAACTGAGAAGGCTGTTCTTCAGGAGACCTGCAAAACAAACACCGTAAGCTCGTCACTGAGAAGGGGGGAGTTCCTCCTTGTGACCACCCTCCGGTGTGAGAATCAGACTAGGTTGCTCTGAATATAAGTGTATATTAAGAGATTGCTAGATAACTGGATATCAGATGATCTTACCATTCCAAGATATTGGAGTATTTATAGCCGAAGGTAGGTTTCCAAGAAGGTACAGCCGGCTGAATAGTATTCCTGTTCAACCAACAGTGGACTATGCACAGGCCATACTGGTTGGTGGGTAGGTTACGGCCAACAGTAACAAAGTCGGCTGCACTATTCCACCAACTGTAGTTTATGCACGTCCCACTTACTGTGGATTGTACGCAGGCCATGCTGGTTGGTGAATAGGTTACGGCCAACAGTAACACTATTCCACCAACTGTAGGCCGCGCATGCTCCTCAGTAAGGGTTGGTGAGTAGGCAGCGGCTAATAGTGACAAACAGTACTAGAGGGTGCTCCTCCTCGCCCCGTTGTCGATGAGCTGTCACCCTGTGATTGGCTCATGGGCTGTTCTGGTCAGATCGTCTGTCCTGTCCATACCTTGGTAGGCATGGTACAAAAGATCTTTCAGAATCAGACTGGCTCATTTAGGCGGGATTGTTCCCGCCTTGCTCATTCCTTCATGTGACTACTGAAGTAGCTAGTGTCTTGTGCGTGTAGCCCTGCTGTCTGCGGGTAGCCTTCCCTGATGGCTTGTATCCGCAACTGCGGGAACAGGCGGGGTACTTCACCATTGGGAGGCTTTCCCTGCTTGTTCAGCTTGTGTACTGCGCGTAAGATCCTATGAGCATGGTGGGTCCTGCGGGAGCAGATGGCCTTTGCGCAGACGTCCCTGTTCAAGGTGAGTCTTGCGGGACCAACTGGTCTCTGCTGGGACCTACCTCTTCAAGTCCCCCCAGTCCAATGTTCTTCTCCTGAATGTTTAATAAAGTGAGGTGAACTTTTGGACTTTAAGCAAGGGGTTTTGAAAAGGGTTTCTAGTTTTAAGGTTCTCCGTGGGGATTCTTCCCGCGGGTTTCCTAATGTCACTAGCAAAAATTCCTGATTTTTTTGCTTGATCTTTGGGTATGATGTGGGTAGGTATGTAACCTTCTCGCAAGTCAGGAGCGTTGAGTCTCACTTGTGTGGATTCTCCTTGAGGTTTTAGTGGTTTTGAACATAGTGATCAATTATGTTTAAACCACCAATTCCATCCTGGAGCCTCAAACAATGTATTTCTCGACGTTCCCGCTATGCGAGGATGTTATTTCCGTTTCCACAAGCATTGCCCAGAAGATCCTTCCTGGTTTCAATTCCCTGCCGGGCGCTAGGTATGTGAAGGGTTTTGCCTTAACACTGTACCCGCGCTCGTCTTACGGTTACTTTACTTTCAAGGTACTCCTGGCGTCAATTCCCTGCGGGTGCTAGGTACGTGAAGGGTTTTGCCTTAACACTGTATCCGCACCCGTCTTATAGTTACTTTGTTGCCGGGGTATTCTTGGCTTCAATTCCCTGCGGGTGCTAGGTATGTGGAAGGTTTTGCCTTAACACTGTACCCGCATCCGTCTTATGGTTACTTGGTTGCCAAGGTAAGGGGTATTTTCCCGCTTACCTTTGAATCTTTTTGAATTTTGAAATTCGAAAGGTTGGTGAGGATAAGAACAGTCCAAACATCTGAAACGTCGTGTGACGGTTTCTTCTGACTGTGTCAGGACGTGCAGGAAGTTATGGTGACGTGACAGAACATGGTCATTCCAGTTGCTTTTTCAGGCGCGTGGGCATGATTTTTCGGGCGCGTGGCCGCGAAATTACTGGCACACGTCCTTTCAACAGCTGTTGCCAGCTTGCTTTTTGCCACGTGTCATAGTTTCATTGCACCTTTGATTTCTCTCTCCTCCGCATTAAATTCACCGCATTAATTGCGATTACTATATAAAGGGGGAAAGGGTTATTTGCAATTCACACTTTTCACTCTTCTTCTTCTTCTTAGTGATTTCCGGCAAATACTCCCCTTTTTCAGGCAAGCATTTTCCCGAAATCACTCTTCTTTCTGCAATAATGTCCTCTCGTGATGCTGAAGCTATAGCTGACGACAGGGGTACTGCTGGTGAGTGCCAGTGTGCTCTGCCCGGCGATCAGTACCGGTATGTTGTCAGGAAGTTCATGCTCGATCATCTCGAGCCTGAGTTTCCTGAATCCCACCAGACCGTGTACGATGCCCCCAGTGGCAAGATCGGGGTTTATGCTGCATTTTTTGTCTATGGGAATCTTAGATTCCCATTGACAAAATTTGTTTACCGTGTCCTTGAGAGGCACGGTGTCCATTTGACCGAGCTGCACCCCATGGCGATCGCCAAGATTCGCCATTTTGAGTGGGTGTGCCGGATTTTGGGCATCGAGCCCCATGTGGACCGCCTGATGACCTTCTATACCTGGAGGTGCATCCAAGGGTGGTACACCCTGACGACCCGTATTAAGGGTCTGAAGATTTGCGACACCGAGCGCAGTCTTCGCGCGTGGAAGCAGGAATTCTTCTACATTTCTGCCCGCGCCATCCCCCTTGCCATGAAGTTTAAAAATGGCCAAGCGATACCGAGCCTTCACGCCCCCAACTACCAGGAGGCGGAATGGTTTTCGAAGATATCCCGGATCCAATCTCCGGTTTACCGGTTTGCGGAGTCCGGGATGGTCATGTTAGGGATGAGCCGGGTGTGGAAAGATGCATCTCTGGTTCCCATCCTCCTCGAATACGGTTTGAACTCTATTCCCTATGGTATGTCTTGTTTTTCTTTTTTGATACAAGTTTGTCTTCTAACTGTTTCTTTTTTTTCAGAGGTAAATGATTTGGAGTCGCTTCTGTTTCCGCGGGAAGCCGACGGTCCCGCGCGGATGGGTACTCGTGCTTTGGACGAGGGCGAGTTGCCCATCCTGGAGCAAACAGCGGATCGGTTTGTGGAGGTCTATCCGCTGGGCCACGAGATCCTGAGCCAACGGCGGCCAGGTAAGGCGATATTCCTTCCTCAACCCCTTAATGCTGTACCCGCTGTTGGAATTCTTGACCTGTCTTCTTCTGAGGAATCCTCAGATGCTCCTCCATTGGTGCGGAAGAAGAAAGCTGCTGCCGGCGGGAAAGGGAAGGAGAAGGCCTCCACGGCTGGTCCGGTGGTTCTATCTGACTCGGAGTCAGATAGTGAAGAGGTGGCGGGGAAGCCCGGTGGTGAGGAGACCACTGTTCCGGAGGCTACGACCGTTACCTCCGGAGAACCAACGAAGACGACGGTGACCGGGACCAAGAGGTCGGCTCCATCGGGTTCCTCCCCGCCCGTCCGTACGTTCAGGGTCAAGAAAACCCGTAAGTACAATCATAATGTCTTTGCAGATTTATTACTTCTTAAATTTAACATTCTTTGTGCAGGCGTGTATGTTGACGCATTCCGGGGTGAAGCGCAGGGGGGTACCTCCCCGCCAATGACGGTATGCTCGGTCAGCCTTCCTGAGGCGTCGACCCAGGCGCCTGCGTCTGCATCCGTTGGTCCAGTTGCTCATTCATTTGGGCCAACTGTTCCGGTCGAGATGACGTCACCGCAGGCCGTGAGTGCGATTTTTACAGCATCCTTCACGGAGCCGGCGGTTACTGCTGCTGCTGATGAGGCGGCGACCGCGGCGGCGACCCCAACGGCGACCACGGCGGCTGCCACCATGCCCGCGCCACCGGCACCAATGGCCGGACCATCAGGTACGCGCAGGGCTTCCCGCCGATCTTTGTCACCTTCCCGTCTGCCTGACCTGTTGGATGGATTTCCTTTAGGTTCAGGTGATGGGTTTGGCGGTTATCGGCCTGTCATTGACCCTACAGGTGCGTAGGGTTCCTTTCTTTTTCCCTTATGTTTTTTATCATCTTTTCCTTACTGCCTTTGTTTCTTTTGCAGTGACGGATTCCAATGAAGTGCATGTTCCGCGATGGAACATACGCCGAGGAACAACCCTTCGCACACCTGTGGAGTGCGTGGACTGGGTTCGCCACGCTGCTCCCCCGGGTGCGTTGGGGGAAGCCATGGTTAGCTACCAGGAGGGTAGGCTAACCAATGAGCTTCGGGTTCTCCAGGCCCGGATGCAGCCGCGCGTCGAGCTGCTTTGTCGTGAAAACGACAAGTTAAAAGCAGCTCGCGCAAAGGAAGTATCTGAAACGCGGGCTCTTCGGGAAGAGAACCAACAGCTGGCGGCAGCTGCCGCCGCCAAGGAGAACGCCTTCAAGGCCCTCGAGGTTGAAGTTCAGGCGCGACTCGAGGCCCGCTCCAAGGCTGCCCAAGCTGTGAATGAACAGCTTCGGCTGGCCAGGGAGACTGCGCGAAACGCAACCGAGAGGGCTGCCCAGGCTGAAGCCGTTGCTGAGCCTCTGCGTGTGGAGAATGAGGAGCTGAAAGGCAAATTAGAGGCTCTCCAACGCGCTCATGATGCCTTGGCAATGGAAGATGCCAAGAAACTCCAGGAAATCCTGGACCAGAGGGGGGTGCTTGACCAGACCCAGCGGAAGCTTAAGGGCGTCGAAGAGGCTGCCGCAAAGGAAGTTTTACTTGCCAACCTTAACAAGAGCGAAGCCGAACGCGCCCATAACGAAGCTCAAGCTGCCCTCCAATGGCTTCTTCGAGAAGCGTTGCCTCAGGTATGTTTAACTTTGTCTTCACGCTTTTCTTTTGTAAGAAAAGGTTCTAACACTTGTATTTTTTTTTTTTGTAGGTTGTGCGTCGGGTCTTTTCAGAGACCTCTTATGATGATGCTATGACCGCAGCCCTCAACGCTTCTCATGAGGATGGGGAAAAGGCCGGCTTCCTGCTTGGTCTAGGGTTTGTTGAGAAAGGCGTCCCGCCTTCCAACTTCCCTTTGTTCGATGTGGATACCGAAGCCATTTATGACCAAGCATTGAACCAATACGCCGCCTTCCCGCATCCAGTGGTGGAAAAGGTGGACGAAGTAGCTGTTGCTGATGATGGGTTAGCTGTTCTCAAAGCGTTCCTCGAACCACCCCGTTCTTCTGACGGAGCGGGTCCAAGTGGAAGCGGCCCTGAAGCTTGATCCTGAAGATCCCTTTCCATTGCTAAGATAGACTTGTATAGATTTACTCTTTCAGGCGGGTAGTAACCCGGCCATTCTTGTAATATATCATTGAAATATAAATCTTTTTGTGGATAAGATTGTTATTTCCTTCTTTGGATTCCTTGCTTTATAAACTCATAACTTGCATACTTAGTTTTAGCAATTTTCCAAGTGTTTTAGAATAAGTTAACCTGTTGAACGTGGTTGATGATGGGTTAAAGTTTCGCTTCCTCCTTCGTGATTGTGCGGGTAGAACCGTCACTTGCACTTGGTAGGATGGTTAAATTTTAACTGTCATCTGACCTGCGTGTAGGTTTTCCTCATTTTTCCTCGAAATTTCTAAGTATTTAGGATAAGTTAACCTTTGAACGTGGTTGATAGTGGGTTAAAGTTTTGCTTCCTCTTTCGTGATTGTGCGGGTTGAACCGTCACTTGCACTTGGTAGGATGGCTAAACTTTACCCATACCTGACCTGCGTGTAGGTTTTCCTTATCCTTATTTCTAAGTATTATATATATATATATATATATTTTTTTTTTTTTTAGGATAACCTTTGAACGTGGTAGATGATAGTTTGAAGTTTTGCTTCCTTATTTGTGATTGTGCGGATAAGACCGTCACTTGCACTTACAAAGATGGCTAAACTTTACTTACATCATACCTGCGTGTAGGTTTCCCCTATTTTTAACGTTGTGTTTATGCGGGTTTTGCCGCCTTCCACACGCAATGACTTACTTCTCCTCATTTATGCGGTAAATACCGGCACCAGTGGGGAGTTCATAAGGATAAAGGTAAACACATTATGAAAGGAGAATCATTTCCATTAGAAGTGGCTCTTGGCCTTTTCTTTACAAGTTTTGGAATTGATCTACATATAACATTTGCGTAATTGAGCTCCATTCCATGTTCTTGGGATGGGAGTGCCATCGAGCCTTTCGAGCCGGTATGCGCCCTTTCCCAGAACCTGTTTGATAACGTATGGCCCTTCCCAGATCGGGGCCAACTTTCCTGGGCGTTCTTGGTTCGAAGCCTCGTTGTTACGCAGTATGTAGTCTCCTTCCTTGAAGTTGCAGAGTTTTACCCGCGTGTTGTAGTACTTTTGCATTTGTCGTTTGTAGTTCTCTTCACGCACTGCGGCTAAGTCTCTGCGTTCCTCGGTTAGCATAAGATCCAACCGTCTTTCCGCATCATTGTCTTCTGGCTGACTCAAGACCCTTGGTGAGGGTAGACCAATTTCGACCGGGACCATGGCTTCAGTGCCATAAGTGAGGCTGAACGGGGTTTCTCCCGTACTGGCCTTCTTCAACGTTCTGTTTGCCCAAAGGACGTGCGGAAGCTCGTCCACCCAGCCGGATCTGTGTTTCAAGAGTCTTTTCTTTATGCCTTCAACGATGCTTTTATTTGCTCTTTCCACCTCACCATTTCCTTGCGGGTGTGCCACTGAGGTAAAGGTGTGGGTGATTTGAAGTTCTTTTAGCCATTGTTGTAGCTTTTTGTCAGCAAAGTTGGTGCCGTTATCGCTCACCAAATTCTGTGGAAGTCCAAAACGACAAATTATAAATTCCCAAATAAATTTTTTGATATGCTTTGCGGTTGTTTGGGCTAAAGGTTTTGCTTCTATCCACTTGGTGAAGTAGTCGATGGCTACCACTAGGAACTGAACATTTCCTGCTGCTGTAGGAAATGGGCCTGTCACATCGATGGCCCACTTCTGAAATGGCCATGAAGAAGTGACTGGAACCAGTTCGTTTTTCGGGCGATGCGTGTTAGGTGCGTAAAGCTGGCAAGACCTGCATTTTCTGATGTATGCCAGTGCATCCGTATGCATCCCCGGCCAAAAGTATCCCGCGTTGTTTAGCTTGGCTACAACAGCGCGGGGACCTGCGTGTACCCCACAGATGCCTTCGTGTACTTCCCTTAGGAGGTAGTTGGCATCTTGGTTGTCCACGCATCTCAAGAGTGGGCCAAGAAAGTTACGTCTGTAAAGGATGTCATTGACGAGTTGATAATTCAGTGCTTTACAGCGTAGTTTTCTTGCCTGTGTTTTTGACTCTGGTAGTATTCCAGCTGCAAGGTAATTTATTATTGGTGTCATCCACGTTTCTGTACTGGTTTGGATGACACAAATTTCCTTGTGCGGGACTGATGGCGCTTCGAGGAGTTCAATGCGGATGTCCTTTCCCAGGTGGGTGAAGGCTAGTGATGCAAGCTTGCTTAACGCATCCGCAGATTTGTTTTCGCTGCGCTTGACATGTATGACTTTACAATCACTAAAATCACGCATAAGGGTTTTTGCCTGGGCGAGGTACAGGGCCATGGTGTCGTTCACAGCCGTGTATGTTCCATTTATTTGGTTGGCCACCAGCATGGAATCCACATGGGCTTCCAAGTTTTTCACTCCCATCTTACGCGCAATTCTCAAACCGGCCAAGAATGCTTCATATTCGGCTTCGTTATTCGTACTTGGAAAGTCCAGCCGAATAGCGTAAGTATATTCTTGGCCCGCTGGGTTGGTTAATTTTAACCCTGCGCCTGAACCCTCGTTACTGGCTGCTCCATCAGTATAGAGTCGCCAGACATCATTGACGTCCTGTGCTGGGGAGGGTTGAGCCTCCTCCTGGCACTCTTTCTCCCGCGAAGCGGGGACTTCTGCAATAAAATCGGCCAGGACCTGGCCTTTTATGGCTGGTCTTGGCTTGTACTTAATTGCATATTCTCCCAATTCAATTGCCCATTTGGCTAGACGTCCCGATAATTCGGGTTTGCCTAGAACGTTTGAGAGTTTGAAGTTGGTGAGAATGGTGATTGGGTGGCCCTGGAAATATCGTCTTAACCTGCGTGAAGCATGTATAAGTGCTAAGACTAATTTTTCGAGGGTAGAGTACCGGGTTTCTACGTCTGTTAGTACACGGCTAACATAATAGATTGGCATCTGGACGCCCTTTCGTTCTACTAGCAGGACTGCCCCGGTTGCTCTATCTGTTGCGGAAAGGTATAGGATTAACTCCTCTCCCGCTTGTGGTGCTGTAAGTGTTGGGAGTTCGATCAGGCGTGACCGAATCTCCTGAAAAGCTGCTTCCGCTTCTGGTGTCCAGCGGAAGTGCGTTTTCTTCAAGCAGTTTCTCAATGTTGACACGAAAGGAAACGACTTATCTGCATGGTTTGCCAAGAAGCGATTAAGTGCGACTAGTCGTCCATTCAGTGTCTGAGCCTGTTTGATGGTGGTAGGTGATTCCATTTTAACAATGGCTTCAACCTTTTCAGGGTTCGCTCTAAAGCCATCTTTAGTAACAATGACTCCCAAGAACTTCCCTTCTTCCATCCCAAATGAACACTTGCTCGGGTTGAGCTTCATGTTTATCTTTCGGAGCGTGTTGAAAGTTTCTTCAATGTCTTTCAACATCGCCTCAGGCTCGAGGCTTTTGATGACCAAATCATCCATATAGACTTCCAAGTTTCTCCCGATTTGGGCATGAAACTCTTTGTCCATTAGTCGTTGGTACGTGGACCCTGCATTCTTAAGTCCGAATGGCATCATTTTATAACAAAAAGTACCATCGGGCGTCCGAAATGCGGTTTTGTCCTGGTCATCAATGGCCATGTGGATTTGGTGGTACCACTTATACGCATCCAAGAAGCATTTAAGGCGGAATGGTGCCAACGAATCCACTTTGAGATCAATTTCTGGTAACGGATAACAATCTTTGGGGCATGCTTTGTTCAAATCTTTGAAATCTATGCACATGCGCCATTATTTGTCATTCTTCGGTACCATTACGGGATTTGCAACCCATGTTTGATATCTACTAACGCGTACGATGCCTGCGTCAAGGAGTTCCTTGACTTGGGTTCTACACGCGTTAGTTTGCTCAGGCCCCATCACTCTGCGCTTTTGTACGATCGGCGTAACAGCCGGATCGCATTTGAGTTTATGCTCCGCCTTACTTCGGGGTACACCAGTCATGTCAGCTGGTGCCCACGCAAAGATGTCAGCGTTTTTCTGCAGTAAGCGTTTGAGTAAGGTGCGGGTGGGATCAACGATTGTTGGTCCAATGGTAACGGCCTGGTCGGGGTATTTGCCATTGAAGGCCCATTTTTCTGGTTCAGTGATGGTTGGTTTAGCCTTTTTCGGTTTGGGTTTAGATGAAACAGATGCAATGCATACCTGGGGAATGCCAGAGATCATTGCTACACCCTCAGCTGTTGGCCATCCCATCATGCCATGGACTGAAGATACCACGGCGTTGAATCTTGCCATCCCGTCTCTTCCGAATAGGATGTCGTACGTATGATGTGGCTTTTTCATTACGACAAAATCCACGTCTTCTGTGCGTGAATGATTCCCATCAGTAAGAGTAACGGGGAAAGATAGGATACCCAGGGGTGTTTCTGTACTTCCGTCAAACCCTTCCATTGAAGCGTAGACCGTTTCCAAGCGTTCTTTGTCTTCATCATCCAGCTTATCAAAGAACTGTCTGTACATCACTGTCGACGAAGCGCCGTTGTCAGCAAGAGTGCGTGAAGTGATGTAGTGCCCCAGCTGGCTTCTGATGACGATGGGGCCTTCTTTGCTGGGGCCTCCTGGCACTCTCGGGAAGCGCACCTCAGCTTCTTTCCACGCGCATGGTTCTGCCACCCGTCTTTTTCTTCCTCTGACCTTGCCATGAACCATGTTGATGCTGATATCGACGGGCTTTCGTCCGTTACCTCTGTACCGGTTGTCATTCCTTCCTCCCTTCCTGATCGATGCCACAAGATGTGCAAGCCTTCCGTCCTTGACAAATGTCTCAATAATATCCTTCAAGGATGTGCACTCTTCAGTACCATGACCCTTTGTCCCGTGGAAATCACAGGATTTGCTTTGATCCGCATTAGGTTTCTGCCGGATCAATGGGGCTTTAGGCCATGGTAATTTTTCCGTGGCAAATATCTCCGTGACGCTCTTCGTGAGTGGCGTCCACCGGTGTTTTCGGTTTGAAGGGTGTGTGTTGTCCCTTCCGCCAACAAGAGGGCGAGAGCTGGATGAGGTGTCAAAGTTTACCCTTGACTGCCAAATACCTAGCCTCCTCTTTTTGTTCTGCCGGGCGATCCGGACATTGTTCTCTCTAGTCCTCTGCGTGTAGAGGTGTGTACTCTGGGGAAGATCTCTTCCCAGTTGCTTTTCCGTCTCGGCAAAGCGCTTTGCCGCCGTCATGATGGCATCCCAAGTTGATGGCATGCCATCCTTACCCGTCAATGTGCGGATAAGTTCTGGGTATTCGGCACCTTGGATGAAGGCGGCGCGAACCAGATCTTCACTTATGTTGCCGAGACTAAGCTTTTTGGAATTGAAGCGAGTGATGAAGTCTAGTAGAGATTCATCCTCCTCTCTCACGCAGTTAAGGATCGTCCACTGCTCTTCATTGTACTTCCTCTGTTGGCTGAAATGCTGGCTGAACTTGTTCTGAAAGTCCGCCCAGTCATATATGTGGTGGATCGGTAAACGATCGAACCATGCCCTGGCCGCTCCGACCAGAGTCATCTGGAACATGTAGCACCACGTGGGTTCCGTCCAGTTGCTGACGGTAGCCCCCGCAATGAACCTGTTCAAATGGTCGTCTGGGTCGGATAGACCATCGTAAGTGCCAATGTTGGACATTTGTTTGGCACTTCTCGGGGCGATTGCTTCCGCAATGTCCCTTGCGAACTTTGACTTCCCTGCATTTGTAGCAGTTGGTCTAAAGGTTTTGGAAAAGTCACGCGGGTTTCTCTCCACGATTGGTTTAAAGGCTTCCCCAAAATTCCTTTTTGGTTGGACGTCCGTTTCCTTACGCTTCCCTTTCGCCTTATGGCGAGGGTTCGCGTCGGTGTCGGACTCCAACTCGTCGTCTGAGTACTCGCAGTCACTGCTCATATTGAGGTGTTGGCGAGTACTGGCGAATTCGTCAGCCTGTTGAACTGAACGCAAGCGTTCGTCCAATTCGGCTTGGAATTCTCTTTGTCGTGCTTCGGCCCATGCCTTCACTTGATCTAGTGTTTGGCGAGGAACCTTCGTTCGTTTTTCCAGTTGGGTATCGGAGAACCCCAATGGAATATTTACTCCACTTGCCCCGGCTTGGGTAGTCGGGGTAGTGTTCGTAAGGATTGTATAACCGCCGTTGTTTCCCCCAGTTGCTGGGGTTGTTACCGGGGTTTCTTGGTCGGTTACTGGCCTTTGAACCGGAGTAACGTTAACCATTTCTTCAGAAATTGTGAAAAAACTAAAGTAGTTCTAGCTTTTATACACGGATGGCGCCAATGAAGAAACACTAAGTGACCCGGTACAGATTATAGATAATCTGGGGGTTAAGTAATGTTTCCCACGGATGAGGTCTAACTGAGAAGGCTGTTCTTCAGGAGACCTGCAAAACAAACACCGTAAGCTCTTCACTGAGAAGGGGGGAGTTCCTCCTTGTGACCACCCTCCGGTGTGAGAATCAGACTAGGTTGCTCTGAATATAAGTGTATATTAAGAGATTGCTAGATAACTGGATATCAGATGATCTTACCATTCCAAGATATTGGAGTATTTATAGCCGAAGGTAGGCTTCCAAGAAGGTACAGCCGGCTGAATAGTATTCCTGTTCAACCAACAGTGGACTATGCACAGGCCATACTGGTTGGTGGGTAGGTTACGGCCAACAGTAACAAAGTCGGCTGCACTATTCCACCAACTGTAGTTTATGCACGTCCCACTTACTGTGGATTGTACGCAGGCCATGCTGGTTGGTGAATAGGTTACGGCCAACAGTAACACTATTCCACCAACTGTAGGCCGCGCATGCTCCTCAGTAAGGGTTGGTGAGTAGGCAGCGGCTAATAGTGACAAACAGTACTAGAGGGTGCTCCTCCTCGCCCTGTTGTCGATGAGCTGTCACCCTGTGATTGGCTCATGGGCTGTTCTGGTCAGATCGTCTGTCCTGTCCATACCTTGGTAGGCATGGTACAAAAGATCTTTCAGAATCAGACTGGCTCATTTAGGCGGGATTGTTCCCGCCTTGCTCATTCCTTCATGTGACTACTGAAGTAGCTAGTGTCTTGTGCGTGTAGCCCTGCTGTCTGCGGGTAGCCTTCCCTGATGGCTTGTATCCGCAACTGCGGGAACAGGCGGGGTACTTCACCATTGGGAGGCTTTCCCTGCTTGTTCAGCTTGTGTACTGCGCGTAAGATCCTATGAGCATGGTGGGTCCTGCGGGAGCAGATGGCCTTTGCGCAGACGTCCCTGTTCAAGGTGAGTCTTGCGGGACCAACTGGTCTCTGCTGGGACCTACCTCTTCAAATACAAAATATCATTCTTTTAACTTTTAAGTTAGTATTTTAATTAAAAGTCACATCACTATTTATATAATCCACGTGAACATTAATATATATATTAAAAAGTGGATCAAATTCCACTCACAAGTTTACTATTCATTTTACTATTTATTTTTAAATATTTTATTAATTATTATAACCACTAATTCATTAATCATTATATCATAAATAAAAATTATAGTTTTTACTTTCTTTATAATTTTTTTCGTCAACTAATTAAAATATATAACCGATTATTTTTTTTTCAAACATTAAACTTGGCCAAGCGTTGGCTTTATATATTTTCTTTGCTGGTTAAACGATTTTCTTAAACTTTGTTTTCATATTTTTTTATAGTTCGTCTTTACAATAACCGATTTTTTTTTCATGATTTAAAAACATCTCATCATCGCATGGTTTATATTCACGTTTCAACTTTTGATACCTTGCTCGCCTTTAAAATATTTTTTTTGGATTACCAATTTATGTTTAATAATTTGTGTTGGTACCGCTGATACGAACCAAATTTGTGTTGGTTCGCAACTGTAACATGCCGGTCTTTTTTGTTTCACATATGATAATTTGTTGTATTTTGGCATTGATTGGTTTATTTTCGATGTAGTAACTTGATACAGACTGAATTTGTATCGACTTGTAACGAGTTTATGGTTTAACGTTTTTACTTATGTATTTTGTTCTATATAATGGTCCCGTCGCGAAGCGCGGGCCTAAATCCTAGTTAAGTATTTAAAGGGCAAAGGTACATGACACGTCATATGTGTTAACTTGTTAACGAATTATAAAGATTGGAACAACAAATAAGAATCCAGTAACTTTATAGAGAAAAAAAGTTTAAGCGGCTATATCATAAATCATAAATAATAATAAAAGACTAAAAGTAAATGAACGTGTAAAGAAGAAAAAAAGTATTTTGGTGATTAAAAAAAAAAAACTCAGTCACCCTATACTTAAAACACATAACTTTTTAGATACTTCATTATCATTTTTATTTAATATGCTTTAAAAAAACATTGATAATTGTTAACATATTTTCTGATTATTCGTGTGTTATTTATAACGTTGCATAATTATACGCACATCTATACCTTTTACTAAAGTACATGTGACCCATCCCCAGTGACTTCGTATATTTTAATGGAAAGCAGTGAGGACAGTAGAATACATAAACCGCACGCCCGAGGTGGTAGGGGAGGGGTGAAACTTGAAGTTGAACATTAAATCAGTAGGTCGAAACTTTAACATTAAAAGTAGCATACACATTTTCTTAAACACAAAATTATTCAAAATAAACGAGTTGCATTTGTATAACCATAGCAAACAGAGGGGTCAAAGGCTCAGAGCCTCCTCCCGCTCCTTGAAAGATCCGCTAATGACGAAAAGTTGACTAACATAAAAAAGGTCATGCACACACACGCGCACACACACACACATATATATATATAATAAAAATAATAACAATAATAATAATTAGAAAGAATATAATAAAAGGACCACAAAAATTGTGGTGATTTAGGGTCACCCACTTGCACCGGGCCTAACTCCCGCGTGCTAAGCACGTGATAGATGGTCCATTTTCTTTACGTTTTTTTGCTATACTGAATAACTTAATTCCCCGACCACTAAACCTATATAGAATATGTATTTCATACCCATACGTATTAATTAAACATTTCTTGTATACATATTATATTTTAATCATTTATTTCTTTCACTTTCTCTTTCAACACAAAACAATATGAGTTTTTCATTTCATAAAAAAACACATGTTTTTTTAAATTTAGTTTCTAATTTTGTCTAAAGCATCTTATAGACTTATACCATTTTGTCATGTAATCGCCTAATCGGAGGTGAAATTTATGCCCAAGCCAAGGTGTTTCTGGGGCTCCGGAATACCATTCAACTTTGTCTATGAAGTGTAAAAGTAGCACAATTTTTTTTCTTTTCTGTTTTATGTATTGAATGCCCTGAGTAAATATTATGATAACCTTAAATTGTATTTTTTATTTATTTTTTTTATTTTTTTGATACTTCTGATTTTTTTACTTCTAGATCTGCCACCACATATAGTGAAATGGTGAAAGACTAGACAAAACGAAATTTGAGGCAAATTTAAACTGGCTTGAGTCCGAATCAAGTTTATATTTGAGCTTATTTAAAAAACAACACTCGAATTTATATACTAGACTTCACTCGATTCGCGACTCTAGCGAGTTTAAATAAAACAAAAATAAATATGTATGTATATAATAATCAATATAACCACATAATAAGTTATATACGTATTAATTAAACTAATTAATAATGATAAATGTGTAATAACTGAACCCCAACTTGAGCTTTAAAAATTAGTCATAATGCATAACCCAAACTCAATCTTTAGAAATAGTTTCAAATGAGCAATCTCGAGTTCTCTTATATTAAAGCATAAAGAAACTCATACTTGTCTCATTACATGTATGATAAAGAAAAAAAATGTTTACATTTTTATCTTTTAAATTTGTTTTTATGATTAGATTATTTCTGCATGAAACCATCATTAAATCGTCATGAAATACACTTGTCGCCCTATTAATTAAACTAATTTTATTCATAAAATACAAGTATAACAACGTTTTTTTAATGTCATGTAACTAAACGCATATTTTTCTAGACAAATTTAGTTTCCTGGGTTTAGATATTACTTTATGACGTCTTTACAATATGAAAAAAAGTTGACTATAAAACCTTAAAAAAACATATGTTGTGTGATGAAAATAAGGAAAACACTTAAATGAAGTTTGGTGCATCATGCATGTCATCCTGAGATACTCAGAATCGATTTTAAACACATCAATCAATCAATCAATCAATCATACCCAGTAAAGTCCTACCGACAGCAAAGCTATAAGTAGGGACTGGGGAGGGTGGGATGTAGGCACACCGTACATCTATCCAAAGGGATAAAGAGGTGGCTTTCAGATAGACCCTCGGCTCTAAGTACATGTGTATGAAACAAAATAAAGGAAATTAACTAATAATAATATATGTAAGGGAAATACCATTATGGTATGTGACCTAAATAAGCTCGAGTGTATATCACGCTTAGAAGACTAAAATAAATGATCATAGTAATTACATAAATATAAATATATAATAATATATTATAACATATATTGGTATATATTAGTATTAAGTTTTGAACCCGTGTGTTATACAAGATTTGTCAAATAATAAAATAAATAAGGTTTGTTATTTGAAATAAATGAACAAAATTAAAAGTAAAAAAACAATTAAATATATAGTACAAACAATAATAAGTTTAGATTCTCAAATTTATTAATTTGATAATATCTTTTTATATACAACTTATGTTATTTTATCACAAATATTATCATCGTTATCCAATATTAATAATTCCAGTCCATGTTTGCTAGTTACTCTGGCTAATGCAACATATAGTGTCTATGGGAAAAATCTGGATGTCGAAGAAACAAACCAACCGTAGAATTAGATTTTCTTGGTTATTTTCTACTTATTTAACTTTCATATTTCTACTTATTTGATCTTAAATCAATATTTTACTTTTTATTCCCTGACTACTTTATAACCCAGTTGTCAAAATAGTTTTGACCCATGACTCATAGATAGCTAGGATGAATGAAATGAGAGGTTATAAGATTAAAATTGAAAATTGATTGTTTTCTAACTCAATTGTCAAAATGATTTCGATTCATAAATACTTAGGATGAATGTAAATGGAGATTAGATTATTAAGAGGAAAAATTAGGATAAGATTAAATGTGGGCTTAACACCTAAACCTCATTATTTTACTCTATTAGAAGACTAAGTTAAAATATAATAGTATTTATATACACTAAAAATAATCAAATATTTATGAACTTTGTATGCATATTATTAGGTTGCACCCTTAGCATTGTGACTTGTGTCTTTCAATTTGAACATAGTGAGGAATAAAATCTAATCTTAGATGTTGACGGTTGATGTAACACAAAGTGTACACCTTTTAGCATTAAATTATCCTCTTACTTTGGTAAAACTCCATGTAAATTCGTTGTATTCGGTACTTATTTGAGTTATTTATGAATTTGCAGGTCCGGGCGCCCGCCCGACGAAGAAACGATGAAAAGATGGTGTTTTTTGGACAAAAATCAAGAATCTGCCCAAAGTGCATGACCATGCTAAGAAAGTGCATGACCATGCTGCAGGTGCATGGCCATGCTTAGGAAGTGTATGACCATGCTGACCAAGCTGCACCATCATGCGCTTTGAGTGCACCACCATGCACCTTTATTGGAACCCGTGCACATCTGATACCGTGCCAAAGTGCATGACCATGCTACGAAAGTGCATGACCATGCACCTTTATTGGAACCCGTGCACAACTGATATCAAACCAAAGTGCATGACCATGCTCTGAAAGTGCATGACCATGCACCTTTATTGGAACCCATGCACATCTACTGTCGTGCCAAAAGTGAAACTGCACCATCATGCACTTTTTGTGCACCATCATGCACCTCCGAGGGCACGAGCCCATGCACTATCCGATGCCGAGGACAAGACACATTAATTTTGAAAGTGCAATAGCTAGTGCCGGTAATGCACGACCATGCACTTTTTGTGCATGACCATGCACTTTTGTGGAACCTGCAACTCTGAGCATATCAGAAAGTGAAAGTTTGACTTACCCAAAATAGTGCACGACCATGCACTTTTTGTGCATGACCATGCACTTTGATCAGAAGCTTATAAACACTTGTTTTCACTTCATTTGAGTGTGTAGAGCCTTGGTAATTCTCTCTCAACTCTTGAAATTTATGTTTTGTGTTCCTTAAGAGTTTGAAGGCTTCCACCATCCTCAAGATCCATCATTCCATTCTTCAATCCTTCTTTGATCTTAGTTTACTTCCTATTGTTCAATAACATGTTTTGTAAGCTTATTTCTAGTTTGATTGTAGTTGTATTAAGCCTTATGGGCTAATTACTTTTGCTATCTAGACAATGTTGAAACTCTTATTAATGTGATATATTATCTATGCATGATTTTGGTAAAGTGGTTTTCTTTCAAGAATATGGTTGAATTTATAAGTTGATATTGATGGTGTTCATGCTTGTTATGTTACATAATCTTGTTAGTTTTGCAAATGTTTAGGCATTCATGTTGGAAAATATGTTCTAGATGTTTGTTTGTAAACTTTGAATGTTCATGAAATCTTTGTTTACATTACTAAGTTAGGAATGACTAGTAAAAATTAACTTGGTTATATAATTATTGATGAGTATGAAACCCTACACTTAATATTGGAAAATTGATGAGTGTTGTTATGATTCTTGACTTGGTGATGACTTGCTAGTTAAAGTTTCATAAGTTTATATTAATTTCATGAATTTGGCTACTTTAGTGTAATCTTAGGTGGTTAGAATGTTGTTCATGCTAGCTTTCCTTTGATTATGAGACTTTGTTGTTTTGACAAACAAGTTAGTCTATGTTTATCTCTTGATTGAAAACCCATCATGATGAATATTTGCTAGTATTAGGTTGTTTTATTGTAATATAGTATTTATGTTTAGATTCATGATGTTTTACCATATTATTACTATTTTATCATATTAGTAGAGTGGATTCATGTCTAGGTAGTTTGTTGGATTGATTATATTCTTGTGTTTTTACTTGCTTATTTTCATTGTATGCTAGTTTAATTAGTTAAAAATTCAACTTGAGATTTACTTGTTCGGTTGGTCATTTACAAAGATTTAGTACTAGAAATTTGTCGTGTCCATGGATTGATACTTGGTTCTTACCAACACTTTATTACAAACGATAGGTATACAGTACACTTGCCTTTCGTGTGTGGTTTAGTTGTAGGTGAAAACCTATTTTAAAACCCGATTTGTGTGGAACTTTTACTTAAATTTTTATATATATATTCACACACGCCAACAGTGGCACGCGAAACGTGCTAAACATGAGCTCGAAACCGTAGTAACGAGCCTAGCTTGTCCATTAAATATAGAGCCTGAAATGTATCAAATGGAGCTTATTAAGTTAACGGTCCAAACATGAGATTTGCTTACACTTGTATCATAAACCATCGAGAACAATTATCATGAAACAGAACCTTAAATATGTATTTAAAATTAAAAACATAATAATAATACAAACTATATAACGTATCAAAATTGTTAATATTTTATGTATATTATACATTAAAATAGTATATGGATTTATATATAAACATTAAAGTAAAATAACACACGTACTGTTTCTAAATAGTATATGGCCCATTTATGATTATCGATGAATGACGGGCTGTCTGCATCATCGAGCTGTTTATTATAAGTGGGGCCCAATAATACCGTACTTTGAAAAGATGTAAGATATATGTGTGTCTCGTGAACCCATTTGATAATAATTATCGACCCCATATATTTATTTACGAAACACAAAAAATAATTTTTAGGAGATTGCATCATTGGCTATCGGTTCATTTGATGTTTTTTTAATAAGGTACCCGCCACGCGGGCAGTGACATGGCGCACGTCGGGTGACGAGCCACATATGGCGTTTCTAGTTAGGCTGAGGGGTGTGGGGGGCACGAGAGCGGGCGCGAGTGGGGGCGCCAGCCAATAATATTGTGACGTGTGGCAGAGAGAGAAACTTGATAAGATGGGTGTTGGTTGTGGTGCTCGCGCCCCGGGACATGGTGTGGAGGGGCGCGAGAGGGGGCGCGAGCGGTTTTTTTTTTATTTTTTTATAAATGTATTAAAAAAACGTATTATTAAAAAAACTCATAAATTATTTAAAAAAACACACATTAATTAAAACATCGGTTAGGAGACGGTTGTATGTTGGATGGTTGAAAGCCGGATGATTGTTGCGACCCCGAATAAAACAATCATCCGTCTTCTTTGTCCCGCAGCTTCACCTTCTGGTTCTTGTGTCTCCGGAACTACAAAGTTAGGAGACGGTTGTATGTTGGATGGTTGAAAGCCGGATGATTGTTGCGACCCCGAATAAAACATCGGTTGGTCCGGTGCCGACCATAAATCGTCGTAACTGTAATCTGAATCTAGGTTTGGGTACCAATTTCCAGCCATGTTTTTAAAAAAAGGTTTGGAAGATGGGGTGATTTTGGGTTTTTTTGAGGTTGTGGTAAGTATTTTATGTGATTTTGGGTGTGGTATGTGATATTGGGTTGATATTGGTTTATATAGAGAAAAAAAAATTTTTTTTTAATAAACTTAAAGAGCCAACGGCTCAATTTATAAAGCCCCAACGGTCATGCACGCATTCCGAAGCCCACTTTACGCCCATTCCCAGCCGCTACTGGCCTTGCGCCTGCCTCTTTTTCCGCGCTCGCGCCCCTCTCGCGCCTCGGTGGTTTGGTGCTCGCGCCCCGGGGCGCGAGCGGATGGGCTCACGCGCCCCCTCTAGCGCTCCACACCCCTCAGCCTTAGGATGATTGTGGGAATGAACCGTTACGAATGACGTTTTGGGCCTCATTTTAATTTCTATTTTTTCTTTTTGAAATTTAGAAAATTTGAAACTTTATGCACTTTTGTAATTTTTTTTTAAGATGTTATAAGCTTAATAAAAAAGTTAAAACTTTTATAAAAAATGTAACAATTATAAATAGTAAGTTGTGAACGTAAATAAGGAGTTGATGTGAAAAAATTAAAATAAATGAATAATGTATGAAGACGGTGTTGCTGGTAAAGTGTTAAATGACACAACACGTCTTATATTTTAAAATGACATAAGTGATGCGTTACAAGTGATCAAAATACTTTTATATAATAAATTATTTTTATATATTACTCGTGTTCATTTCGATTGAACCTGGATACTTGATACAAACCCGAAATCACACCCACATGAACCCATACAAGATAGATGTATTCGCTTAATTTTTGCCAATCACACCCACATGAATACTTTCCAATCTAATTTTTGAACACAACTTTTAAATTTACATATTAATTTTATATATTTTTAAGGTAATTATGCTTAATTTTTGCCAATTTAGTTTATACTTTTACATTTTTAGCATAAAATAATTAAGATAAAACACAACTTTTACAGATAAAACATAAGTTATACACAAGTTAACAAATTGGTTAAACGGGCTAACCCGTGAGTTTAGTATCATATCTCTTCATTCATGGTTCATATGTACCTTTCATTTGAAATAGCATCACTTCCATTCCAAGTGTGCTGATTTAATTTAACGAAATAAATTAGAGAAAACTTAGTAAAATAAACACTTCAACACCTAGACCTCTTTACCATTTCTTTTATTTTGCAGCCCATAGCCTTAATTAGTGATATTTATCTTTATACAAATGCCACACATTCATTAATCAACAATGAGAATAAAAAAATATTGCTAACATATACAAGGAACATGTGATCATGGGTTACCAACTTACTACACTAACAATTAACAAAAGAGAAACATACATGCAAAATTAAAAGGGAGTGATTTGGTAGCTACTTGTAGATCAATCCAGTACCGAGCGGGCTTCTTAACCTTGAGTTTGGGTCGGGTCTGAGCGATCAGGCCAGCCTGTTGGGTCGCTTCTCGGGCTTTATTTGGATGATTAATTATGATACACTTGGCAAAGTGTGACTTGTGTAGCAGATACTTCTTCACGCGTGAAACAAGTTTTAATGTTTTTCTCAATAACAAAATGTTTTCGGTATATAAATGGTGCGAACTAAAATCTAGCTTCAACGCCTCAAACCCTGAAAAAGTGAACATCGATTCACTAGTTTATCGGGAAACAATAAGAGTAGATGAACAACATTTACGGAAAATGTATACAACTTAACATCGTATAAAGTATAAAGCAACATCAATAGAACATCAAACATTTTTTGTCTTCCTTCTTTTGGGTTATATTCAAAGCATGTCGTCTTCCTCACCAACGTCATAATATCGAACCATCCTGCACCTCACGGTTGCATTTGGAAGAGAGTAGGTGATCATGACCAATATTATCATTTAAGGAGCACATGGGTAGTGGTGGTTCATGTTGTCTTAACGAGCGATGAGGTGCGTGCAACAATGACGCTTGTTGTTGTTGGTCGAGAAAGAGAGGAATACAGTCCAGTCATATAAAAAAATTTAATAGATGAACCAAGCTTGAAAAACAACTTTCAAGTCAGCTCGAGCTCGTCCCATCTCGTTTACACCCCTATAATAAACAATTACTTTATTATTATTATTATTATTATTATTATTATTATTATTGAATCTTTATGCCTTACCTCAAAAATAATATAAAATAAATGAGAAATACATGTTTCTGAAAAGATATTATTATTAATAAGTTAAAAAGATTCATGAGTTCCTTGTATAGAAGAAGGTAGAAGAAAGTTCTGGATGTTGGTTTATCAGGTTATGTTATGATTCCATTCCTTCCTTCCTTGTATTCCATTGATTCCATTCTCACCTTTCAATCCAACTCTTTATTTAATTATTCTCTAACTTTTTAATTCATCTTCAACAACAACAGGTAGAGGTATGTATGTTCTGTTCCTTTTCAACTTCCTACACCTTTACATTTGTATTCCATTGTGGATATTATTATTATTATTATTATTATTATTATTATCTCATCAAAGTAAAGGATGTTGTAATTCTTGAATTCTGTTTGTTTTGGTGGTTTCAGTTGTTGGTGAATATTTGAATCAGTAGTTGCAATTTGCCTAGATTACTTAAGGTTTAGGTGAATTCCATGAGCTAGGTTATGATTTATGAGTTATCTGATTATTATATAGATTGAACCTGTGATTGTGAACCACTGATTTGTGTGGTTTTTTTTGGTGTATGCTATGAATTAGAATATACTAGGACTAGCAAACAGGTCGGGCTGAGGTCACAGCAGGATCCATTGAAAAAAATAGGTTTCGGGCCAAAACGGGTTGGTTTAAAAAATGTTTTTTTTTTTGAAATTACTGAACATTTCGGCGTTGCTTCTGGTTTCCGGCATGGTTACGCATGTTTAAACGCCGGTTAAGCGTACCTGAGTCAGGACACGCGCGCCCGCTGCTATGTAACTCATGAATTTGATGGGTTAGGTTATGAGTTATGTGATTATACAGATTGAAGCTGTGATCGTTTGTTGAGTCTGCGCCACTGATTTGTCTATTTCTTTGATGTATGCTATGAATCAGAGCATTCACATTCAAACCACAACATTTGGTGAGTGGAGTTTTTATAATTTATGGAGTGGTTTAGGTGTTGTGAGTAGATGAGAGAGAAAATACAGTGATTTTTCTGTATATTTGAAAAACTATTGTTCACCCCTATAGTTATTTAATATTTGTTGAAAGTGGTTGTGAGTGAAAGAGAAAGAAAGAGTAATGATAAAGGCATTAAAAATATTATTGAATTGAAAAAGAGAGAGAAAATGTAGTGTTTTTTAGTGTAATTTTGGATTTAGAGATGATGGATTGGATGTTAATGCTCTTAGATTATACTGGGACCGGCAAATGGTTGAGTGGGTTCGGGTCAGAAGGGGTTGGGGTCATAACGGGTTAGGGTCGGAACGGGTCGATTTAGAAAAGGGTTATTTCGGTTCGGATCTGGACAGGTTTAGGTCAAGGGGTCAGGTCAGAATAGGTTGGTTTGATTTTTTTTTTTAAATTACTGTACATTTCAGCATTGCTTCTGGTTTTCGGCACCAGTGACGCGCTTTCAGGCGTTGCTTACGCGTGTTTAAATGCCGGTTACGCGTACCGGGGCCTGGAAACGTGTGTCTGGCGCCACATAACGCATGTAACCGGATTTGGTATATGCTTAGCCCAACGCATCGCACGAGTAATCGCGTCGGTTACATACTTACGTGTCTTTAATGCCAGTTATACGCATTCTGGTGCCAATTCTGCACGTTCAGGCTGAGCTGCACCGCTGATTTGTGTGTGTGTGTGTTTAATTTTATGTATGCTATGAGTTAATATAAACACATCGTTTATGCTGTTTATTCCGATTATGATTGCTAGTTTCATGACTTCAATATGAATTGCATTTGAATCTGTTTTGATAGATTTACAGTTTAAATTGCTGAAGAAAAATTAGAATAATGATGAATCAAAACTTTATATATGACTTGCTAATTTAGTTGCGGATCTAAGATTTATTTACTTACTGGTTACTCTCTGGAAATGTTCGTTGAATCGGTGTCACTTACGTATATAACAAATAAAAAACCAGCTAACGAGTCTATGGCTGTTCAAAAAGCTCGCGGCGCACTCGAAACAGCTCAGGTTGTAAACGTACTGAGCCTGAGCTAGGGTAAGCTCACTCATTGGCTCCCTTGTTAGGCTCGTTTAAAGTAAATCCCAAATTTTAATTTATATAATTATAAACTATGGTGTATGTAAATATATTACCCTTTGTTTTTATATACATTAATACAAGTGAGAAAAAAGTATTTTTAAATAAACGACTTGGCTCGAGCTTTTTACATCCCAATCTCGAGCTCAATGGTTCAGCCTGTTACGATGAACGATTGTTTTCAAGGCCAAGCCCAACTTGTCTTGGCTCGCCTTGGCTGGTTTACATGTGGATTAATTTAGAAAGAATGTGAATAAATGTCATCACTCTATCCTGGTTTTTGCTTCCATTGCCACTGATCTAAACCATATATTATTATGTGCAGAGTGATGGGACAACATCAACTTCAATAAATCCACGAGTCATGACAGCATGATTGCCTGTTCTCCAATCAAAACCAGTGTTAAACAAGTCCTCGGTCCAAACCGGGCCCGCCAAAAGCTGATGCCTCAGTCTGCATCAAACGCATGTTGTTTTCATCTCCCACTCGGTTTTTCCAAACCAAGTTATGCTGCAAAAACAAACATCACAACTCAAACTCAAAGCAACAACTGGCGGTTACTGACCGTTAAAAGTGCTATACGGTTACAAAAGAAACCTGTTAGCAATCTTTCTTTCGGGCCCAGCAATATGAAGTTACGATATTTGTTTCCAAAACAAGGGTTTATGTCAAGAATTAAATGGAGTTTGGTTCCCGGATCTTGGATGCAAGGATGTGGTTTAGCGGGTGGTCTTGTAATTGGATTATCCGTTTGTAATTCGAGTTCTGAACCCGTACATGCTGAAGCTAAAGACAACAGCAGTAAAGATGATTGTGGGACTTCTACTACCAGTTTCTCACATGGAAAGCAAGTTTACACCGACTATTCAGTAATAGGTGAGATTAGGCCCGGAAAAATGTGCGGATCGGGCAGGTTCGGGTCACGGGTCAATATGGGTTCTGAGTAAAAGCAGTTCAGGTCATAACAGGTCACTTTAAAAAAACATCAATTTGGTTTGGGTCAAAACAAGTTCTGGCCAAAACATTGAAATGACTCGTTTTTAACAAATGTACCAAAATAGGTTCACCAGCTATATTTTCTTATGGTGGCTAGTGGCGACGGCAGTGGTGATGGCGTCGGTGACAAAAAAATATCATGGGTGGTGTTAAGTGTTAGCCCATTTGGACCTGTCTAAGTTAACAAGTTTTATCAAAATTACCCGTTTGACTTGCTAACTAATTTTAGGAGACCCAAGTTGACCCATTGACTGGTTTGAGATGACCCAAATGAACCCATATACAATCATTTTTTTTTGTCTAAATCAACACATTCTTTGAACATGTTGGTGTGGTCAAATATGATGAAAAATTGGTGTTTTTTTGTGCAGGGATACCTGGTGATGGGAGATGTTTGTTTCGGGCTGTTGCTCATGGAGCTTGTATAAGATCAGGAAAGCCTGCTCCTAATGAGAGGTTGCAAAGAGAGTTAGCTGATGACTTACGCGCCAGGGTATGTTTCGTTATAAAAATGAAGTTTACATATTTTTATAAATTTTATATTCTTTGCTTCATGTTAATATGTTTTTTATTTGGGACTTTTGTAGGTGGCTGATGAATTTGTTAAAAGACGAGAAGAGACAGAATGGTGAGTTTTTACCTGCAAAACGTGAACTAATTCTTGTATGTTTAGGTTATTTTTCTTAAATATGTATATGCAGTGTATAGTTTTCAGAAGTCAGATGAATTTTTTTAAGAAATCGTTTATGGAAGTTTAACATATGTGTTGCATTTACACATAATGCAGGTTCATTGAGGGTGACTTTGATTCATACGTGTCACAAATGAGGAAGGCACATGTATGGGGAGGTGAACCCGAATTGCTAATGGCTTCTCATGTTCTCAAGTAAGAATCTCTCTATCTCCCACACACAAAAACAGACACACTATCTTGATGATGTGTTTCTGGTTCAACGCACCATATGCATAAGGAAGGGGTGTTAACGGGCTGTATTTATGGGTTGGCGGGTTGAACATGAATACGAACCCGGAATTCGTGTCAAACATGTGAATCCGAACACGACACGAATATTCGCGAGTTGACACAAACACAATCAGTTCAACTTGAAATATTTACTTTAAAATTACAAAATTACTGCGAAAATTACAAATTTATATAAATACAATTATGTTAAATTATAAAAGTGGATGTCAATTTCTCTTTTAGTTTCTAATTTTGGCAGAGACATACTCAAAACCACTTTAAGATTTGACATAAAAACATATTTTTGTAAAAAGTTACTAAAATAAGGCCAAGTCAACCCGAACTCTACCCGTTAACTAAACTTGTTTGCAGAATTAGACCCGGATTAGACTAAACCTAAACACATGAATTTCGTGTTGTGTTTGTGTTGCATTATGAATTCGCACCTGTAATTTAAGATTAAGACACTTTATATTAGTTTCTGACCCGACTCCCGATAAACACTTATCTTCAAAAGGTCACACTTGAATTAGCCAGTTTTCATGTTAAATGAGATAATCATGCAAAAACACTGAAAACCATAAACACACAGTTACATAATTATAGTCTATATTATCTTAATAATAATAATAATAATAATAATAATAATAATAATAGTAATAATATTTACTATAATTGATCTACAAGTTATTCTGTAGGATGCTCATAAACTCAAAGTCAAACATTCTTACAAGTACATCATAAATAGTCACATGTTTTAGGTAGGAATACAGAGTAAGAGACATTTCAACTGTTGCACATGTTCTTGTGCATGAGTGGATTAAGGTATATTCCCCTTGCCTCGTATGTGGCCCCCGGCGTAATGTATACGCAAGCTACACGAGAAATTGAAAATTACCCTAAATGTGACACGTATATAGGACCCCGGGCGGTACTGCTTAAGTTAATATGCTTATTATCATGCAGGATGCCAATAACGGTGTACATGAACGATAAAGATTCGGGTGGTCTCATATCTATCGCTGAATACGGTCAGGAGTACGGGAAAGAAAACCCTGTTAAGGTGTTGTATCACGGGTTTGGTCATTACGATGCTTTACATATTAACGATTCTCGATCTAGACTTTAGAAACTTAACTTTTAGTTAATTCATTACTAAAATGTTGTATTTTAGATACGGAAAATAATAAGACCGACCATTAATGAAAAATAAAACCATAGGTTCACTATTAAACCGGTCATCAGTTTGGTTTCAATATTAATATTAAACAATGATTTTGAAACAAAAATCTACACATCTCTGCATGAATCTTGAAAAGGTTGTGACTTTATATTTGTTTTTATTGGAAAACATGTTTAGTTGTTTTTGTGTGTGTTGTGGGGTTGAGTATTGAGTAACTTTAAATCTTTAACCATTATGAACCACACATACATCATTAATATGGCAGCCTTTACCCACATCATCACAAACAAAAAGCAATGTGTGACTTGCAATAACTCTATCATTGTTATCTCCACTAACTCATTGTGGTCACTTGGCTTGCTACATGCTGTGTTTAGTCCTATATGATAAACCATTAGAGCTGTTCATGGGTCAATAACCGGACCGGGTGCGGGTCAGGACTCTTGTTCAATGCTTAAACCACTAACCTTATTGTTTGTGAATCTAATTCTGATCTCATGAGAGGTGATAATATGGAAATAAAAGAGAGATTGAAAAAAACGTATGTCGAATTGGAATGAAAATTGATAATTTTAAAACATCAGTGAAAATCGGATAACGTGAGGGTTGTTCAAAAAACTCATGGCTCGCCCGATAAAAGCTCAAATAATACTAGCAAAAAAACTTGATTTAAAACAACCTGAACGGAGTTGGATAATTTTTGTAACCAAGCCAAAACTACCTAAACTCGGCTCGGCTTGTTGGCTCGATCTTAGGCTCGTTTAACTTCAAAATCGAGCTCGAGCCTAGCTAAGTTGCCTTGCTTAATTTCGAGCTCGAGCTCGAAACCACTTGGGCTCGACTCGTGAACAACCCTTCATAACGGGTGAACATGACTTTATAAAAGTCAGTATATTAGTTAAGCCTTTGTGTAAATTGAAAATAATAACAAATTACCGTACTTTATAAAGGTCATAAAATGTGATGGTCAAGGCAAAAGGTAGTAAAAAAATCATTTTTGTCTGTGTTTGTGTGCATGTCGATTACATGATTCTTACTTTATATCGAATCCAAGGGAAAATCTTGTGAATAATGACAATTTGATCCTTCAATAGTTCAATGTTTATTCACATGATTGTAAATGCTGCCAGGTTTATATCAAGGCTTGGTCAACTCAATACTCAATAATATATGAAATGATCTAAAAATTCTTCATTTTTCAAATAATTTTAGATATAAAAAATATGCATTTGATAAACATAAATCTTTCATTTTCTCCCAAAATTCTAACATATCACATGTAACTCCTTAGACCCTTCTCTACGGTGCCTAAAAGAGCATCTTTGGGGCGCCGAGGACGCAGAAATGGGGGCGCGGAAATTGGGGCGCGAAAGGAGGGGCAGCTTCAGAACGATGGGCGCGGAAGGGTGATGAGTGGTGGGTCATCCTCATTTTTCTTTCTCTCTCCCTCTCGCGTGCACACACGCATATATTGGGACACCTAAGAGGCTTTAAACCATAGCGGGAGGTTATGAAAAAGGATTTCAATGCCCCCAGTGCTCACGTGGCGCTGACGTGACACGATGGAGGGCTTTGATGCCCCCCATAGAGAATAGTCTTATGATTCTCCCAAAACTTGATTATAAACCAAATTTGAATGTGTATTTATCAAACTCCAAAAAGTTGATCTAATTGTAAAAAGTATGGGTGCAAACGAGCCGAGCTGCTCGCGAGCTACTCGAGATCTGCTCTTTAAAAAGAAAAATTAAAAATAACTTATATATAAACAAATAAATATAATTTTGTTTTATATACGTTACTTATGGTATGTATTTTTCACAATGCAGGCACCCTTGATCAAAGAAAAATTCAAAATCTGCTTTGTTTTGTTATGCAATGCATAAAGGTAGAAAGGTATGGTGAAGCAGTAATGGCATGCTTTTTGGTGATCGTACCTCCAAACTGAAAAAGCACTCTTTCTTGTCCTTTTCTATGGCTTGTTTCCAGCAAACAAATCAATCTTTCAGGAGTCATGTAATATAAGGTATTATCATTTTAATTTGGGGTGTGGGGGCTTGAGAGTGGGCTCCAGTGGAACCAAGAACCAATAATATTTTGACATGTGGCAGAGAGAAAAACTGGATAAGGGGGGTGTTAGAGCCCCTGGCCCCTGGTGCGGAAGGGCTCCAGCGAATTTATTTTTATAAATATATTCAAACAACATATTATTAAAAAAACACATAAATTATTAAAAAAAACACACATTAATAAAAAAACACATTAATATCTAAAATTCAAATTAAAAAAAAAAAATTAAACAAACCATAATACTTAATAATAACACTAATTAATACTAGATCATCGGGTCGCCTCGCCCACAAATGTTCAACCAACTCATGTCGAAGATCCCCGTGTGTCTCACGGCTCTTGATAGTTGCTATGTTATAAAGCCTTTGTTGATCACTGATTGTGGACGATTGTGGCGGAATGTCACCTTGGTAGTTTTGGCAGATAGCTTTGCCCTCGTCTTCTAACGTCATGTTGTGTAGGATCAGACACGTATAGACGACGTCCATTATCCTCTCCCGAGTCCAATAACGTATCGGGTTCGCCAGCACATAATACTGTTTTTTCAGAACTCCAAAAGCTCTTTCAATATCTTTTCTAGCAGACTCTTGCTTCTTCGTAAAATACTTTCGTTTATCGGCGATTGGATCTGTAAAAGCTTTCACTAACAAAGCCCATTCGTTGTAAATACCATCAACCAGATAGTACCCGTACTTGAAGAGTTCTCCATTTGCAACAAAAGCTTGAGGTGGTTCAACCCCGTCGATAAGGTTGCAACAAAATCTTTCTCTTTTGGTAGTCGGCTGCAAAATGAATAAATAAATTAGATTTCCATTTAAATTTTTTATTAAAAATCTAAAATAAAACGTTAAAACAATTACCGCAATGCCGGCCCTCAGAAATGACTATCCAAGCCCGACACAAGGCTTCCTTCTCATCCATAGACCACAGAGTGGTTTTCCGTTTCGTCGTCGGAGCCGGTTCCGACGCCTCCGGTGCACCTTGTTTTTTCCGGTGGACACGTCTATTTGGTACCCGAGCTTCACCTTGTGGTTCTTGTGTCTCCAGAACAACAAAGTTAGGAGACAGTTGTGTGTAGGATGGTTGAAAGCCGGGTGATTCTTGTGGCTCCGAATAGAACGTCGGTTGGACGGTGACAAACCCGAAAACGTGTTAAATGTATCGTCGTCAACATAATCCGAATCAAGGTTTGGGTACCAATGTCCAGCCATATTTTTAAAAATTGTGTGAAGATTTGGTATAAAAATTGTGTGAAGATTTGGTATAAAGATGGTGTAAATAACGGTGTGAATATTTGTAATAAATATGATGTAAACATGGTGTGAATATATAAATATGTAAAATGTCTTTTTTTTTTGTTTTTTACTCAGCCTCAACACTCAAAACACCCGCTACCATGCTCACCCGTGAAGATATTCCCCTGCTAGCGCCTGGCTCGCGCCCATGGTGGTGTGGCGATCGCGCCCGGGGGGCGCGAGCGGGTCTTCCATCGCGCCTATGGTGGAGCCTCACACCACTCATTCTTATGTTTAAAATCAGGGGAACTTATGAAAACAAACATGTAAGCATGTAGTTACTACTTACTAGATACATGAATTTTTGGCCGTGCCGTTTATCATGCCATATAGAAGAAACATGTGTGCATTGAACATTTATCTCATGTATCATCGGTAGTCAATACGCTCGGTGGCAATCAGCTGGAAAAATTTCAATTCATACTATCTCGTTTTATCCATTTTCTTCACTGATTATAGACGATGATGAACATAATACTTGCTTTTGTTATTTAAGCCGAGAAGTTTAAAAATGTGCATCACTTATTAACAACTCATTTAAGCTCAAAGAGATCATTAAGTGTAGCCAAATTCTAACGATGACAACGATACAATCATACAAACATACATTTTATCAAACCACAAAAATAATTTATAATTCATCGTTGGTTCGTAAAATCAATCATACAAATTATGAAATGCTCTCAACTTGTCAACACGCCGTAGAGACATATATTATGAGTTTGAGGCATGACAAAATTAACAAAAAAAAAGTGACATATTTTTTTAAGGTGACCGAGTCTTTTTACCCCTTTTACGAACTTGAACCTACGTCATCTTTCTCATTGTGAATTTTCAAATACCTAATTATTTAATTTAATACAATACTTTCTGAACCATTTTATTAGAAAATAAAAGCCTAAGAAAGAAGACTACACGTATAAACTACTATCTGGCTTTGTTTCTAGCATGACATACTTACAATAATAATATTATTATGATAATAATAACAGTAAATTAAATTATTAAGATAATAAATATATGACAAGATAAAATTGAATAAATATTAAACGGCGTTAGGTGTAGACAAAATGGAGAAACCAGACCCGTGTTTTTTTATGCCTTCGTTTTAATCTTAACGTTAACGACGTGATCACTTAAAACAGTCAACACCTACATGGCTACATAACAAGACATGTGTGGTTTATTATTTTCTTTTAGACCCCCTTGAGTTCCCGATTATTGTAAATATTACTTACTACTAATATGGATTTTGAATAATATTCTTTTTTTCTATATTTGTTTTGTACTTTGAGGTGTTAGGTAACATGAAACTAGCAAAAAGTACCAAGTAACCTGACCTGTAAAAACGATAAGGAGGTTGAGTAAAAACCTGGTTTTTATAAATGAACTTTTTTTTTATCTAATATTTATGCTAGAAGTGATCAAATGTCACAATAAAACTTAAAACTATCTTATATTAGACACATTAAGTCACTTGAAAAGTTATAATTATTTGCCCTCATTCCTTATACTAGTAGTATTCCGTGGTTCATAACGTTTCCACCATATAATGAGTCACATATGATAGAATTAACTGATGGCTCTATCATATTGATCCCATTTCAAAAGACCTATATGAATGTTATTGTCAATGCAATACTGTTAACCCGATCATTTGTTAGGTTTGTAGGCCTTTGGGTTAGTTTTGATTGGGACATAGAAAGAAAGAGGGTTGTGCGGGTTTGAGAGGCAACCATTCCTAGCCCATAAGTTTGTTTATTTTTTATACGCGGTTAACCTAAGTACTTTTAATCGTCTATCACTTGAATAAATAACTACATAGTTGTCATCTGTGAACGTATGTCAATATAAACCAAGCCACATCAAATCCCCATTTCGTTTGTTGCTTATGTTCGTGCTCATGCGTGTTTAATCTTAATCCTCATATACACATCTTACTCTACCTTATAATGATTTAGGATCACCATTGAAAATGCCAAGTTCGTGGTCAATATAACACGCTTAATTGCTTATACATTATATTATCAAGTTTTCCAATATATCTTTATAATAAAGGTTTATAAACATACGGCTATAATATTTCTACATTAGTGTTAACTACGTCAAAATTTAATAGTTCTTAGTTCTCACTAAGGATGATTACTAAGTACCGCATACCATACCGTACCTAGTTTCTTGACATTTGATACCAATACCGATATCATTCCTGGTTTTCATTTCCCACTAAAAACCGATGAAGCATTTACATACTTTTGCATAATAAAGGGTGTTTAATAAATGCATATAAAACTTGAAGGATCTAGTTGACACATAACACATCCCAATGTTCTTTTATAAAAACACGAATTCAAACAACAGTTGTTTAATATAAACAAATCTCATCGATTAATCCACCCATAAATTCAAATTTCACAACACACACAAACACTATCATCCTCACCGTAACAAACATCATGAAACAATAACATCTTCATCCAATCCATCACCAAAACAAAATAATAATAATAATAATAATAATAATGAACAACAAAACCACTATACTCTTCATTTCCGTTATCACACTCTCCATCTCCGTCACAACGCCGTTAAACTCCGACGGCCTTTCACTACTCGCACTCAAAGCCGCCGTTAACTCCGACCCATCAAACTCACTTTCCACATGGAAAGACTCCGACCCCACACCATGCCACTGGTCCGGCATCACCTGCAACTCCGACCACCGCGTCACCACCATCACCTTACCTCGCCGGAATCTCTCCGGCTACCTCCCGTCGGAGATTGGCGCACTAATCTCTCTACAACACCTCTCATTATCCAATAATAACTTCTCAAAACCCATCCCTGAGCATTTATTCAATGTCACTAACTTATTATCGTTAGATCTTTCAGATAACTCACTCGCCGGACCTCTGCCGGAAAAAATCTCAAATCTGAAATTATTAACATTTTTGGATCTTTCTTTTAATTTCTTATCTGGGTTTTTACCGGAGAGTCTAAGTAACCTGACCCATCTCTCCGGAACTGTTAATTTATCATATAATGAATTCTCCGGCGAGATTCCGGCGTCGTACGGATTGTTTCCGGTACCGGTTAGTTTGGATCTTCGGTATAATAATTTGACTGGGAAGATACCGTTGGTGGGTTCTTTATTAAACCAGGGTCCCACTGCGTTTACTGGAAACCTGAATTTATGCGGGTTTCCGTTGCAAACGCAGTGTTCCGATCCGGAAGCTCAAAACCCGAGGGTTTTGACTAATCCGGATACCCCACGGGATACCGGTTCTTTGCCTGGGGTATCCGGAAAAGCGAGTTCCGGATCGGTTGCGGTTCCGATAATAACTGCAGTGTCAGTCATTATCGGAATCGTGGTTTTTTCCATGTGGGTGTACATGAAAAAATGGAGACACGTGGAAAACAAGTTAAGGAAAAATGAAATTGAAAAGGAGGGTATTCCGGTAATTATGAAGGATGAGGAGGGGCAAGATGGTAAATTTGTGGTTATGGATGAAGGGTTTGGGTTAGAGTTAGAGGATTTGTTGAGGGCTTCAGCTTATGTGGTGGGGAAGAGTAAAAATGGGATAGTGTATAAGGTGGTTGCAGGGCGGGGGTCCAGGCCCGCGGTGGGGGCGGTTGTGGCGGTGAGGCGGTTGAGTGAGGGTGGCGGGGCGTGGCGGTTGAAGGAGTTCGATGCGGAGGTGGAGACTATTGGAAGGGTTCAACATCCTAATGTTGTGAGGTTAAGGGCTTATTATTACGCTAATGATGAGAAGTTGTTGGTTTCGGATTTTATTGGCAATGGGAGCTTGTACTCTGCGCTTCATGGTTAGTACATTGGTATTACTGTTTATGTATACATTATTTGGCTATATTTAGACATAGATATGAAAAGATTTGGTGTTTCTTGTTTTGGTAAAGTAGTTTAATGATGTTGTTTTGTTTGAGCTTGCTGCAGTCACTTATGGTATGTACTATAAATATCATGTTTATGGTATTGTATAAATCATGTTCCGATCATGTTTGAATTTGTAACACATGATCGGAACATGAGATATAATGAACGACTATTTACTTTTACTATACTACCCTTATATAAAAAACACAAGGATCCTTTTAAAAGAAAATAAAAGTTGGGGGGGGGGGCATTTTTTCTACTAGCTTTGAACCTTCGAATTTCCAATGATTTTCAGTGACGGCCCTGACTAATCTACATGTTTTTCTAATGATTTTTTTTACTCATAGATGTTAAAAAATAGGTTACCTTCATCTAAAATGACCTTTTAATACTACTTAAAGAGTAATTTGTAACAAGTTAAACACATAGATATAATTAAATTGCAATGTGGTTTGTCACATTGTCATATGTTTGATCACTTTTACTAGCAATAACCTGGTATAACTGGAATTGACCATTTTACCCTTGTGACTTTACTACTTATCAACAAAGTGATATAATTGGAATGGCAATGTATTTGTTGGTAGATATGAAATATGGACCCTATATAATCACTGTAAATTATTGCTCTAGGGAACCATATGATCAGTTTGACAAAGACCAAACAGGTAAAAGGTTATGAGGGACCACTTGTGCACAATTGTTTTGAAATGTAGTTACATAATGAGTTGTACCTCATGTTGTGCAACTTGTACACTGTCTTATATTTGTGTTTCAGATCCTAGTGTCCTCTTCTTCATGTATACATTCTGTTATGTATTTTACTAGTAAAGAAATGACACATGCTCATTGCCTTCATCATCATTTTATTCCCATTCCCAATTTTTATAATTATGAAAAGAAAATTTTACTTGTACATATCATAATTCATTGAAATATTACTGTTCTTTTCTAAAGCTTTTAATATTTTTTTTGTATTTTCATAGTAAGCGTATTTTAGTCATTTCGCACGAACTTATCAGGAAAATCCAACGATCATCCATTTCAGACTTTTAGTGACCATCCGTGTTACACTAAAACTGTTTGTGAGCGTAGATGTAATTTGTCAAAGTTGAGGACTTTACTTGTAATATGGATATACCATAGGGACCATTTACGTAATTAACCTTAAAGATAAAATAGTTTCATACTTTTTTTTAAATTTAGTTCTAGATGTATAACCTTTTTATCTTTAAATTATTAAAAAATTGTGATTAAAATTTGCTAGTTTTTTACTGATTTTGTTTCTTGTTTTGATTGTAAGATGTAGGCGGGCCTGCGAACCCATTACCGCCGTTATCATGGGCCTCAAGGTTAAAGATTGCACAAGGCACTGCAAGGGGTTTGGCCCATATACACGAATGCAGCCCGCGGAAACAAGTACACGGGAACATAAAATCATCAAAAATTCTTCTGGACGACGACTTGCAGCCCTTCATATCCGGGTTTGGGCTCAACCGTTTAATGTCAGTAATTGGCCCAAAATCCACTTCCCGGAAGCTAAGCTCTAGCTCGGGCCAAAACACACTAACGGGCCCGAAAACCTCGTCTTCATCATCAAGCATGTATTATGTGGCCCCAGAAGCCCGTATGTCGGCCCAGAAACTTAGCCCAAAGTGTGATGTCTACTCCTTTGGAATCGTACTTTTGGAGATGCTTACGGGCCGGGCTCCTGACGATGGTGGGCCCGATAACGATGGGAAAGGGTTAGAGGGCTTTGTGAGGAAGGCGTTTCGGGAAGAAAGACCGTTGACCGAGATTATTGACCCGGTGTTGTTACAAGAAGTTCATGCTAAAAAACAAGTTGTGGGTGCGTTTCATATCGCGTTAAATTGCACCGAGATTGACCCGGAGGTTCGACCGAAGATGCGGTTGGTCTCGGATAGCCTTGACCGGATCAAACTGCAGTGAAATTGGTTAAAGTGTTTTGGTATGTAATTGACTCAAGAGTAGGAACAGAGATGAAAGCTTATAACAAAAGGTGCATTGTTCCTTTTGGGTGGTTTTTGATGTTAGAAATTGAAAATTTGTGCATGTTTTATGTTTTGTAATTAGGGTTAATTTGAGGGAGGTAATTGCAGTTAGAGTTAACTTGAGGGTGATAAGTGCAATTGGGTTGAACTTGGGGATGATAAGTGCATTTATGCTTAACTTAAGTTTTATATTTATTTCTCTTTAAAATCTAGAAATTTAAACATGAAAAAAAAAAGGTTTAAATTTATACAAGTTGCTATTAATGATAAGTACAATTATAAACTTTCTACTTAAGATATTGGTGTAAGTAAATCTAATTATAATCTAGTGTGCATTACATCTACTAGTATATGTATGCATTATAAATTCAGTTTAGTGTAAGGGGGTGTTTATTTTGACCTTTAGATTAAATTATCTGGGCCTTCTTACACACACCATAAAGACTCTCAACCATCATTTAACCTTTCAGAACGTTAAAGAGTCATAAGACTGTGTTGTCGTTAAAGTCAGCGTGTAAATTCATCCAATCATATTATGTCACGTGGCGATGACTGGACCCAACCCTTCAAACCTTGTCGGTTGTGTCGCCGGTGAATTCATCCATTCGCGAGCCAACCCATCAATCTTCTTCCTTTTGCCTAAGCGACCACGCTCACCCGGGGTAGCGGCAAGTGGTGAAGTGAGGGTGTTGTGTTTGTGGCCAATGTGGCTCGCGCCACTCGCTGAAGCCGGTCGCTCGCCACAACGCATAGTCTAAGGATACTAAAATAAGGAATCCCAAACACCGTCCCGAAGTAAATATAATTATAATTTTATCAATCAATCAATCAATCATGCCCAGTAAAATCCCACCGACAGCAAAGCTATAAGTAGGGTCTGGGGAGGGTGGGATGTAGGCACACCGTACCTCTATCCAAAGGAATAAAGAGGTGGCTTCCAGAGAGACCCTCGGTTCTAAGAACATGTGTATGAAGCAAAATAAAGGAAATCAAAGTTTAACAGTTATATAAAAACTACTACTACTTATAATAATATTAATAATAAGATCACAGTTTAACAGCTATATAAAAGCTAATAATAATTATAATAATAATAATAATATATGTAAGGGAAATATCATTATGGTATGTGACCTAAATAAGTTAAGTCTAAGGCCTAAGGTATTCAATTCTCTCTAAAAATCCTTAACTTTAATTCTACTTCTCCACGAATTCCTATTCTCAACCATGTCCTCGGAGAGGTTTAGGTCTATCAAATCATGCCTAATCCTCTCATCCCAAGTCAATTTCGGTCGTCCTCTACCCCTCCTCCCCTCTATAGTAATGTTTTCTACGGATCTAACAGGATTCGTCGTCTGTCTTCTCTTTACATGTCCAAACCATCTCAATCTCCACTCTCTTATCTTGTCTGCTATGTTCGCCGCCCCTAATCTCTCGCGAAACACATCGTTTCTTATTCGGTCTAGCCTTGTGTGCCCACACATCCAACGTAGCATTCTCATTTCTGCTACCTCCATCTTCCGCACTTGTGCCTTCTTGATGGCCAACAATCTGTTCCATATAGCATTGCAGGTCTAACTGCCACCCTATAGAATTTTCCCTTTAGTTTAGTCGGGAAACTCTTGTCGCACAATATACCTGTGGCTGCTTTCCATCTACACCATCCTACCTGAACTCGGTGGGTCACATCACTGTCTAATTCCCCATCGCTCTGTACAAATGATCCTAAATACTTGAACTTCGTTACCTGCGGGACCACCTGCCCTTCAATTGTGATCTGTGCGTCTTCATTGTCGTTTATCCCACCAAAATCACAGTGGAGGTACTCCGTCTTAGATCGGCTAATATTTAAACCTTTTGTCTCTAAGGTTGTTCGCCACTATTCTTGTTTTTTCTCAGCAAGTAACACAATATCGTCTGCGAACATCATGCACCACGGGAGAGTCCCCTGAATCGACTTTGACAACTCATCCAAGACTACTGCAAAAAGGAACGGGCTCAACGCTGACCCCTGGTGAAGACCTACCTCTACAGGAAAGAAATCAGTATCCCCCACTGGCGCACGGACACTTGTTTCACTCCTGGTATACATATCCATAATTATCTCTATGTATTTCCTGGGCACTCTTCTACCCTCCAAGCACTCCTAGAGCACCTGTCATGGCACACTGTCGTAGGCCTTTTCTAGGTCAATAAACACCATATGTAGATCACGCTTCTTCTCCCTATACTTTTCCATTAATCTTCTTATAAGGTGTATTGCCTCTGTGGTGGAACGCCCCGGCATGAAGCCAAATTGGTTGACCGTAACCTGAGTTTCTCGTCTAAGTCTAACCTCAATCGCTCTTTCCCATAGCTTCATAGTATGACTTAGTAGTTTGATTCCTCGGTAGTTACCACAACATTGGGCGTCTCCTTTGTTCTTATAGATAGGAACTACAACGCTGCTCCTCCACTGGTCTGGCATCTTACCTGATTTAAGAATACTATTGAACAGAGTAGTTAACCACATGACTCCTTCCTCCCCCAAACACTTCCACACCTCGATGGGTATGTTGTCTGGGCCAACCGCCTTAGACCTTCCCATCCTCCTAGGTGCATCCTTCACCTCTTCTCGTGTGATCCGTCGGCAGTAGCAGTTATTCGATTGTTGTCATTGAAAGTTTGTGTTGTCATGTTCTTCTTGGTAAGCTCTCCCATTGTTAAAAAGATTGTGGAAGTAGGTTTGCCATCTTAGCTTGATGTCCTGCTCCTTGACCAGTACATGCCCATCTGTATCCTTTATGAACTTCACCGGTCCTAGATCTTGCCTTCTACGCTCCCTGACTTTGGCAATCTTAAACATAGCATGTTCCCCCTCTTTTGTTTCTAGACTTTCATACATCCGTTTAAAGGCCGCCTTCTTTGCTTCCGCCACTGCCTTCTTCGCCTCTATCTTGGCCGTTTTGTAGATGTCCCTCAATTCCACTCGCTCCTCCTCATTCGTGCACCTCATTAGCTCCCTAAAACATCCTTGTTTGTCCTTTATCTTGTCTTGCACTGCGTCATTCCACCACCAAGACTCCTTATGCCCACTTGTCTTTCCTGTTGTGACCCCGAGAGTCTCCTTTGCTACTTGGATGATCTTTGTCTCCATAGCTTCCCATATATGAGTTGAGTCCCCATTTAGTCGAGCCCGCGTATGCAGTATGAGTTTATCCTTAAACAGTAGGAGATTTTCGTCCTTCAAATTTCCCCATCGAATTCTCGGTGTACCTTTCTTCTCTCGAACAGTCAGCTTATTTCTGAAGGCTATATCTGTCACTAGAAGTCGATGTTGAGTCACAACTGCCTCCCCAGGTATGACTTTGCAGTCCTTCCACCAACGTCGGTCTCCTTGCCTCATCAAAAGGTAGTCAATTTGCGTGTCGCGTCCGCCACTGCTAAAAGTGATTAAATGAGAATCTTGTTTCCTAAAATAAGAATTTATAATACCTAGGTCATGTGCCACCGCAAACTCTAGAAGATCTGTTCCGGTCTCATTCCTATCACCAAAACCGAAACCCCTATGTACGGCTTGAAAACCATCGTTAGCCTTACCAATGTGTCCATTAAAATCACCTCCTATGCAAATCCTCTTTCCCCATGTATGCCCCCTACCACTGCGTCTAGGCAATCCCAAAATTCTCTCTTTTCCTGATCCCCTAGGCCTACATGAGGCGCGTAGGCGGAGACTACTGCCACAACTTCCTCTCCTAGTACTAATTTCAACACCATAATCCTGTCATTATGTCTTATCACCTCCACCACACTAGTGTGTATTTCCTTAGCCACTAGAAACCCCACTCCATTCCTAGCTCCATCAGACCCCGAGTACCACAACTTATACCCATTACACTCAGCCCCTCTATGTCCTTTCCACTTAGTCTCCTGGAGGCATGCTATCTGAACCCTACGTCTTTTAAGCACATCTACCAATTCTAGCAACTTACCATTTAATGTTCCTACATTCCAAGAAGCCAAACGCAATAAACGCTCCCTATCTTTACTCTTTCCTACACCCCTCGTTTCAGGACATGGTCTCAAGTAATAGTCATGGTTCCTACGCTCTATGGTTGCAACTAATCACACAAACACAAGCAATAGAACACCAAATCAGTAATACTAATAATAATAGTAACAAAAACTAATAATAATAATAGTGTGTAGCAATAACAATAATAGTCAAGAGATCTTAAAATGAAAATAAACTCCAAAGATCCGGATCACGTATGTTCTAATGATAATAATAATAATACTAATAATAATAATAATAATAATAGTGAGAAAGGAACGAGTATACCGTGAAGATGATGAAGGCAGATACAGCTCAACGGCAGCCAGGTTACAAGAAGCTCACTCTTTTGCTTTGGGACCCACAACGACAGCAAAAAATAATAATAACTTTATTCCCGTGGACACGAACACACTGCCGGAGGAAGCTTGTACGGTAGTTTCGAAGGTGATTCACTTCCTTCTTGAAGTTTATGGCAATTGGAACACTGACTTTATGTGAGATTTGAACGGTTTGATTGACGGAGATGATAGCTTCCGGTGATACACGAGTGAGAGACGATGTTGGATTCGGAAACCCTGAAGAAGGTCGCAGATCTGAAGTAGCGCGTAACTGGCTTTATTTTGCCAAATAGGTCACACGAAAACCCTGAAGAAGGTCGCAGATCTGAAGGTCGCAGATCTGCACCAATCGCAGATCTGATGATAGCTTCCGGTGACTACTATTGGGGAAAAAGCAAGCAAGCCCTGAAAAATATGTTGCAGGTAACCGTTATGCTAGCTTCCGGTGATAGCTTCCGGTGACTACCAATCGCAGATCTGATGATAGCTTCCGGTGACTACTATTGGGGAAAAAGCAAGCAAGCCCTGAAAAATATGTTGCAGGTAACCGTTATGCTAGCTTCCGGTGACTACCAATCGCTGGTCGGAGAGTTGCAGGTCACCGTTACTTGGTTGGACACTTAACCGTTGTTGGACGTGCGGAGAGTTGCGGATTACCGTTTCCGGCGTCGGTATGTTGCAGGTGTTATCAAATCATCCATAACCACTAATTATAATTTTAGTGGTTTCTAAATTACCATAGTC